>NC_092335.1:190870000-191206428 GCF_046630445.1 Rutidosis leptorrhynchoides
GAGGATATTGTGGCTAGTATCTCCTTAGGATAGAAAGGTTTGATTTGAATATGATCTTATTTTACTTATGTGGTGGGACATCGTCAGTTGACAGTGTGACTATCGAAGACTTGGATAATACTAATGTCGGAATTACTAGTGTATTTACTAAAGTGGATTAGTTGGGTAGATTTGGACTGTGTGAGTGTGACAGATGCATTCGTATATTATGATAGTTGTAATCAGGTGACTAATTTAGAAACTTTTTGTTGGGAAGTAATTCTTATTACTGGATTATAACCATTAGTGACCAAAGAAATAAGAGTGTGATGGATTGAAGGACTCAACTAGGATCTTACTTCGAAATGCTCGAAATGAAGTATGATTTGGGACGATGTATTACGTCTGGCCAATGAAAGTACATTGTGGTAAACCATACAGAAGTTCCGAGGTTCGGAGGAGATGTAGATGAATTAGACTTGATTGACACTTTATTCGTGCTTTTTGGAAAAGCTGACTATTATGATCAAATGATGATGGATATTCTTTAACAAGATTTGTGATGTAAGGATTAGATTGACTTGAAAGTTAGGATGGTAATCATTCCTTCTATGGTTGAGTTGACCAACAACACGATTTAGTCAAAGAATTATTAGGTGAGAATTGATACGTCTAAGCGAATTTGGATAATTTTAGTATAAGCTGGGTCGACTTAGCAATATTGTACGGGTAAATTTAGCTAATTTTGTGTAACTGGAGGTAAGTGAAAGTGTTTGACCGGTTATCTAGACAGTATTGGGTAATGATGTGATGAATTGTTGACGATAATTAGTGACCTCAGTGAGTGAACCTTGACTTGATATAAAATATTTTCATGGGAATCCATAAGATTGATGATAGAACAAGGTGATTGACGTGATTTATTTTGATGATCTCGAACAAATGGTTTGTAATTGACAATGATCGATGACTTGTTAACCTTTTCGGTTGGAATTTAGATGGGATTGGACCTGTTCAAATTTTGGATAGTGACAGATTTTCGGTTTTAAATTACTCTTGTGAGTGTTGAGAACGAGATTTTATGATTAATGCATGATTAATGATCTGGATATTAAGTCACTTAGCTTAAGTTGAGTTTGACTTTAGATAAGTAAGTTTTAATCGGACGGTTTGGAAGTGAATTTGATGGTATTAAGTGATATAAGTACATGATTTTGGACCTTGAGTGATGAATTGACCGTGAAATTTGTGGACTTCAGTGGTTGGTTGAATGACTTTGGCGGTAAATGTCATTGTTTTGGACGTTGTATGGTCAAAACAAAATTTGTTATTATTTGCATTTTGTCGGGGACACTGTTTGGTTTCGAATGACAAAGGGTTTAATTTGACCATTATTCTTCAGTGAGTTTATGGAAACTGTTAAATTGAAGCTCGTTGACTGTGATCCAGCTAATTAAGTAAGTTAAAGTAAATAAGTAGTACTGTTAAAAAAAAAAAAAACTGATGGTAAGTTTGTACTTGACTTAGAAACCATGGGGGGTTATGAGAACCAGATAAACTTCTTTGTTCAAGTATGACCAGATTTCGAGGACGGAATCTTCTTAAGGGGGGTGGATTTGTAACACCCTAGTTATGGTCCTAGATGAAATAGGTATATTATGTTATTTTATTATTTTAATTTAAATATGATATTTAAATTATGAGTAATTTATATGATTTAATTATTAGGAGTGAAATAATAAATTATGAACTGATAATTTATTATGTGACTAAATTAATGTGCTCGTGACGATGGTCACAGAAAATACTTGTTTGAGCGGATTGGACCTCGTTAGGACTACTTAACGAGTTGCGTTGTATTTTAGATTACGGATAAAATAACTGTGTTAATAGAATTAGATGACTAATCCTTATAAAACTACACGTGTGATCTTGTGGTTTAATTTCTAATTAAAGTTGAATGACTCAACCCTTTTACCTTTATCTGATCTCATTTTCATTTTGGCAACAAATGATACACACATATATACAGATATAGACACACACGCAAATATCAACATAACTTTGATTTTAATCTCTTGGATTGATAATATAATACCCTTATATGAAGAAAGGTGCTAGTGACATGAGTTAGAACTTGTATCATTTTACTGTTAGGAAAACCATCGAATCAAAGCACACCCTTAAATCAAATGATTATCTTTGATTATTCATATTTAATCAAGAATGGTTTTGATGGCTTTTTCATGCGATTCACATGTTCAAGAGCAAGGTAAATTTATATATGTTATTTTGAATCATAATGATTTATTTATAAGTTTTTATAAGTTATGACAACTAATGGAGTAATGATCAAATCTTATGGTTTGATGTATTTATGCTTAAATTGATAGTGGTTATAGCTTGATTATGATATATACATGATTCGGTTATGCTTGATTTGTGTTAAATTTGTATAAATGGTGATTTAAATTTTAGGGTTCATGTATGTTTAAATTGGGGATTTTGGTACCTTGATCTAAAATCTTGTGTATAAGTGCTAGAATTTAGTGTTATTGGTTAAGGAATATGTTTATGTATGTTATATATGATTCCTTGTACTTGAATTGGACTAACATAAGTGGAAATCGAGTTTTTGGGCAAGAAATCACTTCCATCAGCGAGCTGATGAAGAAGATGATAGTGCTCGAAAACCCTACTGCTCAAAAAG
The DNA here is from genome assembly GCF_046630445.1 of Rutidosis leptorrhynchoides. Lineage (NCBI taxonomy): Eukaryota > Viridiplantae > Streptophyta > Magnoliopsida > Asterales > Asteraceae > Rutidosis > Rutidosis leptorrhynchoides. The sequence continues at coordinate 190,872,690 of NC_092335.1, forward strand.
TTTATACTGCTCAAGAACCTGATGCTCGAAAACATTGAATTGCTCGAAAATAGTGTATTGCTCGAAAAACCTGGTGCTGCTCGAGAATCTGTAGTGCTTGAAAACCTTGTCTGTTGTGTAAATTAAATGTTTTCTATTAAATGTGAAGTTTCGTATTAATACTTGGATATAATACTAACTTGGGATATTTTGTGGTGATTCTCAGGTGACAAACAAGAAATGTGAAGGCTCAGTAAAATAAGACCACTGAGTACTTGTGCTGGTAATCGGTGAGTGGGTCTATCTACGGATAGAGTTTAAGTAGCAGACTATGCTACTTGTGTTTACTATGTTATCTTGTAGTATAATGATTACCATGCTATTTTTATTAGAATTGCCATGCTAGTTTGTTGTATGCATGATGTTATGTGATTTATGTGCACGCTGTGTTTGACACCAACCGAGGCTAGGTCAGGTTGGGAACCCGCCGAGGCTAGGTCAGGCATGGGTTCGTATGAGGTCAACCAAGGCTAGGTCAGGTTGGATCCAAGTCCTATGGTTTGTTCAGTATAACGTACAAGGACGCATGTGTTGCGTCTGGATGGTTATACAGTTGACCCGATAGGAAGGATTATCGGTAGACTAAAGCCCGATCAGCTAGGAGTCGTGTGCTCGTACAAGCCGTCGATCCTCATATTGTCTTTATTGATGTTGTGGCTATTTTTATGCTAGTTGGACGTTAGAAGGTTATCATAAGTTATGCATGATGGTACTTATGCTTAGTCTATTAGATAGATTCCATTCACTTAGCGGTGCGCTAATACCCCCACAGTGTTCTTCCCCTGCAGGTGGTGTACATCATGTTTTGGGATGGGTGTCACAGGGATTGAAGTGATGTTTGACACGCTTGATAACTCTGATGTTCTTTTTATAACTGTTTTATAATATGGTCTGTAATTAAGTAACACCCGTGTTTGTATAATCATATATATATGTGATGAGTTTTATAAAGTCTTCCGCTGTGTATTAATAAAAAAAATCTGGGGTGTTATACAAGGTATATTGGTCCATTCAAGATTATTGATCGTGTCGGACCAGTAGCTTACCGACTTGAGTTACCTCAAAAACTCTCGGCTGTACATAACACTTTCCACGTCTCGAATTTGAAGAAATGTTTTGCTAAAGAAGATCTCACTATTCCGTTAGACGAAATCCAAATCAACTAAAAACTTCAATTCATCGAAGAACCCGTCGAAATAATGGATCGTGAGGTTAAAAGACTTAAACAAAACAAGATACCAATTGTTAAGGTTTGAAGGAATGCTCGTAGAGGACTCGAGTTCACATGGGAACGAGAAGATCAGATAAAGAAGAAATACCCGCACTTATTTCCAGAAGATACGTCAACACCTCCAACTGCTTAAAATTTCGGGACGAAACTTATTTAACGGGTAGGTACTGTAGTGACCCGAACTTTTTCATGTTTATATATATTTAATGAAATTGATATTTACATGATTAAGTGTTTCCAACATGTTAAGCAATCAAACTTGTTAAGACTTGATTAATTGAAATAGGTTTCATATAGACAATTGACCACCCAAGTTGACCGGTGATTCACGAATGTTAAAACTTGTAAAAACTATATGATGACATATATATGATTATATATATAGTTAACATGATATTATGATAAGTAAGTATCTCATTAGGTATTTTAACAATGAGTTATATACATAAAATTGTGTTTATTGAATTAAGAAACTCGAAACGATATATATAACGATTATCATTATAACAACGTCTTACTAATTACATATGAGTCATATTAAGATATTGTTACACTATGTTTAATCATGATAAATTATAATTAAATATGTCATTATGTATATTAACAATGAACTACATAAGTAAAAACAAGACTTCTAACTTAAGGATTTCAAAACTAGACATATATGTAACGATTATCGTTGTAACGACATTTAAATGTATATATATCATATTAAGATATATTAATATATCATAATATCAAGATAATATAATAATTTAACATCTAATTAGATATAATAAACATTGAGTTAACAATATTTAACAAGATCGTTAACTTAAGGGTTTCAAATCAACATTTACATGTAACGACTGACGATGACTTAACGACTCAGTTAAAATGTATATACATGTAGTGTTTTAATATTTATTCATACACTTTTGAAAGACTTCAAGACACTTATCAAAATACTTCTACTTAACAAAAATGCTTACAATTACATCCTCGTTCAGTTTCATCAACAATTCTACTCGTATGCACCCGTATTCGTACTCGTACAATACACAGCTTTTAGATGTATGAACTATTGGTATATACACTCCAATGATTAGCTCTTAGCAGCCCATGTGAGTCACCTAACACATGTGGGAACTATCATTTGGCAACTAGCATGAAATATCTCATAAAATTACAAAAATATTAGTAATCATTCATGACTTATTTACATGTAAACAAAATTACACATCCTTTATATCTAATCCATATACCAACGACCAAAAACACCTACAAACACTTTCATTCTTCAATTTTCTTCATCTAATTGATCTCTCTCAAGTTCTATCTTCAAGTTCTAAGTGTTCTTCATAAATTCTATAAGTTCTAGTTTCATAAAATCAAGAATACTTCCAAGTTTGCTAGCTTACTTCCAATCTTGTAAAGTGATCATCCAACCTCAAGAAATCTTTCTTATTTACAGTAAGATATCTTTATAATATAAGGTAATACTCATATTTAAACTTTGATTCAATTTCTATAACTATAACAATCTTATTTCGAGTGGAAATCTTACTTGAACTTGTTTTCTTGTCATGATTCTGCTTCAAGAACTTTCAAGCCATCCAAGGATCCTTTGAAGCTAGATCTATTTTTCTCATTTCCAGTAGGTTTATCCACAAAACCTGAGGTAGTAATGATGTTCATAACATCATTCGATTCATATATATAAAACTACCTTATTCGAAGGTTTAAACTTGAAATCACTAGAACATAGTTTAGTTAATTCTAAACTTGTTCGGAAACAAAAGTTAATCCTTCTAACTTGTCTTTTAAAATCAACTAAACACATGTTATATATATATATATATATATATATATATATATATATATATGATATGCTAACTTAATGATTTAAAACCGGAAAACACGAAAAACACTGTAAAATCGGATATACGCCGTCGTAGTAACACCGCGGGCTGTTTTGGGTTAGTTAATTAAAAACTATGATAAACTTTGATTTAAAGTTGTTCTTCTGGGAAAATGATTTTTATTATGAACATGAAACTATATCCAAAAATCATGGTTAAACTCAAAGTGGAAGTATGTTTTCCAAAATGGTCATCTAGACGTCGTTCTTTCGACTGAAATGACTACCTTTACAAAAACCACTTGTAACCTATATTTCTGACTATAAACTTATACTTTTTCTGTTTAGATTTATAAACTTAAGTTCAAAATGAAACCATAGCAACTTGAAACACTCAAAACGGATTTAAAACGAAGAAGTTATGGGTAAAACAAGATTGGATATTTTTGCTTGTTGTAGCTACGTGAAAATTGGTAACAAATTTATATTAATCATATCCTAGCTAACTTATATCGTATTATACATGTATTCTAATATATTATGTAATCTTGGGATACCATAGACACGTATGCAAATGTTTTGTCATATCATATCGACCCATGTATATATATTATTTGGAACAACCATAGACACAATATATGCAGTAATGTTGGAGTTAGCTATACAGGGTTGAGGTTGATTCCAAATATATATATACTTTGAGTTGTGATCTAGCCTGACACGTGTATACACTGGGTCGTGGATTGATTCAAGATAATATATATCGATTTATTTCTGTACATCTAATTGTGGACAACTAGTTGTAGGTTACTAACGAGGACAGCTGACTTAATAAACTTAAAACATTAAAAGGTATTAAAAATGTTGTAAATATATTTTGAACATACTTTGATATATATGTACATATTTGTTATAGGTTCGTGAATCGACCAGTGGCCAAGTCTTACTTCCTGACGAAGAAAAAATCTGTGAAAGTGAGTTATAGTCCCACTTTTAAAATCTAATATTTTGGGATGAGAATACATGCAGTTTTATAAATGTTTTACGAAATAGACACAAGTGTAACGACCCGGAAATTTCCGACCAAATTTAAACTCTAACCTTTATATGTTTTCGACACGATAAGCAAAATCTGTTATATTGAGTCTAGAAAGTTCGAAATCTATAATTGGATAATCAGTTACCCATTGACCATGCCTGACGATTCACGAACATTTATGTATTAGATATATATATATATAATTAGATATGTTATTATGAATCTATATATATGATTTCTATTAAATATATATATATATAATATATATATATATATATATAATAACTATGCTGAATATGTCATCATAATATTACATAAATAATAAATGGTATATATATTAAACTGAATTACAAATTTGAATATAGTTGTTACATTAATATTATTATCATTTATATCAAGCAGTATTATTATTAAATAATATGTAAGAAATAAATTATAATACTAGAATACTAAATTTAAATTACAAGATGAAAAAAATATTGTTATATTATCATTACCTTCATTAGTATTAGTAAAATAAATATTAATAATAATATCTATATGTATGTATATATATATATATATGCAAGGTGATTCATGAAATTTATTTTAGTAACAATATAGTATTATCATTTTAGTTATCATTTAAATAATTATCATGATTCTTAGTTATATTAGGATTATTAATAATATCATCATTTTTTTTTTTAAAAAAAAAAGTCATTATTAATAATAATTATCTTTTCTACCAATATTATTATCATTTTTAATATTATAAATATATTTATATGATATATATATATATATATATAAATATAATATATATACCGAAATATATCTATTGTCAATTTTAGAACTTAAAATTTGTTATAATTGATAATATTAACATTCTATTATTAATAAATTTATAAAATTAAGTAACTTATATAGTATTGAAGAAAAATTACGTGTACTTATCTATTTTCTTTTTATCTGCTTTATTAATTATTTCCTTCCATTATTCTGTTTACCTGTGACTACCTATTCGATTACAAACGCAAACCAACAAATTGTTATACTGTTTTAGCGTTGAATTAGCATCTGAAATCTTATATACATATACCGATTGTATCTGTTTTTATGAGGGATTTAAAAAGCAGAAAACTTAATAAAAAAAAAAAAACCTCTGCTCGTGAGTTCATCAAAACAAAATAACGGAATTGAATTTATTTGCAAAAACTGAAAACGCTATGGTGTTAGGATTCAATTAGTTTAACTATCTGCAAGATTTCAAGTTCTAATTCTTGGTAAGAAGGTCTAATTTTTTCGAATCTAGTTAATTTTTCAAAAAGATAATATAATGGTTCTTCACGAAATTTGAACCTGTCGTGTTGTTTTGAATTAAATCATCGATGCAGAGAGTTTAAGTAAATAATTTGGAACCTCTTTTGTGTTACAATGTTTGTCCAAAACAGTCTTCAAATCGAAATCCATTTTACAGATCATACGAGTGTTCATTGTAACAGATTACATCGTTTTTGTTATTTTTCTGTTATGAAATTCGATTTAATCAACTTGTAAGTGTTTCTGTTATATATTGAAAGTCTTAAAACGTGCAATTAAATCCTGGTTTCGATTATATCTCGGGTTGATTGGTTCTGTGATGGAGAAAGTGGATGAATAAATTAAAACAGTTACATAAGATTTATAGACGGGTATAAATCAGAATGACGGGTTAGACTAGATGGTTTGCTGAGAGTGTTGGGATTAGAGAGGTCGCTGGTTCGATTCTGACCATGGACAATTCTTTTTAAATAATTTCATAAGGTAGTTTTCTATTTTAAAATCATTATTATTATTTTTATGATTATTATTGTTGTTGATATTATTTGTATTATTAGTATTATAATTAGTAGAATTATGTAAAACATAATAATATGACTAAAGTAAGTAAATTACTCTTAATATTATTATTACTAATATTATTATTAACATTAAAATAGATAATTATGATTTATATTTAACGATTTTAACAATATGATTATCATGAATATTGTTAGCTTTAATAAAAAAATTGGTATTTCTACAAATATTACTATTAATATCACTATAATTATTATTAATATAATAACTATTAACATCATCACTTTATTTAGTAATATCAAGAAATATTAATAATATTATTATTATTTTTATTATTATTATTATTATTATTATTTTCATAAAAATGATATAATTAAGAAATTATTTATACATAAACTTATTCGATGACAGTTAAGAATATTAATAAATATTCAAATGATATAGGTTCGTGAATCCGAGGCCAACCCTACACTTGTTCAATGATGTTATATGTATTTTTACTACAAAATACAGTATGGTGAGTATATAGATCCCTTTTAAACTTTAAATATTTTTGGGCTGAGAATACATGCGCTATTTTTATAAATGATTTACGTTATGGACACAAGTGACTAAAATTACGTTCTACATGGGTTTGAATCAAAAATCCCCTAGCTTGGTAACTTTAACTATTGGTTTATGAACTGGTAGGCGCGAATCCTAAAGATAGATCTATCGGGTTTTACACCCCCACCCAGATGTTGTTCTAGTAAACTAGAAGAACGGATGTTTAGTACTTCGAGGTTAACGGAATGCACTTGATTCGGTGCACATATTATTATAACTCAGGGGTACACACTCTTGTTAAGGCTAGTTACCGGGTGCCCACTGCTTGGAATGCTTTTCATACACTTGCGAGTGTATTATGTTTATAAATATGAAATCTTGTGGTCCATAGTTATAACGCTGCTAGCATCAAACCTATATATCTCACCAACTTTATGTTGACTTTTTAAAGCATGTTATTCTCAGGTACGAATTAAGTCTTCCGCTGTGCATTAGCTCATATTAAAGATATTATTTGGAGTCGATCATCGCAATGGAACCAACTGTTGAAGATTCCGTCCGGGAGGATTAGTCGCGGACGTTTCAACAAGTAATTGAAACTGCATTATATGGGTGAATGATCGAAGCCGAATATGCCCCTTTTGCTTGGTAACCTAAGAATTAGTAAACCGATCTACTAATTGACGCGAATCCTAAAGATAGATCTATTGGGCCTAACGAACCCCATCCAAAGTATCGGATGCTTTAGTACTTCGAATTCGTTTTTATCATGTTCCAAAGGATTTCCCGGAATGATAGGGGATATTCTTATATGCATCTTGTTAATGTTGGTTACCAGGTGTTCACCATACGAATGAATTTTATCTCTATATATGGGATGTATATTGAAATATGAAATCTTGTGGTCTATTATTATGATTTGATAATATATAGGTTAAACCTATAACTCACCAACATTTTTGTTGACGTTTTAAGCATGTTTATTCTCAGGTGATTATTAAGAGCTTCCGCTGTTGCATACTAAAATAAGGACAAGATTTGGAGTCCATGCTTGTATGATATTATGTAAAAACTGCATTCAAGAAACTTATTTTTGATGTAATATATTCTTATTGTAAACCATTATGTAATGGTCGTGTGTAAACGGTATATTTTAGATTATCATTATTTGATAATCTACGTAATGCTTTTTAAACCTTTATCGATAAAATAAAGGTTATGGTTGTTTTAAAAATGAATGGAGTCTTTGAAAAACGTCTCATATAGAGGTCAAAACCTCGCGACGAAATCAATTAATATGGAATGTTTATAATCAATATGAACGGGACATTTCAGTTAATGGACGTGCAACAGAGAGAAACCTTCAATGAACCTTCGATAGTAACTGGCGAGACCTAAAAATTGGCGGATATGAGTCGGAGTAGTGGGGGTTTCCCACTTGCTGATAGCTTCGATCTTTTCGGGATCGACTTTGATACCCTGATCGCTCACGATATGACCGAGAAACTGAACTTCCTTCAACGAAAATTCGCACTTAGAGAATTTGGCATAGAGTTGCTCTTGTCTCAAAAGTTCAAGCATGAGTCGAAGATGTTGTTCATGTTCTTCTTCGCTTTTGGAATAGATTAGGATATCATCTATGAAGACGATAACGAACTTGTCCAGGTACGGTTTGCATACGCGATTTATGAGATCCATAAACACGCCAGGTGCATTGGTTAAATCGAATGACATTACTGGAAAATCATAGTGACCATAACACATTCGGAATGCAGTCTTAAGTACATCGCTCTCCTTCACCCTCAACTGGTGATAACCTGATCGCAAATCGATCTTAGAGTAAATGTTGGATCCTTGTAGTTGATCAAATAGATCGTTAATTCTAGGAAGGGGATACCGATTCTTGATTGTCAACTTGTTGAGTTCGAGATAATCAATGCACATGCGGAAAGATCCGTCCTTCTTCTTTACAAACAAAATAGGTGCGCCCCAAGGCGAAGAGCTTGGTTGGATGAATCCACGGTCTAGTAATTCTTGTAGTTGACTCTGCAACTCTTGCATTTCGAAAGGTGCGAATCGATAAGGTGCCCGAGCTACAGGTGCAGCTCCTGGTACTAGATCAATCTGAAACTCTACTGATCTCGGTGGGGGTAATCCTGGAAGTTCTTCTGGAAAGACATCGGGAAATTCGTTCACAATTCGTACATCATCTACGCTTTTCTCCTCCGTTTCTAACTTCTTTACATGCGCCAGAACAGCAAAACGCCCCTTTTTCATAATCTTTTGTGCCTTCATGCAGCTAATAAGGTTCAACTTTGGGCTACATCTCTCCCCGTATACAATTAATGGCACTCCGTCTTCGCGTGGTATACGAATAATTTTTTCTCCACATATGACTTCTACTTGTACTTTGGACAACTAGTCCATGCCAACTATCACATCAAAGCTTCCTAACTTAATGGGTATCAAATCTATCTCAAATTTCGCTCCAGCTAAGTTTATAATACCTCCTCGGCTAACTTGGCAAGTTTTCCATTGGTTACTTCAACAAGCACACTTCCTTCAAAGGTACTAACGACCAATCTATCTTAGAGCAAAAGTGTCTATCTACATAACTCTTATCGGCACCAGTATCAAATAAGACAGAAGCTAATATTTTATTAATAGTGAATGTACCTGTGACCAAGTCAGGATCCTCACGGGCATCCATGGCGTTCATGTTGAAGACTCTTCCACGTGGCCCTACTGGCAGCATTCAAAGCAATTCTTTGGCCCATTCAAAGTTGTTCTCAAAGCTGAGGTGTTGATCTTGCAATCCTTGCCGATATGTCCAGTCCGCTTGCACTTTTCACATACTACGTTGCAGTACCCAGTATGATGCTTTTAGCATCTCTTGCACTGCGGAAGGCTTACTTTGTAGTTAGGGTTAGAGCTAGGGTTCGGGTTAGGGTTCCTCGAGTCGTTGTTTCCCTTGAAATTATCGTACCTCTTAGCTGTGTTTTGATCAAAACCCTTTCCCTTGTTTCTGTCCCACTTACGTTTCCCATTACTAGCTCCCAATTCCGATTTCACCTTTTCTGGCTCTTTTTGGGTAATTTGATTCATCAGGGTGTGCGCCATACGCATAGCTTCTGGGACATTCGCTGGTTTCGATGAAGTGACATTTCCTTGAATGTCCTTAGGGAGTCCCCACAAATACCGTTCCATTGGTTTAAATTCAGGAGTAACCATCGTGGAGCACATCAAAGCTAACTCCAAGTACATTCAGTTATAGCCATCAAGATCAGTCCCTATAACTTTCAGTTCCCAAAACTCCGCTTCCATCTTCTGAATTTCGATTCTGAGGCAGTACTCCTCGATCATAGCACTCTTAAACTCCTCCCATGGTGTAGCATAAGCCTCTTCAATTCCCTTAGCCTAGGCGAGTGTGTTCCACCAGGTTAAAGCGCCGTCTGACAGCGTGCAGGAGGCATACTTAGTTTTGTTCGCTTCAGAACAGTTACTCACGCGGAAAACAGCTTCCAAATTTTCAAACCATCTAGTCAGCCCAACTGGCCCTTCAGTACCACTGAAATTGTGGGTCTTGCAGCTCTGAAATTCCTTATAAGTACACCCGTTATGAACATTCTGATTAGCCGGTGGAGCTTGGGGGTTGGCATCCGCCATAGCTATGGCTACTCAAGCAGCTATCATCTCCTCAATCTGTGCTGTTATGGGCGTTTTCCTGGGAACTCTTCCGTTTGCCATTGGCCTTCTAAACAAAAATTTCGACTTTAGTCAAAATCCAGCATTCGATAATTCATGCTATATAGTATATGGTAACCAATATGGGATCAACACAATACACATCAACTAATCATGGCAAACTAGTTGCAGATAGCACAAAAACCAACATGCAATAATTTAAAGTAAACATCGTACAATAATTAAACAACATTAATTCCGTTCATTAATCATAAAATTTGCATACTTCATAAGGTTCGTACAATACATGCATAAAACATGTAACTACTAACGGAATTACATAATGAAATCTAATACAATAGCCCTATGGTGATGGTGGGTAAATGATGTCCATCAGGTGGGTCATCTGGTCCTCGAGCTCAGTTACCCGAGCACGGAGGGTATACACTTCCCTCGTCAGCTCCTTGATGGTGGGAGATGCTGGTGGGACAGGTGGTGCAGATGGTGCAGATGGTGCAAGTGGCGCCGGTGGTGCAGATAGTGCAGTGCCAGAAGTAGAAGGCACATAACGAGCAGCCTTACGCACGAATGGATCAGCAGGATATGGCACAATCCGCTTACGGGCGGTGACCCTAACTAACAGTCCACGTGCGTTTATGAACTGCTTACCTCCATTAACCCCTGGAAAAATAGTATCATCGAAGCGGTACCGCTTCTTCGGCGGGGTAGAGGGTGGCTGCACGGGCTCCTCCTCAGAGTCCTCCTCAGAATCCTCCTCGGGATCCTCATCCGATGACGAACTATCTGAATCATCCGAAGGTAGTGCAGGGTCATCGTCTTCGGGTGGATGTGCCTGGCCGGTGGTCATGAGTCGATATCTTTCGGGTGGAATCAGCACGACACGTCCGTCAGCGGTGCGTCTAACCCAATGCCCACGCTCATTACGGAGAGGACCGTCTCCGTCTCCCCCAGGGATCACAGTACCACCGGGATGGTGCTGTGGCCCCGGGAGTCTAGGGCTGGGTGGAGCTGGAATCTCCGCGGGATCCTCGTCTCCGTCTGAGATGTCCATTAGGTCAAGCACGAGCCTACTATCTCCAGAAAACGAATCGCCAGAGTCGTTGGAGGGTAGCGGTGATGGGGTCTGTGAGTCAGCAACAACGGTAGGCGAAGTAACAGATGAATCTGAGTCACTCTCCAAATCAATGATAATGGGCGGTATGTTCGACATCTGAACAAGGAAAAATAAATTTTTCCATGTCAGTAAGACATATATCAAGCATGTAATCAGGTACTACAACATCCTAACAGTACGTAACATGGTAATAATGACAACATCATACCGAGGTAACATGCAATCAAAAGCAGATAGTAGCATGCAGTAGCGAGAATAAGCAGTAGTATACAGCAAGTTCACATAGCAGTAAAAGTAAGCAGTAGCATGCAGCAGTTCCGCAGAAGCAAGTAAACAAGCAAGTTGTAGATTAGTCCTATTAGCGAATCCTACTCGGCTCAGTCAAGACTCACTAATGCAACCTAATTCCCTACAACCAATGCTCTAATACCAAATGTGATGCCCCATACAAAATTAACGTGTACGGCTCATCAACAACAGGTCCATTACAAGGTTTCAACACTATATGCTGTTTTAAAACAAGTTTGCATTCATGGAAAGATAACGTTTTAAAAAAGATAGCGTGCTTCTACGAATAGAAAGCATTAATATAAGTACCTGACACGAAGGTCATTACAAAGCCGCCGTTCAAATATAGCATAAGTTATGAATGCAAAGTAAAAATTTTGTAATTGAGACATCTCTAAGCAATGCAGCGGAACACCGAGAGTCTAATACAGCAGAAGCAACATACGTCTAAGCACCTGAGAAATAACATGCTTAAAAAGTCAACACGAATGTTGGTGAGCTATTGTTTGATTGTAACAGTAATGTAATGTAGGTCACGAGATTTCGTATTCAAAACAGTATGAAAAGTATATGCTTAACCGTGGGCACTTGGTAACTAACTTAACGTATATAACACCCCCTAAAAGTACACTTGGCTAGTGTGTAAGTTTACGGAGTATTAAACACCCGTTAAATGCTAGCGCGACTAGCCCGAGTGGGGATGTCAAACCCTATGGATCCATATCTAAGATTCGCGTTCACCGGTTCAAAAACCAATGACTAAACGTTACCGAGCTAAGGGGAAAGTTTATGTCGTTATATTACCCACACATATATAAAGTTTAAGTACTCGTGCCTAGTAAGTAAAACATAAAAAGCGCATGTATTCTCAGTCCCAAAAATAGTTAGGTAAAAAGGGAGTTATAACTCACAGTGAATGTGCGGTAAAAGTCGATACGAGATAAGTAAGCAAGTAAGTCGGTCCGAAAGGTCCTCAACCTAAGTCAAAAGTTACTAAGTCAGTAAATCGTCCCAAAGGATTTAAAAGTACGTAGTTTAAGTGTTAAGTGTCATCATCATCAACATCATACATAACAAGTAAAGTAAGTTTTCAATCAAGAATAGAGGTCAAAATAAAGGCTGAATTCGTTCAGCTTCTACGACCTCTATACAAACAGAAATGACGTGAGACCAGTGGCCAAGGCTCCTTATGTGAGTCCTCTAACTGCTGACCAATTTTCAGAACCTAACTCGTCTTCGTTTGACCGTGGCGATGGTTTAAGTGCGAGTAGGTCAGAAATTTCAGCACAAGTTACGACGGCGTAGTGACTTTCGGAAGGCTACAAATCCTAAACCGTAAATTGGATTAAGACGAGTCTTAAACGAAAAGTCATCTAATCGAACCGAACTATCTGGAAATCAACCTTTCCAGAAGCCCAGGAGCCTGATAAGACCCTGAAAAACAGAAAGCAAGTGCTCCGGTGGGTTTCTCAGTGTTTGATGCTCATCACGGTTCTCATCCTTGATGCATATAAGCCTCAAGTGTACAACTCTTGATGTTTTAGCATCACTTTAACCAAGGTTTAACCATAAACACACAAATTTAGGACTAAGAAATAAAATACAACTCTTGTGAGAGTTTGAGCAAGGTGATGAATCAAAGTTACATCAATTTCTTAGTTCCAACACAAATACAAGTCCTATTAAGCTATAAACTTTAAATCAAACTAAATAAGTAAGACCTTAGGCTATAGAACTTAGATCTTAGCTAAGTATTAAAGACCTTAGACTAGAAAGTCTAGATCTCATATTCTTGGTGAAATCCTAAGTCATAATACTTAGACTTTCACTTTTACACAACCATAAGTTACAAAACTTAGATCTTGTAAAGTAAAGTGAACACAAGTTAATGAATTCTTGTTTTGACAAGCTAGATGACCATAAGTTACTTAACTTAGATTAACTTTAAATGAGTGAAAGTTATAAGCTAGGAAGCTTAAACTTCCTTGTTCTTGAACCTTCAAAGTTAGACTTTGGTTACAAGATTTATGATATCGAAGTTAAAAGTAAGTCTTTAACCAAGGAGCTTATATAAATCAAATTTCTCAAACATAAATGATAAATTGAAAGTTAAAACTAAACAAGTTCAGGGTTGGATCTTTTATATAATGAGATGTCAAGTTACAAGCTTGAATCTTCATGAAATGAACTTTAAAGTTCCAATACTTGAACATAAAGAGGATCTTAAAGTAATTGATTCTTAGATTATTACAAGTTTCATGTAGAATCAAAAGCTACAAAGCTTTGATCCTTGTTCTTGCTTCTTTATCATACAAGTAATTAAAGAATGCAAGATAACATAAGGATTTAAGTTACAAGAACCAAAAATCCAAGAATAATAAAAGATGATGATGATTTCGGTTTTAGAACAAAAAAAAAGAAATGAATTAGAGTTTAAACCTTCAAGTTCTTCAAGAAAAGTTAGAGAGAAACTTGAGAGAAAAAAAGAGTGTGTGTGTTTTGAGAATGGAATGAATGAAATTTAAAACTTAAATGGTGGTGGTGAGGGGTGTGGCCGACAGTTTACATGGATGGGGTGGGGGACCATTTGCTTGTCATTGGGTGGTAGTACATGGTGGTGTAGGTACATGTTAGGTGGCATGGTATAATAAGGCTAAAACATGTAAGTAATGGTATACTAGCATGCTTAATACTTGTCTTTTAATCTAATGGACTTTGTCTCATGTAGTAATGGGCTAACTAGTCCATTAAGTGAGTCCATTAAGTTAAGTAGGTTGGGCCTTTAATAAGCTAGGTCCATTAAGGTGTTAAGTCTATTAAAACTAACTAGTAAGTATTAGTAAACACTAAACATAATTAAGGAACCATAAAGCCAAGTAATTGTCATAAATATATAACAATTATGTTTACGAAGTCATAATATTCCAATTATGACAAAAGTTTAACGTGCACTAAGTACATAGCTCGTTTTAAACAATAAGTGGCACTAACGTTCGTAAATGCATTCAAGGATTATGTTAAGTAACTAAGTACTTAAAAACACGTTGTAAGGCATTAACGAAAGTAATTAACATAATTAATGATCCCAGCAATTATTCTAACTCCGTACGCACAGAAACACAGTTTCGTGAAAGTAATAAATATAATTAAAAGTCAAAAAAGTCGGGTCGTTACATATGGCGTGGCTGAGCACGTTAGGACCCATAATTGCTGACTTTGCAATCCCTCAGATCACCTTTTCATACAAAAATACTAATGTCATCCTCAAATGTAAACCAGTAGCATCACCAACCAATGTTCAAGGTCTTTGTCACTCACTTCAAAAACAGTCTGTTGCAGAATACTATGCAATTCTATGTGATACTTCCAACCCTTCCCACACCCATGACAACTTACCTATTGATGTCACCAATTTACTCACTGAATACAATCACCTTTTCTAAATCCCCACATCTCTCCCTCCTACACGTTCTTACGACCAGCATATTCACCTACTTCCCAACACCTCTCCTGTTAACGTCCGGCCCTATAGGTACCAGCATTTTCAAAAAGAAATCATGACAACACTCATTACTGAAATGCTCGAATCCGGGGTCATCCGACCTAGCACGAGCCCCATTTTCCTCTCATGTACTCCTCGTTCGAAAGAAAGATGGTACATGGAGTTTTTGTGTTGATTACCGGGCCTTGAACGCTGTCACCACTCGGGACAGTTTCCCCATTCCAACTGTGGGCGAGCTCTTGGATGAACTTCATGGATCACGTTATTTTTCTAAAATAGATCTCCACTCGGGATACCATCAAATCCGTATTGCTCCGGAAGATATACCAAAAATGGCATTTCGAACTATATATGGATGGCCACTACGAATTCGTTGTCATGCTTTCGGTCTTTCCAACGCTCCATCCACGTTTCAAGCAGTAATGAACGATCTCTTTCGTGACAGGTTACGCCACTTTGTCTTGGTATTTTTTGATGACATTTTAGTTTACAGCCCTACTCATGAGCAGCACTTACATCACCTTCGGTCAGACAAAATCAATACTTTGCAAAAAGATCCAAGTGCGTATTTGTGGTCGAGCAGGTTCATTACCTAGGTCACGTGATTTCAGGAGACGGGGTAGCTGTTGATTATGATAAAATAAAAGTAATCCTGGATTGGCCCCAACCGAAATCCATTACTTAACTACGAGGTTTCTTAGGCCTCACCGGGTATTATCGGAGGTTTGTTCGAAATTATGCACAATTGCATCTCCTTTGACTGATTTGTTACAAGCCAAGAGCTTTGTTTGGAAAGATTCAGCTACTATCGCCTTTAAGGCTCTTCAACAGGCTATGACTTCCCTTCCGGTATTAGCCTTACCCGATTTTTCTCGTACATTCGACCTTACTACTGATGGTTCAGGTACCGAAATAGGCGCGGTTCTTTCTTAATCCGATAGGCCGATTGCATATTTCAGCAAAAAGATGGGCCTATGTATGCAATCTTCATCAGCCTATACTCGTGAGGTATATGCCATCACATAATCCGTTCGTAAATGGCGTCATTATTTATTGGGGCACAAGTTTCATATCTTTACTGATCAGAAGAGCCTATGCCAACCTTTTTCACAAGTCATACAAAACCCCAGATCAACATAAATGGGTTAGCAAACTCCTCGGGTTTGATTTCTAAATATTTTATAAGCCCGGGCGTGACAACAAAGTAGCTGATGCCTTAAGTCGTGTCGATAATCACTGCTTAGTCATCTCAACTCCTATGTTTCCTTGGCTTGAAACAGTACGCGATTACTATGCAACACAACCGGACGGGTTACATTTTTTATCAGACCTCGCGGATAATCCTACTGCTCTATCTCAATATAGAGTTCATGATGGTTTTGGTTTATCGTTATGGCCGCATTGTTATTCCAGATCACAAGGATCTTCGTCATAAGCTAAACTCAGAGCACCATGACACTCCTCTTGAAGGTCATTAGGGTATCCAAGGCACCATACGACATTTGTCATCTTCATTTTATTGGCCACAAATGAAGCAGTCTGTACAACAATATGTCACAAATTGTGCTATTTTCCAGCAGGTCAAAGCTCCCACACACAAACCATATGGGTTACTTCAACCACTTCCAACACCCAACCATGTTTAGGAAGACATTGCAATGGATTTTATTATCAATTTACCACCGTCAACAGGCAAGACAACCATTAGGGTTATCATTGATCGCTTATCAAAGAGTGCTCATTTTATCGCCTTTGGTCCTAACTGTTAGGAAATCTAGGTGAGCCCTAACAAGAACTTGATAACCCTAGTTATCAAACCCACCGTGCAACAAACAAATAATCTCCAACACAAATAAAGACAAGAACAAGAAAAGTAAAGAACAAGGAATTAACGTGGTTATGTCCAATCGTTTAAATCAAAAGAATTGGTTTAATCCACTGCCAAACAAAGAGGATTTTATTATATTTTTTGTAGGTATATCTTGCAGGTTACATATGAGGGTTTTTATAGGGCAAAAAACGAAATAGGAACAATCTAGATAACTTGCTAAATACGAACATTGTCGCGTTTCATGACACCTTGTCCCGTTTCACGATAAACCAAACTCAAATACGACACATTTACTCCAAACACAACAAGTCCAGATCCTAAGTTCTACCACATCTGTCACGTTTCGATACACTTTGTCACTTTTCAGTCTTGTCGTGTTCTGCGACAAACATCACTCGAACACGATAGATGCAGCTCATTCGTTTTGATCTTCTTTGCACCCAACACTAACTATACAGCATTCACCTTGGCTACCCAATTCTTGCACACAGTATATCGTCTACATGGTTTTCCTAAGTCAATCGTTTCGGATAGGTATCCTCTCTTCTTGAGTCGTTTTTGGTAAGAACTTTTTAAGTAACTTGGCACCAAGCTATGCCATTCAAGTGTGTATCACCTACAAAGCAACGGTCAAAGTGAAGTCTTAAATTGTTGTTTACAGAACTACCTTCGCTGCTTTGCTAGTGATATCGGCTAAAAGTCACGTTTTCACCCTGGTATTAAAGCCCAAAAACAAGAAAGGTTCGAACTTTGTCGGCAAAATACCCACTTCGTCAGTTAGAATTGAAGAACAAGTAATAACGAAGACGGTGCAAAAAGAATCAAGAGAATCGGAACTAAAACGAAGATTCTAGAGTGAAAACGGTGAAAGACAAGAAATCAAGTTACGATCCAGGAATTTTAGCTGACCAGGCAAGCCAAACGGCCTGCCAAACGGATTTCATGGCTCACAAACGGCCTGCCAAACCGCCAGGATAAACGGCCCATACAAACGGCCTGCCAGCAGTTTGCAGACAAAATCCAAGCTTATTTAAAGGGTCTTTGTCATTCATTCCAACACACAACTCAATTCACTTTTTTGTCTATGTACAATATTAGTCATACTTTCAAGGTCTTCGACTCCGTGCGAGAAACCTAGTACCCTGAGAAGAACGCCGAAGATTGTATTAGGAGCGGTCTGGAGTTTGAAGTTGTCACTTTTGTATTCGGAACTCGTTTAATCTACTGGTACCTCTATCTTTTATCTTTATATAATGTCTTCTATCATTATGTTCTGTGATATTGTTGCCATAATTAGCGAGTAGTTATCTTTAGTGTATGCTATGATGTAAGCAGTTATAATGCCAAAATAATGTTATGGTTTGTGTATGTTGTTGAAATGCTTTTCAATTATGCTTTAAACTCAATCGCTTTTCCAACTAGTAGAACGTAGTTATTGGCTCTGTTATTGGGAAGTCGCGAACCCCAATTCAGAGTACACTATCTGTGTCACCCCTTGGTAAGAGAAGTGTATCGAATACAACGTAAGATCGACTGAGGCACACAGGTTGTAGTAAGTCTATCAAGCTTTGGATTTCGACTGAGGACTCTTTCGTAGTGAAACATCTGACTAGACCCTTAGTACATTGTCGGTCCCAGACCATGCTAGTGTAGTCACCAAGCATATAAACTTCGTACGTGCATGCTGAAGCACAGCAGTTGTTGTAAGCTGTACTTCTACTAAGTAAATCCATGGAACCCGGTCAGTGTTGATTAGTACACTACACCATAACGCGGTCTCAAGCATTGCACCCCGCTTCAGGGATTCTTAGTTAATTAAGGAACTGTTTGTTTAGACACAAAAATTATTGGACCGTTAGGATAACCGAACATGTTCATGGAAGTCAACTTGACTTGGCCATGGTGTTCTTTATGGTTGAATTCTTTTTAAGGGCCTAACTATCTTTTAAAACCAATCACTAACGAAAGAATTGAAACACATCATGTCTATCGGATATGGTAAACCATGTATTCTATTATGCTTAAGAAAGTTTAGACCTTTGTGGAATGTTAATACGTCACCCAACCGAGTCGCTCAATTGGATGAGCCGTCTGAATGTGTATGCCTGTAGTCAGACCGCAGAGGCGTCGGGGGTAAGGGACGTTGCTATCTATTCAGAATCTTCAAGCCTATCGCATTACCCAGTGACATGTCTTACGATAGGGGCGTTTAGGATCAGTGTAATGAATACAAGACCTCTGCATATTCATGAGCCAACATTCCATAATCTCGCCAGAATAACTGATGAAATCATAGTATGCACTTGCTTTAACCTTATTTGAATTACGAATTTTATCGCATTTACTTTATCTGTCTTATAAATTAGAAAATCCCAAAAATTAGGTAACGACTACTCCTTCATAACTATCTTAAGCTTTAATATAGGTTCGATTCTACTTATATCTTAAAAATACGACTCTAGGTCATACTTCCCTTACTCATAATAAGGAGTAGTACAATTTAGGCCCTGCTAAATTTAAATTTAAAACAGTCCCCCCCCCCCCTCTTGGTGGTTGATTCTGACGTGTTGCGACCTAACGACACCGCACAAATAAAACCGTCCGTTTCGACCGTATCAAGATGGAAGCTAGTTTTTGGCGCCGCTGCCGGGGAGTTGGTATCAGACAATACTCCTCTCTATCAAACTTATTCACAAGCATTTAGTGGTGTCTAAGAAAGACAATTATACACGGACTTGGTTGTTGAATTTTTCGAACACTCTCCAATTATATTGGGACCAAAAGGATCCTGCCTCTCCGTAGTCGGCCTGACCACTTGGTTTGTTGAATAGTTCGTGCGGAGCTCTGTTATCGAAATACCAGGGAATCAGTAGCCAGAACCAAAAACATGTTCAACCTTAGGATAGTTAGCTTATCTTAGACTAAATTAGATTACTTTAAATTAGACTACCTTAGATTAAGATTACGTTAGAATTACCTTAGATTACCTTAGAAATTTAGTTTATCTGCTTAAAATTAAAAAGGCATAACCAGTGTATGACCCAAACCCGATCTAGACCAGGGCCGTTGTTATTCGTACCTGGTCCAGACGCAATAATCTCTAAAGCACGCAAGGAAGCACGAATCAGAAATCAAATGGCGTTACGCGTTACTTTAGCAGAAAATACCAAACCCTCGATTGAAGGTCGAGGAGGACCAATCAGATTTCCAGAGATTCAAGGACACTCATTCGAGTTAAAACATCACATCATCCAGCTGTAGTGACCCGAACTTTTCCATGTTTATATATATTAATTGAGATTGATATTTACATGATTAAATGTTTCCAACATGTTAAGCAATCAAACTTGTTAAGACTTGATTAATTGAAATATGTTTCATATAGACAATTGACCACCCAAGTTGACCGGCGATTCACGAACGTTAAAACTTGTAAAAACGACATGACGATATATATATGGATATACATATGGTTAACATGAGATTATGATAAGTAAGTATCTCCATAAGTATATTAACAATAAGTTATATACATATAAACATGACTACTAACTTAAGGATTTCGAAACGAGACATATATGTAATGATTATCGTTGTAACGACATTTAAATGTATATATATCATATTAAGATATATTAATATATCATAATATCATGATAATAAAATAATTTAACATCTCATTAGATATAATAAACAATGGGTTAACAACATTAATTGAGATCGTTAACTTAAAGGTTTCAAAACAACACTTACATGTAACGACTAACGATGACTTAACGACTCAGTTAAAATGTATATACATGTAGTGTATTTAGATGTATTAAAATACTTTTGGAAGACTTCAAGACATATATCAAAACACTCATACTTAACAAAAATGGTTACAGTTACTTTCCCATTCTTTTCTTTCATCAAGAATTCTAGTCGTATTCTTACCCGTATTATACACAGCTTCAAAACGTACTTACTATGGGTATATACCAATAGGAACTAGTATGGGATTCCACTCTTGATTATGTCATGTATGACTAATCAATTTTAACTTCTACCATGAGCTAGTCAACTAACTAGAACTCCTTTTAACCCCACTCACCACTCACCAATTACCACTCATCATTCACTCCATTTCACTTCCAATTCTCTTTCTAATTCTCTCTCAACACACACACACTATTATGAACGTATTTTTCCAGTAGTTAATCATCATCTTCATCAAAAATCACTTCAAGAATCAAGCTATAATCATCATAGGAAGAACACTTCAAGAACACTTCAAAAATCCCTTCAAGTTTACTAATTTACTTCCAAGCTTTCTAATCCATTCCAAGTAATCATCTAAGATCAAGAAACCTTTGTTATATATAGTAGGTTATATTTCTTATTCAAGGTAATATTCATATTCAAACTTTGATTCAATTTCTATAACTATAAACTATCTTAATTCGAGTAAAAATCTTACTTGAACTTGTTTTTGTGTCATGATCCTACTTCAAGAACTTTCAAGCCATCCAAGATCCTTTGAAGCTAGATCATTTCTTGTCACTTCCAGTAGGTTTACCTACTAAACTTGAGGTAGTAATGATGTTCATAACATCATTCGATTCATATATATAAAACTATCTTATTCGAAGGTTTAAACTCGTAATCACTAGAACATAGTTTAGTTAATTCTAAACTTGTTCGCAAACAAAAGTTAATCCTTCTAACTTGAATTTTAAAATTAACTAAACACATGTTCTATATCTATATGATATGCTAACTTAATGATTTAAAACCTGGAAACACGAAAAACACCGTAAAACCGGATTTACGCCGTCGTAGTAACACCGCGGGCTGTTTTGGGTTAGTTAATTAAAAACTATGATAAACTTTGATTTAAAAGTTGTTATTCTGAGAAAATGATTTTTATTATGAACATGAAACTATATCCAAAAAATTATGGTTAAACTCAAAGTGGAAGTATGTTTTCTAAAATGGTCATCTAGACGTCGTTCTTTCGACTGAAATGACTACCTTTACAAAAACGACTTGTAACTTATTTTTATGACTATAAACCTATACTTTTTCTGTTTAGATTCATAAAATAGAGTTCAATATGAAACCATAGCAATTTGATTCACTCAAAACGGATTTAAAATGAAGAAGTTATGGGTAAAACAAGATTGGATAATTTTTCTCATTTTAGCTACGTGAAAATTGGTAACAAATCTATTCCAACCATAACTTAATCAACTTGTATTGTATATTATGTAATCTTGAGATACCATAGACACGTATACAATGTTTCGACCTATCATGTCGACACATCTATATATATTTCGGAACAACCATAGACACTCTATATGTGAATGTTGGAGTTAGCTATACAGGGTTGAGGTTGATTCCAAAATATATATAGTTTGAGTTGTGATCAATACTGAGATATGTATACACTGGGTCGTGGATTGATTCAAGATAATATTTATCGATTTATTTCTGTACATCTAACTGTGGACAACTAGTTGTAGGTTACTAACGAGGGCAGCTGACTTAATAAACTTAAAACATCAAAATATATTAAAAGTGTTGTAAATATATTTTGAACATACTTTAATATATATGTATATATTGTTATAGGTTCGTGAATCAACAGTGGCCAAGTCTTACTTCTCGACGAAGTAAAAATCTGTGAAAGTGAGTTATAGTCCCACTTTTAAAATCTAATATTTTTGGGATGAGAATACATGCAGGTACTGGATGCTTTAGTACTTCAAAATTTATATCATATCCGAAGGGTGTCCCGGAATGATGGGGATATTCTTATATATATGCATCTTGTTAATGTCGGTTACCAGGTGTTCACCATATGAATGATTTTTATCTCTATGTATGGGATGTGTATTGAAATATGAAATCTTGTGGTCTATTGTTACGATTTGATATATATATAGGTTAAACCTATAACTCACCAACATTTTTGTTGACGTTTTAAGCATGTTTATTCTCAGGTGATTATTAATAGTTTCCGCTGTCGCATACTTAAATAAGGACGAGATTTGGAGTCCATGCTCGTATGATATTGTGTAAAAACTGCATTCAAGAAACTTATTTTGTTGTAACATATTTGTATTGTAAACCATTATGTAATGGTCGTGTGTAAACAGGATATTTTAGATTATCATTATTTGATAATCTACGTAAAGCTTTTTAAACCTTTATTGATGAAATAAAGGTTATGGTTTATTTTAAAATGAATGCAGTCTTTGAAAAACGTCTCATATAGAGGTCAAAACCTCGCAACGAAATCAATTAATTTGGAACGTTTTTAATCAATAAGAACGGGACATTTCAGTTGGTATCAGAGCTGGTATAACGCCGTCCATGTGTGGCGGGTTAGTCGTAAAGGAGGTTCTCACAGTGTTACCTGTGACGAAGCATTGGCTCTTACTCCTTGCGATCCCTTACGAGGGTTGGCAGTAGCCGAGAGGCAGGCCCTAAAATCAGTATCTGAGGTACACTCAGTTGTCACCAGGCGGTTAGCTGGGAAGGCACTGGGTGGGACGGTGGTTGTCCCCAACTGTATTTCAGTTGGTATCCGAGCGTTGGTCTTAGAGAACCAGAATTTTACATTAGTGTGTCTTATCGAGTTTGTTAGGATGCATTAGTGAGTCTGGACTTCGACCATGTTTACTTGAAAAATGATTGCTTAACAAATTTTGTTGGAAACTATATATTTTTAACATGTGAATATTATGTGATATATTAATCTCTTAACGCGTTTGATATTATGTGATAGATGTCTACCTCTAGAACAAGTCCCATTGACTCACCTAATAATAATGAAGAGTCAAATGTAAATTGGAATGATTCGTGGACTGATTCACAAGTTCCCGAAGAGGAACCGGAAGAAGAGTCGGAACCGGAAGAAGAATCGGAACCGGAAGAAGAATCGGAACCGGATGAAGAAATAGAACCAGTGGGGGAAATAACAAAACGGTTAAGTAAAAGAAAATCCTCAACCAACCGACCAAGGTTAATTATGGTCAATGGTGTTTCCGCCAAGGAAGCAAAATATTGGGAGGATTACCAATTCTCCGATGAATCGGATTCCGACGAGAATTTCGATGATGTTATAGAAATTACCCCAACTGAATTTAAAAAGGCAAAAGAAAATAATAAGGGAAAGGGCATAAAAATAGAGAAATCTAATTCCAACCCCGATGAACTTTATATGTATCGTCAACCCCCGAAGTCCTTAAGTTGTAACAATGACCCGGGAACCCCTAAACCACCAGGTTTTTCTAAACCAATGTGGATAACGACGGCTCGTATTAGGGGAACATCATATATCCCTAGAAACTTGGCAAAAACGAACCAAAACCGAAGAAGAAGAAACAAGCGAGTCGGAATAAGATAGTTGTATTCGTGTGGTGTAATATAAGTAATATAGTGTGCTTATGCTTTATGATATATGTAAAAATTGCTTGTATTAATAAGTATTTTTTTTATGAATCTAACTCTTGTCTATTTTACAGTATAAAAACACAAAATAGATAGACAACCCAATATTTTAAGAGACCTATCCGGAGACATAATTGATGAAATCTTGTCTAGAGTCGGTCAGAATTCTTCGACACAACTATTTAAGGCGAGATCAGTTTGTAAGACATTCGAAGAACGTTCCAAGAATGCCTTGGTTTATAAAAGGCTTTCGTTCGAAAGATGGGGGATATCACATTGGGAAATCCATAAGTTATGATGTGTTTACTTTGATGCATATATTGCGGGGAACCCAAATGCTATTTTACGCAGTGGGTTAAGAAATTATTTTGACTCAATATATCCGAATATTGGACTTCGTGATTTAGAAAAAGCGGCTAACATGCAACATAAAGAAGCATGTTATGCTTACGGATTAGTAATGTTCGCTTCTCACCAAAGTGAGAACAAGAACATCAGCCTACAACTATTAAACAAAACGTTCCCACAAGTGACGGAGTCGGGAATTGGGGTAAGAAATGAGGTTTTTAGATTGTTACGGGACTGTTGGACATTATGTAACCCTCGTCCCTTTGACGACGTTACAACACACTGTCTTATCAACGGCCATAACGGTTATGTTCCACAAGACCAAGGATGGGAAGTAGTCCTAGTAAAACCAGAATGCATGACTTGTTTCTGGACGTATAAATTACGTGTCTTTATTGCCTTTGCTGAACGACTTGTGTACTAGCTAGAATTATCTTCACAACTATCTTGTATCAAAGTTATTGTGTGCTATATTTCATGCTTTATGTAAAATAAGCAGTATTGTAAGTTTGTAAAATATTGTATAAAAGTTTGAACGCGAAATATTATTATAATCAGTTTTTCATATAGAATTGTAGTAGTTGAATTGTATATTAGCTACTAAGTATGAACTTAACGGGTAGGTACTACCCGAATTTAAACTTATAAAACGCTAATATGAAGAAAAAGCTTTTATAAATGAGTTCATATTATGCTACGAAATACTATTAACTACTCTTAATATTCTGTATGATTAACTTGTTCCATTTGACTATGTTGAAGGAAATGGCACCGACTACTCGACACACCATGAATATGAATGAAGAGGAATTTCGTACTTTTCTAGCTTCAAATATAGCCGCAGTACAGGCTGCACTACATACCAACAATAACCTTGGATCTAGCAGTACAGGAAATCGTGTAGGATGCACCTACAAAGAATTCACTGCCTGCAAACCTTTGGAATTTGATGGAACCGAAGGACCGATCGGATTGAAACGGTGGACCGAGAAGGTCGAATCGGTGTTTTCCATAAGTAAGTGTACTGAAGAGGACAAAGTGAAGTACGCTACGCATACCTTCACAGGTTCTGCGTTAACATGGTGGAATACCTATCTAGAGCAAGTGGGACAAGACGATGCGTGCGCACTACCGTGGTCAGTATTCAAGCACTTGATGAACGAGAAGTACCGTCCCAGAACCGAGGTCAATAAGCTCAAGACAGAACTTAGAGGGTTACGAACCCAAGGATTTGATATTACCACATACGAAAGACGATTCACAGAATTGTGCCTATTGTGTCCGGGAGCATTCGAAGATGAGGAAGAGAAGATCGACGCGTTTGTGAAAGGATTACCGGAAAGAATCCAAGAAGATATAAGTTCACATGAGCCCGCCTCCATACAACAGACATGTAGAATGGCTCACAAACTAGTGAACCAGATTGAAGAAAGAATTAAAGAACAGACTGCTGAAGAGGCCAATGTGAAGCAAGTCAAAAGAAAGTGGGAGGAAAACGGTGATAAGAATCACCAATACAACAACAACAGCAATTACAACAATAATCGCAACAATTATCCCAACAATCGCAACATCAATCGTAACTACAACAAACGGCCCAACAACAACAACAACAACAACAACAACAACAACAACAACAACAACAACAACAACAACAACAACAACAACAACAACAACAACAACTACAACAATCATCCCAACAACAATAATAACCGCAACAACAACAACAACAATCAGAAGCAGCTATGCCAAAGGTGTGAAAAGTATCACTCGGGGTTCTGCAACAAATTTTGCAACAAGTGTAAAAGAAATGGTCATAGCGCGGCGAAGTGTGAGGTCTACGGACCAGGGGTTAATAGAACGAAAGGAACAAATGGTGTCGGAACGAGTAATGGCGGAGCAAGTAGTGTCGGAGCAAGTTATGCCAATGTAGTTTGTTATAAATGTGGAAAACCGGGCCACATTATTAGAAATTGCGCGAACCAGGAGAACACGAATGGGCAAGGCCGCGGAAGAGTTTTCAATATTAATGTGGCAGAGGCACAGGAAGACCCGGAGCTTGTTACGGGTGCGTTTCTTATTGACAATAAATCTGCTTACGTTTTATTTGATTCGGGTGCGAATAGAAGCTATATGAGTAGAGATTTTTGTGCTAAATTAAGTTGTCCATTGATGCCTTTGGATAGTAAATTTTTACTCGAATTAGCAAATGGTAAATTAATTTCAGCAGATAATATATGTCGGAATCGAGAAATTAAACTGGGTAGCGAAGTATTTAAGATTGATTTGATACCAGTAGAGTTAGGGAGTTTTGATGTAATAGTTGGCATGGACTGGCTGAAGAAGGTGAAAGCAGAGATCGTATGTTATAAAAATGCAATTCGCATTGTACGAGAAGAAGGAGAACCCTTAATGGTGTACGGAGAAAAGGGCAACACGAAGCTACATCTTATTAGTAATTTGAAGGCACAAAAACTAATAAGAAAAGGTTGCTATGCTGTTCTAGCACACGTCGAAATAGTACAAACTGAAGAAAAGAGCATCAATGATGTTCCCATTGCAAAAGAATTTCCCGATGTATTTCCGAAAGAATTACCGGGATTACCCCCACATCGATCCGTTGAATTTCAAATAGATCTTGTACCAGGAGCTGCACCAATAGCTCGTGCTCCTTACAGACTCGCACACAGCGAGATGAAAGAACTGCAAAGCCAATTACAAGAACTTGTAGAGCATGGTTTCATTCGACCAAGCACATCACCGTGGGGAGCTCCTGTTTTGTTTGTCAAGAAGAAAGATGGTACATTCAGGTTGTGTATCGACTACCGAGAGTTGAACAAACTTACCATCAAGAACCGCTACCCACTACCGAGAATCGACGACTTATTTGATCAACTACAAGGCTCGTCTATTTATTCAAAGATTGACTTACGTTCCGGGTATCATCAAATGCGGGTGAAAGAAGATGATATTCCAAAGACTGCTTTCAGAACACGTTATGGTCATTACGAGTTTATGGTCATGCTGTTTGGTTTAACTAATGCACCAGCTGTGTTCATGGACCTTATGAACCGAGTGTGTGGACCATACCTTGACAAGTTTGTCATTGTTTTCATTGATGACATACTTATTTACTCAAAGAATGACCAAGAACACGGTGAACATTTGAGAAAGGTGTTAGAAGTATTGAGGAAGGAAAAATTGTACGCTAAATTTTCAAAGTGTGCATTTTGGTTGGAAGAAGTTCAATTCCTCGGTCACATAGTGAACAAAAAAGGTATTAAGGTGGATCCGGCAAAGATAGAAACTGTTGAAAAGTGGGAAACCCCGAAAACTCCGAAACACATACGCCAGTTTTTAGGACTAGCTGGTTACTACATAAGGTTCATCGAAGACTTTTCCAGAATAGCAAAACCCTTGACTGCATTAACGCATAAAGGGAAGAAATTTGAATGGAAGGATGAACAAGAGAAAGCGTTTCAGTTATTGAAGAAAAAGCTAACTACGGAACCTATATTGTCATTTCCTGAAGGGAATGATGATTTTGTGATTTATTGTGACGCATCAAAGCAAGGTCTCGGTTGTGTATTAATGCAACGAACGAAGGTGATTGCTTATGCGTCTAGACAATTGAAGATTCACGAGCAAAATTATACGACGCATGATTTGGAATTAGGCGCGGTTGTTTTTGCATTAAAGACTTGGAGGCACTACTTATATGGGGTCAAAAGTATTATATATACCGACCACAAAAGTCTTCAACACATATTTAATCAGAAACAACTGAATATGAGACAGCGTAGGTGGATTGAATTATTGAATGATTACGACTTTGAGATTCGTTACCACCCGGGGAAGGCAAATGTGGTAGCCGATGCCTTGAGCAGGAAGGACAGAGAACCCATTCGAGTAAAATCTATGAATATAATGATTCATAATAACATTACTACTTAAATAAAGGAGGCACAACAAGGAGTTTTAAAAGAGGGAAATTTAAAGGATGAAATACCCAAAGGATCGGAGAAGCATCTTAATATTCGGGAAGACGGAACCCGGTATAGGGCTGAAAGGATTTGGGTACCAAAATTTGGAGATATGAGAGAAATGGTACTTAGAGAAGCTCATAAAACCAGATACTCAATACATCCTGGAACAGGGAAGATGTACAAGGATCTCAAGAAACATTTTTGGTGGCCGGGTATGAAAGCCGATGTTGCTAAATACGTAGGAGAATGTTTGACGTGTTCTAAGGTCAAAGCTGAGCATCAGAAACCATCAGGTCTACTTCAACAACCCGAAATCCCAGAATGGAAATGGGAAAACATTACCATGGATTTCATCACTAAATTGCCAAGGACTGCAAGTGGTTTTGATACTATTTGGGTAATAGTTGATCGTCTCACCAAATCAGCACACTTCCTACCAATAAGAGAAGATGACAAGATGGAGAAGTTAGCACGACTGTATTTGAAGGAAGTCGTCTCCAGACATGGAATACCAATCTCTATTATCTCTGATAGGGATGGCAGATTTATTTCAAGATTCTGGCAGACATTACAGCAAGCATTAGGAACTCGTCTAGACATGAGTACTACCTATCATCCACAAACTGATGGGCAGAGTGAAAGGACGATACAAACGCTTGAAGACATGCTACGAGCATGTGTTATTGATTTCGGAAACAGTTGGGATCGACATCTACCGTTAGCATAATTTTCCTACAACAACAGCTACCATTCAAGCATTGAGATGGCGCCGTTTGAAGCACTTTATGGTAGAAAGTGCAGGTCTCCGATTTGTTGGAGTGAAGTGGGGGATAGACAGATTACGGGTCCGGAGATTATACAAGAAACTACCGAGAAGATCATCCAAATTCAATAACGGTTGAAAACCGCCCAAAGTCGACAAAAGAGCTACGCTGACATTAAAAGAAAAGATATAGAATTTGAAATTGGAGAGATGGTCATGCTTAAAGTTGCACCTTGGAAAGGCGTTGTTCGATTTGGTAAACGAGGGAAATTAAATCCAAGGTATATTGGACCATTCAAGATTATTGATCGTGTCGGACCAGTAGCTTACCGACTTGAGTTACCTCAACAACTCGCGGCTGTACATAACACTTTCCACGTCTCGAATTTGAAGAAATGTTTTGCTAAAGAAGATCTCACTATTCCATTAGATGAAATCCAAATCAACGAAAAACTTCAATTCATCGAAGAACCCGTCGAAATAATGGATCGTGAGGTTAAAAGACTTAAGCAAAACAAGATACCAATTGTTAAGGTTCGATGGAATGCTCGTAGAGGACCCGAGTTCACCTGGGTGCGTGAAGATCAGATGAAGAAGAAATACTCGCATCTATTTCCAGAAGATTCGTCAACACCTTCAACAGCTTAAAATTTCGGGACGAAATTTATTTAACGGGTAGGTACTGTAGTGACCCGAACTTTTCCATGTTTATATATATTAATTGAGATTGATATTTACATGATTAAATGTTTCCAACATGTTAAGCAATCAAACTTGTTAAGACTTGATTAATTGAAATATGTTTCATATAGACAATTGACCACCCAAGTTGACCGGCGATTCACGAACGATAAAACTTGTAAAAACGACATGACGATATATATATGGATATACATATGGTTAACATGAGATTATGATAAGTAAGTATCTCCATAAGTATATTAACAATAAGTTATATACATATAAACATGACTACTAACTTAAGGATTTCGAAACGAGACATATATGTAACGATTATCGTTGTAACGACATTTAAATGTATATATATCATATTAAGATATATTAATATATCATAATATCATGATAATATAATAATTTAACATCTCATTAGATATAATAAACAATGGGTTAACAACATTAATTGAGATCGTTAACTTAAAGGTTTCAAAACAACACTTACATGTAACGACTAACGATGACTTAACGACTCAGTTAAAATGTATATACATGTAGTGTATTTAGATGTATTAAAATACTTTTGGAAGACTTCAAGACATATATCAAAACACTCATACTTAACGAAAATGGTTACAGTTACTTTCCCATTCTTTTCTTTCATCAAGAATTCTAGTCGTATTCTTACCCGTATTATACACAGCTTCAAAACGTACTTACTATGGGTATATACCAATAGGAACTAGTATGGGATTCCAATCTTGATTATGTCATGTATGACTAATCAATTTTAACTTCTACCATGAGCTAGTCAACTAACTAGAACTCCTTTTAACCCCACTCACCACTCACCAATTACCACTCATCATTCACTCCATTTCACTTCCAATTCTCTTTCTAATTCTCTCTCAACACACACACACACACTATTATGAACGTATTTTTCCAGTAGTTAATCATCATCTTCATCAAAAATCACTTCAAGAATCAAGCTATAATCATCATAGGAAGAACACTTCAAGAACACTTCAAAAATCCCTTCAAGTTTACTAATTTACTTCCAAGCTTTCTAATCCATTCCAAGTAATCATCTAAAATCAAGAAACCTTTGTTATATATAGTAGGTTATCTTTCTTATTCAAGGTAATATTCATATTCAAACTTTGATTCAATTTCTATAACTATAAACTATCTTAATTCGAGTAAAAATCTTACTTGAACTTGTTTTTGTGTCATGATCCTACTTCAAGAACTTTCAAGCCATCCAAGATCCTTTGAAGCTAGATCATTTCTTGTCACTTCCAGTAGGTTTACCTACTAAACTTGAGGTAGTAATGATGTTCATAACATCATTCGATTCATATATATAAAACTATCTTATTCGAAGGTTTAAACTCGTAATCACTAGAACATGGTTTAGTTA
Source organism: Rutidosis leptorrhynchoides (assembly GCF_046630445.1). Taxonomy (NCBI): domain Eukaryota; kingdom Viridiplantae; phylum Streptophyta; class Magnoliopsida; order Asterales; family Asteraceae; genus Rutidosis; species Rutidosis leptorrhynchoides. The sequence goes on from NC_092335.1 coordinate 190,904,281, forward strand.
ATTCTAAACTTGTTCGCAAACAAAAGTTAATCCTTTTAACTTGACTTTTAAAATTAACTAAACACATGTTCTATATCTATATGATATGCTAACTTAATGATTTAAAACCTGGAAACACGAAAAACACCGTAAAACCGGATTTACGCCGTCGTAGTAACACCGCGGGCTGTTTTGGATTAGTTAATTAAAAACTATGATAAACTTTGATTTAAAAGTTGTTATTCTGAGAAAATGATTTTTATTATGAACATGAAACTATATCCAAAAAATTATGGTTAAACTCAAAGTGGAAGTATGTTTTCTAAAATGGTCATCTAGACGTCGTTCTTTCGACTGAAATGACTACCTTTACAAAAATGACTTGTAACTTATTTTTCTGACTATAAACCTATACATTTTCTGTTTAGATTCATAAAATAGAGTTCAATATGAAACCATAGTAATTTGATTCACTCAAAACGGATTTAAAATGAAGAAGTTATGGGTAAAACAAGATTGGATAATTTTTCTCATTTTAGCTACGTGAAAATTGGTAACAAATCTATTCCAACCATAACTTAATCAACTTGTATTGTATATTATGTAATCTTGATATACCATAGACACGTATACAATGTTTCGACCTATCATGTCGACACATCTATATATATTTCGGAACAACCATAGACACTCTATATGTGAATGTTGGAGTTAGCTATACAGGGTTGAGGTTGATTCCAAAATATATATAGTTTGAGTTGTGATCAATACTGAGATACGTATACACTGGGTCGTGGATTGATTCAAGATAATATTTATCGATTTATTTCTGTATATCTAACTGTGGACAACTAGTTGTAGGTTACTAACGAGGACAGCTGACTTAATAAACTTAAAACATCAAAATATATTAAAAGTGTTGTAAATATATTTTGAACATACTTTAATATATATGTATATATTGTTATAGGTTCGTGAATCAACAGTGGCCAAGTCTTACTTCTCGACGAAGTAAAAATCTGTAAAAGTGAGTTATAGTCCCACTTTTAAAATCTAATATTTTTGGGATGAGAATACATGCAGGTTTTATAAATGATTTACAAAATAGACACAAGTGCGTGAAACTACATTCTATTGTTAAATTATCGAAATCGAATATGCCCCTTTTATTTAAGTATGGTAATCTAAGAATTAGGGAACAGACACCCTAATTGACGCGAATCCTAAAGATAGATCTATTGGGCCTAACAAACCCCATCCAAAGTACTGGATGCTTTAGTACTTCGAAATTTATATCATATCCGAAGGGTGTCCCGGAATGATGGGGATATTCTTATATATATGCATCTTGTTAATGTCGGTTACCAGGTGTTCACCATATGAATGATTTTTATCTCTATGTATGGGATGTGTATTGAAATATGAAATCTTGTGGTCTATTGTTACGATTTGATATATATATAGGTTAAACCTATAACTCACCAACATTTTTGTTGACGTTTTAAGCATGTTTATTCTCAGGTGATTATTAATAGTTTCCGCTGTCGCATACTTAAATAAGGACGAGATTTGGAGTCCATGCTCGTATGATATTGTGTAAAAACTGCATTCAAGAAACTTATTTTGTTGTAACATATTTGTATTGTAAACCATTATGTAATGGTCGTGTGTAAACAGGATATTTTAGATTATCATTATTTGATAATCTACGTAAAGCTTTTTAAACCTTTATTGATGAAATAAAGGTTATGGTTTATTTTAAAATGAATGCAGTCTTTGAAAAACGTCTCATATAGAGGTCAAAACCTTGCAACGAAATCAATTAATATGGAACGTTTTTAATCAATAAGAACGGGACATTTCACCAGCTCATCCAGAATATATGTCAGTTACAAGGATTACCGAATGACGATCCTAATTCTCACCTTGATAAATTCATATCTTTTTCGAACACTTACAAACAGCCAGGGATAGGAAAAGATATAGTCCGGCTATACTTGTTTCCCTATTCTCTCACTCATCATGCTCAAACATGGTTCGAAGGACTGAAAAAAGATTCCATCACGTCATGGACGGAGATGGCTACTAAATTCCTAACCAAATATTTCTCTCCTTCTAAACAAACCAAACTAAAGAATGACATCATTAACTTCAAACAAAGTTATGATGAATCTCTTTACACTGCATGGGAGCGATTCAAAACCCTGCTGAATAAATGCCCTAATCACCAGCTAGAATGGTCAGCTCAAATCTGTACCTTCTACAATGGTCTTACGGTAAATCATAGGACGACGATCGACGCAGCAGCTCAAGGGAATCTGATGAACCAAACCGCAGACGAAGCATGAGAATTGCTCGAGAACATGACAATGCATCATCATGACTGGAACAGTGGTGAAACAACTTCATCATCTGCCTCACTCTCTGCACTTAACAATCAAACAGAGGCCATCAAATCCCTCACGGATAAGATGGAATCTCTCGCTAAACAACTCAGAGAATTGAAGACGCAGCCGCAACAGGTCAACCATGCTCAGGCTTGTATGAATTGTACCAACCCACAACCCACTGAAGAATATCAAGTTGAGTACGAAAACCCTGACGGTTCAGTCTTTACGTTCAATACCCAGCTCGCCCACCAAATCCCGGATTCAATCTACAACCTAGGGTTAATCAATTTCAACGAAGCAAGCAGCCTTTTCGTTATCGCTACCCACCTTATTCAGCCCAACAATCTCAATTGTCCTACGATCAACCACTTTCACTCACTGGTCCACCAGTCGAGGAAAATTCCCCTACCACCCAGATTACAAAAGCAACCAACCCCACTCTCGGAGCTGATGATCAGTTGACTCAGTTCATTCAAGGACAACAACAGCTAAATCAGTGAACTACAGCTATACAAGATCAGACAGAGATACTAATGAGAAATCAATTGGCTCTGCTCAAAAGTCTGAAAACGCAGCGCGGATAGTTATCACAACGTCTTGAAACCCGACCACAGGGAAGGTTACCCGGTAATACTATCCAAAATCCCCATATACAGGAAGCTAAGCAAATGGATTCTGTAATCCCAGAGGAAGAACCACGGAGAAGGTCAGCTAGGCTCAAGAACAAATTAACATATACTCAGAAGCTGACCCCTGCAACTCCAGTTCATGTACCTTATCCTGGAAGACTACAGGAGGAACCATCCAAGCTTGATTCCTTCAAACTTGATGGAAGATTCCTGGACACTATGTCCAAAGTCCCTAACCAGAAGAGATACATCTGAAGGCTTCTCTCTACAAAGGAGAGGATGCCAGGTTCTAACAAAATTTCCCCGAGTGAAGAATGATCTGCATTACTCAGAAACTCTCTACCACCAAAGCTAGAAGATACGGGCCGATTCATTTTCCCGTGTTCAGTCTATCAATATGGAACCATTCATGCGCTAGCAGATTTAGGAGCAAGTATCAACCTAATCCCCTACTCTCTCTACAAGAGATTAGAGTTAGGAGAATTGTCACCAACTAAAATGACAATCTAACTTGCCGATCACACAATTCGATATCCTAAGGGCATAGTTGAGAACATCTTGGTGAAAGTCGACAAATTCTTGTATCCTACGGATTTCATAGTAATGGATATTAAGGAAGACCTACACACACCAGTAGTGTTAGGAAGGCCTTTCATGAATACGGCTAGGACTGTCATTGATGTGTACAATCAAACCATGATCTTGCGATCATATGGGGAGAGGGTTACCTTCAAAATTGACCGACCCACCGATCTTTCTGGACAGGTAGAGATGTTTGCTATTTTCACCAGACGGATCACTTCCGATGACGAGTCTTCACCACCAGCCAATGATATCGAGATGGGTGTCGAATCAGAGTCTGTAGACGACCCAAAAATGGAAGAAGAGGATCCCAGCGAAGAGGAGGAATCTGAAGAGGAAGAGGAAATGGAAGACGTAAAAGAAACTGCGATAATACCCTCTCTAAGCATTAAGCGTCACGAAGAATTAATGAGGCTTGAGACGAAAGATCACGGTTTAATCATTCGTCTCAAGAAGAAGACTGACAAGGTTGCGGTTAAAGATATAGGAAATGACCCTGTAAGTGTCAAAGTGGAGAATCAGAATACTGAAGAAACCCGTTCATCGGATGGATCCTCAGAAGAACACTATGCTGATGATGACGAGGAAGAGCAACATGAAGACATTCTAGATAACTCACACTCTCCAACCGAACCAGATCTAGAGGAGCCGGACTCTTCTTCAGATCGGATTCCGGTCATATCTACACACGCATACATGATTACCTTCATCAATGATACCGATGAATTTGAAGATATTCTCGAAGCCATCTGTAAATCAACAATTGATTTCACGCTACGCTTAACGAAACGAATTATGGCTATCTGAGAAGAATACAACCTCTATCTCCAAAGAGAAAACAATGATGTTGAAATCCTAGAAGAACGCATTCAAGACTTTATCAACACTCTTCACGATCATATCTACCGTGAAGAAAGGCAACGAGAGCACTCAGTGGTTCGCACTATTCTTACGACAAGATTCTGTCGAGATCAGAAGATCATTTACTCTAAGGTTTACAACGCCTTAGCCGGATCTGCACTTCCGTTCTTAGCAAACCAACGAGCACTACTGACTCTCATCCGGAAGCACATGGATCTTTCCATCAGATGCCCGACTTATCACTCTGATTTGCAAATGATCGAGGATATTCACAGCTTTTTCGCTCTCTTGGAAAGAGATAATTTCGAAAGCACACTAGACAGGCTAGTGATTTACGTAACAATTGATCTCCATGCTGATCTGATTATAAAAGAGTTACGAGACGCAATTATAGAGGAAGTAAAGCGCAACAATCCGTTCTCTCATCTTGAACCAGATCGAGTCAACATTGCCACCTATGTTACGAAGCAGATATCACGTATTTTCCACGAATCCATAGATCCAAGTTTCACATTCAAAGCCGGATGTCGGGAGATATACTCAAAGACGGTGACATTGATGCTCGGGTCAGGATTGCTTTTCACTTCTTTTCAGCTTCGTCTTTTAACGAATCTGTGCAAAGATACAGACTCTTACTATAGAGATCACCATTCCGAAGATTTCGAGATTCTAAAGATACAGTTTCTAGCATTGTTTGAAGACCTTCGAATTGAGCATCCCATCAAAGAAACAATCACCACCAGCATTGCTTCTATGATTAACATTCATGGGTCAACCGGCAGAGCCGTGGATCATATTCGCATCGGAATTCAAGACTTATCACGAGCCGAAACTGCGCACTACTTATCTTTCAGAAGATCTTCAAGAGAAGTACTGGATCTTCTACCACTATTGGTCCGATACTTTCTCAGGATTTACCCACCAAGACTCACATTCCCTCGAGAAGACCAAGATTACAATCATCAGCGAGGAATGTTCGCTTTTTAAGGCATCACTACGGTCGAGCCAACGACCTTAAACAAAAGCGCTTCTCGGGAGGCAACCCGTGCAATAAAGTACGCAAGGATTGAAAGTAGAATAGAAGAATAAAGGATGACAAATGAGCCGATCAGTAAAGGACGCAAGGATTGAAAGCCAGCCAGTATCATCACAAGCAACATCTGCTAGGGGTACTTCTTTCTTCCCGCTACTAGCTCAAAATTTAAACTATGCCACATCCTAGCTTATCACTAAGTGTGGGATCCCAACCCAATTATACACTAGACAAATATTCCCAAAATCTTCAACTAAAAGCTCCTAATTGTGGGATACACTAGGAACATTGAGGACAATGTTCGTCTAAGTGTGGGATATTGGTATAATCTTTTTATGCTGTATTAAAATAACCCATTACGAAGATTCCAAGTTCTTAAGCCAAATTTCAAAATTTTTAACAAGAGAAAGCCTTTTCAAAAAAGTACTTTTGAAAACCTAAAATGTTTGTAAATAAAAGTAAGGCTTAAGTTGGGTAGAAATCTTGTTAGGATGAACCAAATCTCTAATAGAGCATTGCATGACTAAGGCATTATCGACCTAAATTGATTATGTTGAGGCACCCAAATAAGACCAGCATTCATCTTTAATGCTTCACTATTTTCCTTGAGAGTGCCGATGTCTGTGCTCAGAATCAGAACTTGCTTTAGATATACATTTCCAAAGCAGCGAAACGTGATTCGGTTATAATCAAAAGAGCTAGCCAATTGTCAAAAATAAGCCTTTCGCACCTCCACTACTTCTACTCCACCACCACATTCACATCATGTTTACTATCACTAGAAAAATCCAGAAAATGAGATTCCTTCCGAAAATCTGATGTTATGAACCTCTCAAGTATCACGGCAATGGTCTTGAAAAAGTTTACCGGCAAAAAAGTTTCTCGAGATGAAATCTCCTATATATATATATATATATATATATATATATATATATATATATATATATATATATATATATATATATATATATATATATATATATATATATATATATTTCAAAGTTCTGAAAAAGGAGCGGAACTTATAAAAGAGAAACGCCGAAGAAAAACTTGACCGAAAATGATTATCAAATGAAGAAAAGTTCAAAAGTGCTTCTCAAACATTTCAGCCCTCCTATCTATCCGAATAAAAGTCTGCATAAAGACTATATTACCCTTTCTCTCACCCCTCAAAAACAACTTCACTACCACTCCAAAATTCCTTTCCATCACTGACAAATGACCTAGAAGCTGAGATTACTAGCGTTCTCACATTAGTATCAAGGATTTGAGTCTTTATCAAGCCTATGATGATGGGGCAGCATGACTGGCTATGAGTAAATTTATTTCTTAGATCTATAGGGAAACCTAGACACTTGTGTGATTTGAGTGACCTGTGAAAGCTAGCCTATGTCATGTAACCTCCTCGCATGCTTGCAGAGATAGTTTCAATCATAACGTAGGTGACTCACCTTACTTTTCGCTCTTATAATAAAAAGCAAACCGCTTAGGCTATTAGAAAAGAAACTCTAAAAAGATTTCTTAAGGTAAAATGAGAGTTTGCTTGAGGACAAGCAAAGTCTGAGTGTGGAATATTTGATATCGGCTAAAAAGTCACGTTTTCACCCCGGTATTAAGGCCCTAAAACAAGAAAGATTCGTACTTTATCGGCAAAATACCCACTTCGTCGGTTAGAATTGAAGAACAAGTAATTACGAAGACGGTGCAAAAAGAGTCAAGAGAATCGGTGCTAAAATGAAGATTCTAAAGCAAAAACGGTTAAAGACAAGAAATCAAGTTACGATCCAAGAATTTCAGCTGACCAGGCAAGCCAAACGACCTTCCAAATGACCTGCCAAACAGCTTCCCTAGCTCACAAATGGCCTGCCAAACGGCCAGAATAAACGACCCCTGCAAACGGCTTACCTTGGCAAACGGCCCCTGCCAACGGTCTGCCAAACGGCCTGGCATCCGTTTGCAGGCAAAATCCAAGCTTATTTAAATGGTCTTTGTCATTCATTCCAACAAACACTTCAATTCACTTCTTTCTCTCTCTTGTACAATATTAGTCATACTTTCAAGGTCTTCGACTCTGTGCGGGAAACCTTGTACCCGGAGAAGAACGCCGAAGATTTTATTAGGAGCGGTCTGGATTTTGAAGTTGTCACTTTTGTATTCGGAACTCGTTTAATCTACTGGTACCTCTATCCCTTATCTTTATATAATGTCTTCTATCATGATGTTCTGTGATATTGTTGCTATGATTAGCGAGTAGTTATCTTTAGTGTATATTATGATGTAAGCAGTTATAATGCCAAAATAATGTTATGGTTTGTGTATGTTGTTGAAATGCTTTTCGATTATACTTTAAACTCAATCACTTTTCCAACTAATAGAACGTAGTTATTGGCTCTGTTATTGGGAAGTCGCGAACCCCGATTCAGAGTACACTATCTGTGTCACCCATTGGTAAGAGAAGTCTATCGGATACAACATAAGATCGACTGAGGCACACCGGTTGTAGTAAGTCTATCAAGCTTTGGATTCCGACTGAGGACTCTTTCATAGTGAAACATCTGACTAGACCCTTAGTACATTGTCGATCCCAGACCATGCTAGTGTAGTCACCAAGCATATAAACTTCGTACGTGCATGCTGAAGCACAGCGGTTGTTGTAAGCTGTACCTCTGCTAAGTAAGGCCATGGAACCCGGTCAATGTTGATTAGTACACTGCACCATAACGCGGTCTCAAGCATTGCACTCCGCTTGAGGGATTCTTAGTTAATTAAGGAACTGTTTGTTTAGACACATAAAGGATTGGACCATTAGGATAACCGAACGTGTTCATGGAAGTCAACTTGACTTGGCCATGGTGTTCTTTATGGTTGAACTCTTTTTAAGGGCATAACTATCTTTTAAAACCAATCCTTAACGAAAGCATTGAAACACATCACGTCTCTCGGATATGGTAAACCATGTATTCTATTATGCTAAAGAAAGTTTAGACCTTTGTGGAATGTTAATACGTCACCCAACCGAGTTGCTCAATTGGATTAGCCGTCTGAACGTGTACGCCTGTAGTCAGACTGCACGGGCGTCGAGGGTAAGGGACGTTACTGTCTATTCAGAATCTTTAAGCCTATCACATTACTCAGTGACATGTCTTACGACAGGGGCATTTAGGATCAGTGTAATGAATACAAGGACTCTGCCTATTCATGAGCCAGCATTCCATAATCTCGACAGAAGAACTGATGAAATCATAGTATGCACTTGCTTTAACCTTATCTCAATTACGAATTTTATCGCATTTACTTTATCTGTCTTATAAATTAGAAAATCCCAAAAATTAGGTAACCACTACTCCTTCATAACTATCTTAAGCTTTAATATAGGTTCAATTCTACTGATATCTTAAAAATATGACTCTAGGTCGTACTTCCTTTACTCATAATAAGGAGTAGTACGATTTAGGCCCCGCAAAATATAAATTTAAAATAGTACCCCCTCTTGGTGGTTGATTCTGACGTGTTACGACCTAACGACACCGCACAAATAAAACCGTCCGTTTTGGCCGTATCAGCTAGCGATGAGCCCAAGTCTTGGTGTCGTTATTTATATCTTGCAGAGTTTTGGTACAACACCGCGCATCAGATTTCGATTGGGATGACACCTTTTCAAGCACTTTATGGTCGCTCACCTCATAATATTCCTTTATATTTAGCATGCTCTTCATCAATGGCATCTCATAGCCAATTTGATGAAGCGGTTTTTCCATTCCAAGGAAATTCACCCTCCGTTGATCCAGCAAGTTTGGTATTTTTGGATTACATGGATGCAGCAGCTCCTATTCGGCCTTCAAGTTCACCTGACAGTATAGTTTCCAGCTCATCTATTCCACCTGCTACAACTGCATCAATATTAGAAACTTTGTCTCCTGCCTGTTCGTGCACACTTTTTCATGACAATGATATGCAATGACAATCCATTCATGTAAATGGTTCTGATGTGCCTTCATCTGCCACTGCTGATCACCCACTTTCACAATCTGATCATGCCCGTGATCCTGTTGTGCCTAATTTCAGATCATCCACTGTCACTACCGGGCATCCTATGCTTACACGTTATAAGGTTGGTATTTTTTAACCAAGACATTTCGTTGATCTAGCTCAGCTTGCTTCTTCTGGCCTTCATCAAGCCTTGTTTCTCACACTGAACCACGTGGATTCAAAACTGCTTCTAAAGATCCGGGTTGGTTAAAAGCTATGAGAGATGAGATGCATGCGCTCCAAAATAATCAAACATGAGAACTTATACCGCGACCAAAGCATGGAAACATTATTGGGTCCAAATGGGATTTTCGCACCAAGTTCAAATCAGATGGCTCCATTGATCGACTAAAAGCGCATCTAGTTGCGCAAGGCTTTACCCAAGCACCTGGTATTGATTACTCATTCACCTTCAGCCCTGTTGTCAAAGCTTCAACTGTTCGCATTGTGTTATCTCTTGCCACACTTCATAGATGGCCTCTTCATCAACTTGATGTTAACAACGCATTTCTTAATGGCCATCTTACTGAGACAGTATTAATGGAACAACCTCCAGGATTTGTCAAACAAAGAGTCTCCCTCGTCAATTATTATACTATATATCTAATTGAGATAGTCTAAATGAATAGTACTATTTGGACTATCTCAATCCCACACTAAGGCCCCCAAAGTTTATCCAACGTACGAATCGGCCCCCTCTCCAAAATACTATTTGGACTATCTCAATCTCACACTAAGGACCTCAAACTTTATTCAAAGTACGAATCGGCCCCTCTCCAATTTTACTAAAAAAAACCCCACACCCTCGAGAAAATACAAAACACCCCCAACCCTACCCCCTTACCCCGACCCGACTCGCCTCCCTGTTATTATAACTATAATAATATTATATAATATATTTCTGTCCTTTCACCTTTTTTTATTTTTTTTTGTTTTCACCTTTTTTTTCCTTTTTCCAAAAAAAATCCTCAAACTTTGTTCAAAAATTAACCCCCCCCCCCCCCCCCCCCCAAAAAAAACAGGGGGTAAAGTGTAAAATAACCATTTTCATAAAAAAAAAAAAAATCTTAACTAAACTCCACCCAAATATTCAACGGGTCATATCTTCTCGCTCGCAACGAGTTAAATTTTTTCGACACCATCGTTAAACTCGAAATAATTTTAGGAACACAATGTCACTAACTATACGCAAAATGGAATCTTTTTAAAAAAACGCTAAATATTTGAGGTACTTTTCATACACGTTGATTTTGCGTTAAATTTTTAAAAGTTGACAATTCCATAGCGAAACGCGGAGATGCACATAGCACATATATTGTTAATTTAAAATAACATTTAAATCTTTGACGGATTATACCTTTTAGTTCGACTCGAGTTGCGCTTCAACGGCATCATCATTAGCCACGAAATAATTTTACAAACTAAACGCACTAAAATACATTGAAAACCGAACCCCCAGCGCGAAGCGAGGGTTCGTAAACTAGTTTGAATCATTTCGTTCTAAGCTACGTGTTGGTCCACCACCAGTTCGCTTGAGGGGGGGTATTAGTGATATTACGTAATTACATGGTCATATACTTGGAGAACAAGTCGGTTGTATATTTAGAATTTATATTGTATCCATATTTATTTGTAATTACCCCTATATATTAATCACATATCAATCCTACCAAATGTGTGGAGATTTATTTTTCTATATGGTATCAGAGCTTAGGTGAGCGGTTTTACAAAGAGATCGAGTCAGGCCCCTATGTGTGTGCCGCCATCTCTACAGCAAGTCCGAGTCAGGCCCCCATGTGTGTGCCGTCGTCGCTACAATCGTTCCACGCCTCGATGTGAGGGGGCATGTTGGGAAGTTATCCCACATCGGTCACGGACAAAAACAAATGGATGCATATAAGTTTAAGGGGAAGTCCCTCTATCACCAATTGGTTTTAGAAAATGATGGACTCTTGAACTTATATGTTGGACATGTTGTTGGGCTATATGATTAATTAATTCTGTCGGCATCCATTGACTCTACCCTAATCGTCCATCATCAACTTTTAGATCAATTAAAGAATAATTTACAAGCTGCCAGAACACGCATGGTTAATCAAGCCAATAAGCATCGTCAGGATATTCAGTTTGAAGTTGGGGAATGGGTATATGTTCGTCTACGTATCTATCGACAAGTCACAGTCGCTGCCCGACATTCTCACAAATTATCTAAGCGCTACTTTGGTCCATTTAAGATTCTTCGTCGCATTGGTAAGGTTGCCTACCAGTTGAAGCTTCCCACTACGAGTCGTATACATCCCGTTTTTCATGTTTCACTCCTCCGAAGATGCCATGGAGATCCTCAGATTAATCGAGCTCCGTTACCAACCATTGTTAATGAAGATCTTCCTGTATTGGAACCGGCTGCTATCTTGGGTCACCGTACACATGGAAGTGTTCCTCAGGCTCTAGTTGCATGGCAGGGTTGTACTTCAAGCGAAGCCACTTGGGAAAACATTCACGATCTTAAGGATTTATTTCCAGAATTTGTGACGGCCAACCTTGAGGACAAGGTGGATTTTACAGAAGGGGGCATTGATAGTGGACCAGCCCATAATACTACATCTATCAGGCCCACTCGTACAAAGATTACTCCGGCCCGTTATTTGAATTGATGAGTTACGGCCCAGTTTGCAGTCCACCTCTTATTTACTGTTAGTTTGGAGTTGCACTTGGAATAAGTCAAGTCTATGCGTGAGATTGAGGGAGTCTACCGATGATCCACATGTTTAGGCGACATGCTTGCATACAATCACGTTTCCCTTATTTTTAGTTCCATTATTCTAGTTAGTGTTGGTAGTGGTAGTGCATGTTTGTTTCCAGTTACCAGTTTCCATTCTAGTATAAATTGTAATTGTTTTGAGTTTAAGGAATATATCAGAAAATTGCTCCAAAGCTTGTCTCTTCCCTTCTTGTTTTCTTGGGAGTTTAGCCAACTCGAATCAGCTTCTATCAACAACCAGCTCTACCATTTAACACACAATGATATAGAGCTTCTTGCTTTTGGTATGTTTAGGTGAAAATCCTATTAAAAATCTTTACAATGATTGAAATTTTCTCCTGTTTAATAATAATATTTAGATTCAAATATGTTATGTTTACCTTTTTTATCTTTAGTTAAGTTGTTCAAAGATTTGGTGCGCACTGTTGTTTTAAGCATGGCATCATGAAGTTTAAGCATTGTACATATTATCATCACAATATATTCTACTTGCCGTTTAACAACGTTTTCCATGCTTTCTTTTTGTATTCAAAAGGCATTGTACAATAAGTTTTTAATGTGTACATACAAAAAAAAAATAGCTTTTATGCTTTACTGAATTAATTTTAGGTGACAAAATGGAAAAGAAGCGGGTTTTGTATGCCAGTAGGAATGGATGTACGTCACAATGATAGTGTTATCTGATACGGTAATCTTTGCTAACTTGAGGTGTTTTGTAGGTTTATACGGATTTGGTTGCAATGGTTGTGGTGTTGCCTTTTCACAGTGATATACTACATGTAACTTAACAATCAGACAAATCAGCATAATAGCACAAACGCATTAACTAACATCACAAAAACATCCAATACCGGTAAAACCACATGACCCAGAACAATCAAAAAGTGCCACCACATCAGTATGCTTCGAAACAACTCAAACCACAAAGAGATCGTTGTTTCAAGAAACCGGAAAGTACCAAAAATATGAAAACTCATCAAGAGATCGTTGTTTCGAGAAACCGGAAAGTACCAAAAATATGAAAACTCATCATACATACATTAGCCCATTTCCAGATAATCATGTACCAGTTTGATACATATCAAGAAGGAATGGAGCACAAAAGAAGAAAGAATAGCGTAAATACAAAGGTTTGGGAAAAAAAAAGTATGTACAACTAATGATGTAATCCAATGTAGGTTTAAAAACAACACTTCAACGACAATGTAATGTAATGCTACACTTATACAATGTTGCGTACAACATCAGGTTTCAAGTAATAAGCTTTGGTTGGTAAACATAAAAAGTAGAGCTTATGAAAATAATAAGCTCTGGAAAATAATAAGCTCTTATGAAAAAAAGTATAGCTTATGAATTGAAAAATAAACTCCAACTAGTTTACCAAACACTTACAGAAAATAATAAGCTCCAGCTACCAGCTTCAAAAATAAGCTCCAGCTCTAGTCCATAAGCTCCATCTCTAGCTAGTTTCATCCAAACACACAGGCTGTGTTTGGCGTATGAGCTTATTGAAGCTTATGGGAGCTTATAGGAGCTTATAGGAGCTTGAGCTTATGATTATAATAAGCTTCAAGTAATAAGCTTTGTTTGGTAGATATAAAAAGTAGAGTTTATGAAAATCATAAGCTTTGAAAAAATAAGCTACTTCTAGTAGCTTATGAAAAAAAGTGTAGCTTATGAATTGAAAAATAAGCTCCAACTAGTTTACCAAACACTTACTTTGGGTGTGTTTGGACGAAAGTAGCTGGAGCTGGAGCTTATAGCTGGAGCTAGAGCTTATGAGCAGGAGCTGGAGCTTATTTTTGAAGATGGTAGCTGGAGCTTATTATTTTTTATAAATGTTTAGTAAACTAGCTGGAGCTTATTTTTCAGTTCATAAGCTCTACTTTTTTTTCATAAGCTACTAGCTGGAGCTGGAGCTTATAGATGGAGCTGGAGATTATGAGCAGGAGCTGGAGTTGGAGCTTATTTTTGAAGATGGTAGCTGGAGCTTATTATTTTTTATAAATTTTTGGTAAACTAGCTGAAGCTTATTTTTCAGTTCATAAGCTCTACTTTTTTTCATAAGCTACTACAAGTAGCTTATTTTTTCAAAGCTTATGATTTTCATAAGCTCTACTTTTTTTGTCTACCAAACGAAACTTATGACTTGAAGCTTATTAAAATCATAAGCTCAAGCTCTCATAAGATTCTATAAGCTCCAATAAGCTACGCGTCAAACACACAAGTAGCTTATTTTTTTCAGAGCTTATGATTTTCATAAGCTCTACTTTTTTTGTCTACCAAACGAAGCTTATGACTTGAAGCTTATTAAAATCATAAGCTCAAGCTCTCATAAGCTTCCATAAGCTCCAATAAGCTACGCGCCAAACACACCCAAAAAATAATAAGCTCCAGCTACCAGCTTCAAAAATAAGCTCCAGCTCCAGAACTAGTTCATAAGCTCCATCTCCAGCTACAAGCTCCAGCTCTAGCTAGTTTCATCCAAACACACCCTTAACCAATTATATGGTACAAAACGCTGTAATATTACTTGGGCCATCAGAAACGTTTTTAATAGTGTACTGAGCACCAGACGACATTGTTGTAAAAAAAAAAACCCCAATCACTCCATTTTTAAAAACAATGTGGTTGATTTTTCAAAATCCGTTTAATTAATTTGTCAACGCCGGTTAATCGATCAAAATAGAATTTTTTGATCATAGTCGGCTGAAGCCAAAATTGATCAACATTTTATCATGATATTAAATTAGGATTTTAGAGTTTTTGAATAAAATGAACGATTTTATGCTAAAGTTTATGTTTATGTATATGTTTGTGATTTTCTTCTATATTTACCCATATAATTATTTGTTATTTAAATGTATAAAAAGTACGATCCGATTAATCCTCAAATTGTCGATTACTCTTTTCAAAGTCCCGACTGATTACTCCCGAATAGCGAATTATGCAACCTTGCCAGTTGCCAGCAAGTAAGCACGCCACAACGGGCGGGGCACAATTCCCTCGTTAGATAAAAATAACATCTTAAAGAGAATGATACCGCCTTCAAAAAGATGATAAAATATGTATACTTTTGACGATATAATTAATCCAGGCCAAAAACGTGGAATAATCCAACGGTAATGTGTTGAGCGGAAGCTTAAACGTCAATGAGTGTATTCCATTCGTGCCGATTGGTTGAACATGCAGAGTCAATTAGCCCCTAAAAGGTCTAGTCGCATTGTTAGTAAATATTATTGTTCATGTGCACGAAAATAGCGATTGCAGAGATATTAAAAGATAGATTATTTTAATTTTTATAAATTCGACATGCTAAAATTCATTGTTTAACATATCGAACCGAGGGACTTGATCATATATGCAAATGTGCATATGTATATAGCGCATAATAAATGTGCGCTTATGAAATTTAGGGGAAGCACAAAAAAATAAGGCGGTCTATGCTAGTGTGAGAACAGTACAAATAAGAATGTATAAATCTCATTTGCAGGTTAGATTATGTTATGAGTAAAAAGACTTTGTACATTGAAGGTATGAAGTTCAGATTATACTCTATGGAGTATTACAAGGATTATTACTAACGGGACATGGTGATTATGCATTTTAAGATGATCTTAAAAATGATAAAAATAAGGTCCTTTAATACATCACGACAATCACTCGAATTTGTTTTAATCTCTATAATTTAAAATATGTTCAATCACCTATTGATCTACAATTTTTTACATATATTTCCACTGAAGTATCGAAAGCTGGTTATTTTTTTCTAAAAATATATGCTCGCTTTGAGATCACCCATATACAAGTGTCATGATCTATTCAAAAACACAATATACACAATCGGATTGCAAACCAACCACAACCACAAAAACACACCATTTCCACCAATAATAATTATCCACGTCATCTCCACATCTTATCCTACAGATTTCATACAATCACAAAATTCACACTATACCTCCACCATTTCTATCTCATCTTTACTCATTCCATCACCATTTTGCAACAAAAAATCCAAAAATGTCGTTCACAATCTCCACAAGCTTCTTCCAACCACTTGAAATATCAAAATCATCCCAATTCAATTCCAGATCAAAAGTTGCTACTTCCAGTCCTATTGTGTGTTCTGGAACAACAGAAGACAAAACCAAAAGTGGTGATGGAAAAGGTAATTTGAAAGCGTTGTCCGCAGCTCTTGCACTGTCGTCAATTTTGGTTTCGTCGACAGTGCCAGCGCTGCCGGCTGCCGCCGATATTTCGGGGTTGACTCCGTGTAAGGAGTCAAAGCAATTTGCTAAGAGAGAAAAACAGCAGTTGAAGAAGCTTGAAAATTCTCTTAAACTTTATGCACCTGATAGTGCTCCTGCTCTTGCTATTAAGGCTACCATGGAAAAAACTAAACGCAGGTACTATATTTAAAATTATAATATAATTCAATTACAAATCTACAATTGAAATTTACAGAGCGTGTAAGCGGGTAAACATATATGGTTTCTCTTTACGGGCTATGTTGAAGGGAGTATTTTTACTTTGAAGTAGCTTTACCGAGTTGTTCCCCTACCTTTTCGACCCATTCTCCGACCACTCAAAACATGATTCTAGTGAAGTTTGAACGTTAGACCTGACATCAACCACTAAGATATCTTAGGATCGTATCCACAAGGTGTTGGTGCACTGCTGACGTGACTTCTCATAAAGGAGGTCATCTTCGACTCTCATGTGCTACAAAATATTTCTCATGTGGTTACCCGCCCATTTTATTGGCCTCGGAGGTTTCGTCTATTCGTTTGAGCGTCACCCGAGGGGTTTTACCACACGCGATCGGGGTATGAATTCGTCGTGGGGTTTCCTCTTGAGAGGCGGTAAGACTGTAATGTTCATCCTGGAAATGATTAGGTGGGTGGATTCCGACATCGCAATCGGACATTCGTCCGTGACTCCTAGCTGCCTTCAAAAAAAGATATTTTAGGATGGTTAAATACATATAACGTGTGTTTATGTCAATTAGTTTATTGTGGATGTATTTGATGAAGTTAGATAGAAAACTGGCTCAAAATTGTTACATAGATAAAATATAGTCAAAATTGTGTATATATTACTATTAGCATAATAGTTACTTGATCCACATAGCATATGTTTAGAAGCTTAATAGATGAAACTGAAAGATGAATAATATGAAATTGTTGCTTTACACGCAGATTCGACAACTACGGAAAGCAAGGATTGTTATGTGGATCAGATGGGCTACCGCACTTGATAGTAAGCGGAGATCAAAGGCATTGGGGTGAATTCATTACTCCCGGGTTCCTGTTTTTGTACATAGCCGGATGGATTGGATGGGTTGGAAGGAGTTACTTGATTGCTATTCGCGATGATAAGAAGCCTACACAAAAAGAAATCGTCATTGATGTTCCTTTGGCTTCTCGGTTGGTATGGCGTGGTTTCAGTTGGCCCGTTGCTGCTTACCGCGAGTTCTTGAATGGTGAACTAATTGACCCAACTGTCTAACTTGTTTGTTACAAGTTTATATGTATGTAATGTTGTAAGTTTGATGTTACATTGTTTGGTGTTAAACTTTAAGGGACTGTTTCACAGCTTAATATGTACATTTTTGTTATTGATTGTGAATGTTAAATTAGTTCGAATGCCAATTGGATCTTACCTTTAAGTAAGAAAAAATCTACGTTTTATATATTGAGCAAGTGAGTGAAAAATTATACTTTCTCATCTCGAATAAAATTGTCATATAACTTTTTTATTGTATTTAAGATATAATCACTTTAACCACTCAGGCTTGCTTGAGTGGTCACCGAATTGTCCAATAAAACACACCATCCGGACTCAATTCTCGCTTATGCCAAATTGTTCAAAAAGGGTGTCTGACTAGAGGGTGTGCACAATGCGTAATTCACCCGGTACCAGGTTTCGCGCTCGGAGGGCTTGATTACCCGAGATTTTACCTTCCATGGAGAGCTAATGTGCTCGTTCATATGAGAATTTTCTCGCTTACTCAAAAGATAGAATCAGTTTTCAAATTTGACCGAATCCATTTATAAAAACAGAATGAAAGTAATACATATGGTAAATTGAAGTAAGAGTGCTCCCATCGGTGGTGTGGTTGCACCTTCCCTCGAACCCGCCCTCCTCCTTGCCCGTTCTCTTTTCTTTCTTGAGCATGTAGGAGCACGGAGGAAATGATCAAAAATATGACCGTTGCAAAAAGTAAAATAAAAAAAAGGCTAACGGCTTTAAACGGCTAGTTGGTTTTTTTTCCTTTTTTTTTATTTATTACACTCTACATATACATATTCATATTCACACTCATTCATATACATTTTATACACTTCAAAGTCTTATATCACCAACATTTTATCACCAAAAATGAGTTCCAAAAAAAATTCAAAAGGTAAAGGCAAACAAATACGTGATGTTCAAGATCGAAGCGCCGTCGACCGAGATATGTTCAAAATTTAATCGAATCGCAACAAACTAGCGTTTTTTCCAAATTTCAAATGTCAACCCGTTTATGTCTATGTTTCAAAATGTTCAACAACCACAACAACAACTTCCATATTACCCGATTCAGGGACAACAACACCTTTACTACTCGAACCAACCTCATCAATAATATCAAACACCCACCTCGACACCAAACACGACTCCTTATTATCCGATACTACCTGACAAATCGGATGAAGAAGAAGTTCCCGAAACGCCACGAGAAAACGAACCGAGCCCGAACCCGTAGCCGATCGGAAAGCAAAAAGAGTGAAGTGTCCGAAAGTTCCTTGGAGCGAGTTGGAAAGTTGAATTTTAATGAGCGTTGGGTTTATGTTTCCGAGCATCTGGACACGGGAAACTCACAAACGTTCAATTCATTTTGGGGTGAAGTTCGAAGACAATATAATTCGCTAGTTCCGGAGCAAAGACGTGCAGATCAAAATAGCGGGAAATTGAGTAAAATGGCAGTGGATATTAAACAATTTATTTCAATGTATTCAAACCTCAAGGGACATTGGCAAAGTGGATGCGGGGGGAAGATCTTATGAACAATGCCCACAAAAAATTCAAGCAACAAACCAAAAAGCCGTTTAATTATACGGACGTGTGGCGAGTTCAAAAAGAGTGCCCGAAGTTTTTAACCGGTTAAGGTATTTCGTCAACCAACAAAAGAAAACAAGCCAACAATTTACCAATTAATTTGACCGAGGCAAATTCCAACCCGAACACAGGCACGAACCTGGACCCAAGGCAATTTGAAAATTTATTTAAGGATCAAGACCGAATCTGACGTCCTCAAAGTCGAGCTAGAAGTCAAAGGGATTCGTACTCATCCGATGCCGCGAGTCGTATGTCATCCAATGAAGTACGATTAAAGATAGCTCAATATGTCGAAGCTTCACAACTAGCAGCAAATAAATCCTTGGAAAAGTTATGTGAAGACAACGACATGTGGACAATGTTTAAAGGTTTGAATCTTCTTTTTGAACCGGTTTCACGTGACTTGCCTTCTGACGTATACGACATGCTAATAAGATCTGGGGCGAGAATTAAAAAAAAATATGTGTTGCAATTGAAAGTTTCGGACGATGACGAGGACGAGTAGTTTGATTATTTATTTTCTAGTATTTTATTTTAATTAATGTCGTATTTTAATTATGTTATAATGTTTTTAATTTTAGATTATTGTAATGTTTTTAATAATTAATGAAATTTTAGTTTTATTACAATATATATATATATATATATATATATATATATATATATATATATATATATATATATATATATATATATATATATATATATATATATATAATTTAAATAATTATAATTATTTGATTTTCTAATTTAAAAAGATAATATAAAAAATTTGATTCCAGGCAGGTTTTAAAACTCATGAAAATTTGATTCTACTATTTTCATGGCATCTCAATTTTATTTTAATTTTATTTTTACTATTTGTTTAAAAACATTACCTACTTATTGGCCGGAGGTCCACTCGGAAGTAATCTCTTTATCCGTCGAATAGAGAGAGGAATGACTTTATCTACTTTTGAGAGTGTTTCACTCTAGGTAGAGAAATGACTTATCTTTATTCTAGGATAGGGGAATGATTGTCTACATCTCACCTCCCACATACACCACTCATGTGGTATTGGATTTTGTTATTGTTGTTGTATAAAAAATAATTAAAAATATTGAGGAAATATGTCATGGTTGGTAGTGTTTAGTTCTAGGTTAGTCCTGGTAAGAAAATGTTGATGTGGTACTAATGTGGCAACTAGTTGGTAAGTAAGCTTGTCGGAGCACTCTAATTGATCCTTTACTGAATATATACCATCTAGTAGAGTAATTTTGAGTTTTTAATCAGTAACTACCATTTGTAGATCCTCCACTGAATAGATGTACAGTTATATGATGCATCACATAATACAATCAATCATGATAGACAATACATTATCTATTAAACTATCATGTTCAAGAGAACAATATAGATGAAACCAAGTATTATTAATCTTTTTTGTTCGTTTCACATAACATTTTCTTCAAAGTGAATAATATGAAGTACATGTATGTATTGAAATTATAATCTAAACATGATATTTTCTTTTATCATCTATTTATTTCTGGGTTAAGTGGTTTTGCAGGGTCAGTCCTTTGTTAAGCTCATCAAACTGGAAAGGACTTGCAATAAAAGGAATGAAAAGGGGTCCTTGGAGTCATTTGCTGAAACTGGAAGTTTAGTGGTCAAAGTGTAACAAATGAAACTTTGTTTCTGTGCTGCTAAGAGAATTTGAGGGACTAAGTTGCAAATTTAATTTATTATATAAGTTATTTTCTTTTTAATTTATTTATGTTTTTTCTCTCTCTCTCTCTCTCTCGTTCATACGATTAGGGTTTTCATCTGTTTCAATTCAATTACTGTAACATCCCGTTTTTCCCGTACGTATCGAAAGGTACATACTTAATCATTTGTACGTATGTAACTCGTTGTTTATGCGTAATTGTGTATATATATATATATATATATACTTGTTAATGTGTGCGTAAATAATTCTTAAAGGAGTTTCGGTTAGTGTTAAGTCTTGTGAGACTTAGATATGAGAGTTAGACGTGTATTGGAAGCTTGAACGAATTTAATGTTGTGTAAAACGATTTTTGTGTTTAAGATGGTCGAGCTGACCAGATCGTGCCTTAGGCCGCACCGCGACAAATGGGTCCGCGCCGCGGCAAAGCAAGCAAACCAGGATCAGAAGTTGAGTTAAGAAGGGTAAATTTTTATGTTATATGTCGCGCCGCGGCAATTCTGCTGGACAGATTCCGAACTTAGATCTTTTTGAGGGGTTTTAAGGGGCAAAATAGTAAATTGACATGTGGATCTGATGGGAGCATTAACTCTCCACCACATATTCATTTAATTCATTTCTTTTTCTCTTTTCTCTCCATTTTCTCATCCAAAACTTAAAACCCATTTGAATTATAAGTGAGATTTGAGAGTGAAGGATTGAGGGTTGATCTTTGGAGCAAGATTTAAAGTTGTTCCTTGTGTCTCTAGCTAAGCGTTGATAGTCTCGGTAAGTTCTAACTCTAAGTTTTGAGTTTTAATTGGTTAATGACTAGGGTTTTGGGTACTAGAGATTTGTAAGACCCATTGGGTGGTAAAATGGGTGAGTTTGGGTTATGTTGTTGTAATGAAACCCTAATAGCCACAATCTAGGGTTTTGGCCTTGTGATTTGAGGTTGTAAGTGTCAATTGGTGTTGTTAGTCACTAATGCACTTTAATATTTATGAAAGAAGGGTTAATGGGTGAGTTTGACTTGATTGTGAGTTTAAGTGAGATAAAATGGGTCAAAATGTACTAGTTGACCTAATGGGATGAAATGTGTATGGATTACCCTAAGTTTTGTGTTAATTGAAGTTAATAGACTTTAATTCACTAGTCTTAGTGATTAAAGTCGAGTCTTGACCATGTATGGGCGGTTGTGAGTAGTTGAGTCATTTAATGCAATTTGGGTCATTAAATGCTCAAGTGGGAGTATTGTGGTTAATCCCACTAGTTGTGAAATTGAATGTGCACTTAATGATTTAGGTACATTGCGTTGAAGCTCGGAAATGCTAAATCATCATCCTTGTGACAAGGTGAGTGGAATAATTATGCGTTCGTGTATATGGCGTGTTTATTTGTGAATGTTATGGTATGAACCACGTGCCGGTAGTGCCATAACATGTGTGGGATGGGATGTGAACCACGAGCCGGTAGCATCGAGTGTGAACCACGAACCGGTAGCACTATAAACTAATATGTGAACCACGAGCCGGTAGCATCGAGTGTGAACCACGAGCCGGTAGCACTATAAACTAAGATTTGAACCACGAGCCGGTAGCATCGAGTGTGAACCACGAGCCGGTAGCATCGAGTGTGAACAACGAGCCGGTAGCACTATAAAAGAGTATGACTCGAGCGTATGGTGTGAACCACGAGCCGGTAGCACCATAGCGTTATTGGTTAACCATAGTGAGATTGTTGATTTGTTTAGCATATTATATATACATGTTGAGTTGAGTATATGCTAACGAAGTGGCGTGATAATGTACGACTTGTTGGTGTTATGTTTATGTTGACATGCTATTTGAGTTACAAGTTCGTATGAGGTATTTGGTATTGTGAGTGCAAATTGATAGGTTATATATGTATATGTATAATTGTTGCACTCACTAAGCATTGCTTACCCTCTCGTTGTTTACCATTTTATAGGTTCCGGCTTGAACAAGGGTAAGGGCATACGGTTGGATTAGTTGTCTCCCGTTTGTGTTGACAGGGGTGCTTTTGGGATAGCTTTTGAAGTTGGCCAGACGTTTTGGGTAGTTTAGTCCCAAACCATGCTCGAGTGTCGTTTGGATTATAAACTATCATTGTAAGGGGTCAAACTTGTATTGAACTTAAATAATGCCTTTCGTGCCTTTTGTAAACATTTAAATCGTTGTACATTTAAATGGAACTCGTGGAATGGTTTACATATTTAATTGGCGCATAAATGTGTATTATAAAAAAAAATTTATCGTATGGAATACGGGTTGGGTTGTTTCAAATGGTATCAGAGCATGGTCTAAGGGATTTAGGCGACTTGAGATAGGTGCCTAGACTTGGGCTTTATTGTGTGAGCACTTTATGCGGGACTTGTAGGACTTTGGGTCTAATCGGGAATTGTTAGTGCCTTGGTTTATGTGAACTAACCTTGTGCTAATTGTTTTGTATTGTGTTTAGCAATCATCAAGCAAGACGTACGTTGTACTAGTGAGTTAATGCGACGTGCTCGCGTAACAACGATTAGCTACCGTTGTTACGGGTGCAAATCGTGTCAAACGAGTAATGTACGACGATTGTTGAGCAAGATGGGGTAGTGTGGAGTATATGTATATACTTACGTGTTATGTCTTTTCGTTACATGGTTTAACCTATTCCGTTTTATAGAATGAAGACGAGAAACGGTCCCGATCATGATAACGGAAGTACGAGCGAGGACGCCGAATTTTCGGCTAAGGTTGAGGCCGTCTTTAAAAAGTTAAAAGCGGATTTTCTTACGGACGTCCGAAAGGTTTTCCAAGATTCGGTCGATGGGCAAGTGACCGATTTGATAAATGAACGAATGAAGGCCACTATCGAAGAGGCCCTTGATGCTAGAAACATTTATCCTCGCGGTGAAGGAGGTGAAGGAAGACGGGACTTCCACTACAAGAATTTCAAGGATACTCAACCTCCGATGTTTAATGGGGTGAGGGATCCATTGAAAAGCACTTGTTGGATTTCCGATATCGAGGGAGCGTTCCGTACCGCGGAGTGTCCTCCCGAGAAGAAGACGAGATATGGGTCTAGCATGTTACGTGAAGAAGGCAAGTTGTGGTGGGATGATAAAATAAATTTGTATGGTGAAGAGCAATGCATGAGCTTGACATGGGAGGAGTTTAAGAAGGAATTCTTCCAAGAATACCGAACTTCTTCCGACCTTGATAGAATCCGGGACGAGTTGCATCATTTGCAACAAGGTTCAATGGACTTGGTTACTCTCAAGTCTACCTTTTTGGTAAAGACTCGTTTTTGCCCGGAATATGTTGGTGACGACCACAAGCTAATGAAAGATTTCTACCGTACCTTGAGCGACGAGTTAAAGGGTAAGATTAGCCGGGGAATGGCTAAGACTTTTGAAGAGCTATTCGAGTTGGCTCGTGATTGCACTAATTAGCCGGGGAATGTTATAATTGTAATCAAAGAGGACACATGGCCCGTGATTGCACTAAGGCGTCAACCAAAGTCACTTGCTTTAATTGTGGTAAAGAGGGGCACAAGAGGCAGGAATGCCCCGATTTGAATAATGATAACGTTAAGCGATTAGAGAAAGCGTCAGGCACGGCTAGGGGTCGCAACTATTTGATGACCAATGACGAAGCCAAACAATCAAACGAAGTAGTCTCAAGTACTTTCATGGTTAATTCTAATCCGGCAAGGATTTTATTTGATAGCGGTGCAAATTTGTCGCTTGTGTCTCCAAAATTTGTGCCTAAACTTGATAGACCGTTAGCTAAGTTAAGTCGTCCGGTAGAAGTCAAAATAGCGGACGGCAAGACGGTGCTAGTGGTTGATGTGTGTAAGAATTGTGATGTCGTTTTTGGTGCCGAAAACTTTAAAATTGATCTCATCCCTATGACTTTGGGCGATTTTGATATCGTTGTTGCTATGGATTGGCTCGATCGAAATAGAGCCGATATTGCATGCCATTAAAAGTTTATACGTGTGAAGACCCCAAGTGGGGGAGAGTTAATTATTCACGGTGATAAACGAAGAAGACTTGTGCCGATATGCACTTTTGCATGGGCACGTCGTTTTCTTGTTAGTGGTGGCATGGCTTTTCTTGCCCATGTTGTTGATGCTCGCGATGAGTCACCACCTATTCATGAAATTCCGGTGGTTAGTGAATTCGAAGACGTTTTTTCGAACGAGTTACCGGGTGTTCCGGCGGAAAGACAAGTTGAATTTCGCATTGAGTTGGTTCCGGGAGCTACTCCCATTGCTAAAACTCCTTATCGTTTAGCACCAACGGAAATGCAAGAGTTGTTAAATCAAATCCAAGAGTTGCTTGAGAAGGGTTTTATTCGACCGAGTGCTTAGCCATGGGGCGCTCCGGTTTTATTCGTGAAAAACAAGGATGGTAGTATGCGGATGTGCATCGATTACCGGGAGTTGAATAAAGTGACGATCAAGAATCGTTATCCATTGCCTCAGATTGACGATCTGTTTGACCAACTCCAAGGTGCGACGTACTTCTCAAAGATTGACCTACGGTCCGGCTATCACCAAATGCGGGTCCGTGAGGAAGATATTGAGAAAACGGCTTTTCGAACGCGTTATGGGCATTTTGAGTTCGTAGTTATGCCTTTTGGTCTTACGAATGCACCGGCGGCATTCATGGATCTTATGAACCGAGTGTGCCAACCTATGTTGGACAAGTCGGTGATTCTGTTCATTGACGACATACTAGTCTACTCGAAAAGTATGAACGAGTATGAACGTCATTTGCGTGAAGTATTGAAGACGTTACGAAAGGAGAAGTTGTATGCTAAGTTCTCCAAATATGAATTATGGCTAAGGGAAGTTCAATTCCTTGGTCACATTGTGAACAAATACGGTATTCAAGTAGATCCGGGGAAGATAGAGACGGTGAAGAGTTGGAGACAACCGACTACGCCTACGGAGGTCCGAAGTTTTCTCGGATTGGGCGGTTATTATTGTCGGTTTATCCAAGACTTTTCTAAGATCGCTTCTTCGTTGACGAAATTGACAAGGAAGAATGCGAGATTTAATTGGGAGAACGAGCAAGAAATTGCTTTTCAATTGTTAAAGGAGCAGTTATGTCAAGCTCCGGTGTTAGTTTTGCCGGAAGGGGTGGAAGACATGACGGTTTATTGTGATGCCACGTTAATTGGACTCGGGTGTGTTCTAATGCAAAGAGGTAAAGTCATTGATTATGCCTCTCGACAATTAAAGGAACACGAGACGAGATATTCGACTCATGATCTTGAGTTGGCGGCGGTTGTGCATGCGTTGAAAATTTGGCGCCGTTACTTGTACGGTGTCAAGTGTACGATTTATTCAGATCATAAGAGTTTGAAACACCTCTTTAATCAACGAGATTTGAATTATCGTCAACGTAGGTGGATGGATGTGGTGAAAGATTATGATTGTGAAATACTTTATCATCCGGGCAAGGCGAACGTGGTCGCGGATGCGTTAAGTCGAAAGAGTCATCACCCGGCGTTACGATTGGGATTGTTACGTATGATTATTACTAACGATTTTCTTGAAAAACTCGGAGTGATTCAAATAGAGGCTTACGTTCACAACAAGCATGCGGAGTGAATTGTGGGACAATCAGAGTTCATTACTATGGGCTCGTGGGATTTGTTGTCTTTCCAAGGAAGAGTGTGGGTGCCTAAGATGGTTGATTATCGACAAATGCTACTAGATGAAGCACATAAGTCAAAGTATTCCATTCATCCGGGCGCAACGAAAATGTATCTTGACTTAAAGAAAGATTATTGGTGGCCGGGCATGAAACGTGATGTTGTGAAGTATGTTGAGCAATGCGTCACGTGTTTGCAAGTTAAGGCCGAGCACCAAAAGCCGTATGGTAAGTTACAACCGTTAGAAATCCCGAAATGGTAATGGGAGCACATTACCATGGATTTCATTACAAAGTTACCTAAAACGGCGAGAACCCAGTTTGATTCGATTTGGGTTATAGTTGATCGACTGACGAAGAGTGCTTTGTTTCTTCCCATTAAGGAAGCGATATCGTCGGAGTCCTTGGCTAAGTTGTTTATCAAGGAAGTCATCTCTCGACACGGTGTTCCTATATCGATTGTTTCGGATCGAGATACTCGTTTTACATCTCAATTTTGGGAAAAGTTTCATGAGGATATGGGTACACAATTGAAATTGAGCACGGCGTATCATCCTCAAACGGACGGTCAAACCGAACGTACGAATCAAACTTTAGAAGATATGTTACGTGCGTGTATTATCGATTTTGGTGGTAGTTGGGACGAGCACTTACCTTTGGTGGAATTCTCGTACAATAATAGTAATCATACTAGTATTGGGATGCCACCTTATGAGATGCTTTATGGGCGTAGGTGTCGAACCCTGATTTGTTGGGTGAAGTGGGACAAAAGGAAATCGGAAGTACCGATTTGGTCTTAGAGACGAATAGCAAAATTGATATTATTCGAGAGCATTTGAAAAAGGCTCAAGATAGGCAAAAGTCGTATGCCGACAAGCGTAGACGAACGATCTAATTTCAAGAAGGTGACATGGTGATGCTTAAGGTTTCGCCATGGAAGGGTATTATTCGATTTCGAAAACGAGGAAAGTTAGCTCATCGGTTTATTGGACCATTTAAGGTTTTAGCTCATGTTGGTGAAGTCGCGTATCGTTTGGAATTACCCGAAGAGCTTGCAGGGATCCATAATACATTTCATGTTTCCCATCTCCGTAAGTGTCTTGCGGATGATTCATCTTGGATGCCATTAGACGAGATTGAGCTAAATAATAAGTTAGAGTATATCGAGGAACCGATTGCCATACTTGATGAGAAGGTCAAAAGGTTGAGACATAAAGAGGTTAGGACTTTTAAAGTTCAATGGCATCGTAGTAAGGGTTCCGATTTTACTTGCGAGGACGCGCTCCGATTCAAGTGGGGGAGAGTTGTAACATCCCGTTTTTCCCGTACGTATCGAAAGGTACATACTTAATCATTTGTACGTATGTAACTCGTTGTTTATGCGTAATTGTGTAGATATATATATATATATATAATATATATACTTGTTAATGTGTGTATAAATAAGTCTTAAAGGAGTTTCGGTTAGTGTTAAGTCTTGTGAGACTTAGATATGAGAGTTAGACGTGTATTGGAAGCTTGAACGAATTTAATGTTGTGTAAAATGATTTTTGTGTTTAAGATGGTCGAGCTGACCAGATCGTGCCTTAGGCCGCGCCGCGACAAATGGGTCCGCGCCGCGGCAAAGCAAGCAAACCAGGATCAGAAGTTGAGTTAAGAAGGGTAAATTTTTATGTTATATGTCGCGCCGCGACGAACTGGCCGCGTCGCGGCAATTCTGCTGGACAGATTCCGAACTTAGATCTTTTTGAGGGCTTTTAAGGGGCAAAATAGTAAATTGACATGTGGATCTGATGGGAGCATTAACTCTCCACCACATATTCATTTAATTCATTTCTTTTTCTCTTTTCTCTCCATTTTCTCTTCCAAAACTTAAAACCCATTTGAATTATAAGTGAGATTTGAGAGTGAAGGATTGAGGGTTAATCTTTGGAGCGAGATTTAAAGTTGTTCCTTGTGTCTCTAGATACGCGTTGATAGTCTCGGTAAGTTCTAACTCTAAGTTTTGAGTTTTAATTGGTTAATGACTAGGGTTTTGGGTACTAGAGATTTGTAAGACCCATTGGGTGGTAAAATGGGTGAGTTTGGGTTATGTTGTTGTAATGAAACCCTAATAGCCACAATCTAGGGTTTTGGCCTTGTGATTTGAGGTTGTAAGTGTCAATTGGTATTGTTAGTCACTAATGCACTTTAATATTTATGAAAGAAGGGTTAATGGGTGAGTTTGACTTGATTGTGAGTTTAAGTGAGATAAAATGGGTCAAAATGTACTAGTTGACCTAATGGGATGAAATGGGTATGGATTACCCTAAGTTTTGTGTTAATTGAAGTTAATAGACTTTAATTCACTAGTCTTAGTGATTAAAGTCGAGTCTTGGCCATGTATGGGCGGTTATGAGTAGTTGAGTCATTTAATGCAATTTGGGTCATTAAATGCTCAAGTGGGAGTATTGTGGTTAATCCCACTAGTTGTGAAATTGAATGTGCACTTAATGATTTAGGTACATTGCGTTGAAGCTCGGAAGTGCTAAATCATCATCCTTGTGACAAGGTGAGTGGAATAATTATGCGTTCATGTATATGGCGTGTTTATTTGTGAATGTTATGGTATGAACCACGTGCCGGTAGTGCCATAACATGTGTGGGATGGGATGTGAACCACGAGCCGATAGCATCGAGTGTGAAAAACGAGCCGGTAGCACTATAAACTAAGATGTGAACCACGAGCCGGTAGCATCGAGTGTGAACCACGAGCCGGTAGCACTATAAACTAAGATGTGAACCACTAGCCAGTAGCATCGAGTGTGAACCACGAGCCGGTAGCACTATAAAGTAAGATGTGAACCACGAGCCGGTAGCACTATAAAAGAGTATGACTCGAGCGTATGGTGTGAACCACGAGCCGGTAGCACCATAGCGTTATTGATTAACCATAGTGAGATTGTTGATTTGTTTAGCATATTATATATACATGTTGAGTTGAGTATATGCTAACGAAGTGGCGTGATAATGTACGACTTGTTGGTGTTATGTTTATGTTGACATGTTATTTGAGTTACAAGTTCGTATGAGGTATATGGTATTGTGAGTGCAAATTGATAGGTTATATATGTGTATGTATAATTGTTGTACTCACTAAGCATTGCTTACCCTCTCGTTGTTTACCATTTTATAGGTTCCGGCTTGGACAAGGGTAAGGGCATACGGTTGGATTAGTTGTCTCCCGTTTGTGTTGACAGGGGTGCTTTTGGGATAGCTTTTGAAGTTGGCCAGACGTTTTGGGTAGTTTAGTCCCAAACCATGCTCGAGTGTTGTTTGGATTATAAACTATCATTGTAAGGGGTCAAACCTGTATTGAACTTAATTAATGGCTTTCGTGCCTTTTGTAAACATTTAAATCGTTGTACGTTTAAGTGGAACTCATGGAATGGTTTACATATTTAATTGGCGCATAAATGTGTATTATAAAAAAAAATTATCGTATGGAATACGGGTTGGGTTGTTTCAATTACTGCGAGTGTTGATTAACAAGTTCAAGATCAATTTGACCTTGTTATGAGAATTTACTATGTGAACTGTTGTATTGATTCATAATCTTTTTTATTGTGAATCTGTAACACCCTAGAAAAATTCCACATCGCTCATGGACATGAGTTGGGATTATAAGATAATACTCATGCTTAAATGACACAACGCGTTTTGGGATCACGGGCAGAGCAGGTGTGTGAGTACGCTGCAGTTAAGCGTTCTCCGGCGAGAGTACTACAAGGATGGGTGACCTCCTGTGAAAGTACTCCTCGTATGTGGTTGCCAAGAAAAAGTCGTGCTCCTGCGAGCAAAGCGGATAATATTGTGATCATGTTAAGTTGGGGTGTTACAGTATGGTATCAGAGCAACTCATGTGCCGTTGGGGGTGGTGGGGCAAACCTCATCGGGGACGATGAGTCCTTAAGGGGGTGAGTCGTAACACCCTATGAAAATCCCACATCGCCCATGGACATGGGATTATAAGATAATACTCACGCTTAAATGACACAACGCATTTTGGGATCACATGCAGAGCAGGTGTGTGAGTATGCTGCAATTAAGCGGGCTCCAGCGAGAGTACTACAAGGATGGGTGACCTCCTGGGAAAGTACTCCTCGTGTGTGGTTGCAATAAAAAGCTGTGCGCCTACGAACAAAGGGGATAATATTGTGGTCATGTTAAGTTGGGGTGTTACAGTATGGTATCAGAGCCACTCATGTGCCATTGGGGGGTGGTGGTGCAAACCTCATCGGGGACGATGAGTCTTTAAGGGGGGTGAGTTGTAACATGAAATGACCCGTTCATACTGATTATAAACAATTCACGATAGTTGCTTTCATTGTGAGGTATTTGACCTCTAAATGATACATTTTACAAACATTGCATTCCTTTGTAAAAGACAAACTTTCTTTACATCGAAAGTTGATAGCATGCATACCATTTCATAATGCATCCAACTATAAGTGACTTAATAATAATCTTGATGAACTCAATGACTCGAATGCAACGTCTTTTGAAATATGTCATGAATGACTCCAAGTAATATCTTTAAAATGAGCAAATGCACAGCGGAAGATTTCTTTCTTACCTGAGAATAAACATGCTTTCAAATGTCAACCAAAAGGTTGGTGAGTTCATAGGTTTATCATAAAACAATAAAATTCATCATTTTAATAGACCACAAGATTTAAATACAGTACACCTATCTCGTGTACAAAACCATTTTTCATAATGCTTGGCAGAGTAGGTTCGTATCATTTTCTTCCCCGTAGGTTGCCTCGCGATTTTTAATAACCGTACACATATCTTGTGTACAAAACATCATACACATAACATGTGTATAAAAATCATTCTCTCGATACATAACATTCACTTTGCATTCATTGCTTGACTTGGTAACCGACCTTAACATATAATGTGCATCAATAATATCCCCAAAACAGAACATCTCGTCTGTATAATATATAAACTTCGAAGTACTAAACACTACGCCCACTAGCTCTTCCGTCTAGTGAACATTCTGGGTGGGGGTGTTAAACCCGGTAGCTACCTTTAGGATTCTCGTGAATTAGGGTCATACCCGTTTTCTAATTCTTAGGTCACCAAAGTATAATAATCAGGGGAAAATATTCACATCAATTAGTGGCAATTATAACGTCCAACTAATTCAATAATAATCAACAGAACTTCTGTCTGTATAATAATTCATTCGAGGAATGTTTCGCTTGTGTCGATCTCGTCAAACATTTATAAAAGCATTTCATGTATTCTCAGTCCAAAAATATAGATTGCAAAAGCATTTAATAAAACAGTTATAAAAACAGCGCATGTATTCTCATTTCTCAGTCCCAAAAATGTAAAGAGTAAAAGGGAATCAAATGAACTCACAATACTGTATTTTGTAGTAAAAATACATATGACGACATTGAACAAATGTAGGGTTAGCCGCGGATTCACGAACCTATATCATTTGTATATTTATTAATACACATAATCGTAATCGAACATATATATATATATATATATATATATATATATATATATATATATATATATATATATATATATATATATATATATTATTAGTGATAAAATTTTTGTATTAATAACTTATATATATTTTATTATTTAATTAAATTTTTCATTTTAAATGAAAATAATAATATAGTTAAGTTAAATATGCTTTTATATGATTATCATTTGTTTGTTGAATTATACTAAGATAATATTTGTAATGGTAAAAATGATAATGTTGATAATACTTAATATTACTGATAAAATATTAATATTAATAATTCTAATAGTGATAATAATAATGATAGAATTACTAACTATGGTATTACTAA
Source organism: Rutidosis leptorrhynchoides (assembly GCF_046630445.1). Classification (NCBI taxonomy): domain Eukaryota; kingdom Viridiplantae; phylum Streptophyta; class Magnoliopsida; order Asterales; family Asteraceae; genus Rutidosis; species Rutidosis leptorrhynchoides. Next base: position 190,936,881 of record NC_092335.1, read on the forward strand.
TAATTATGACATTACCACTACATACTAATCAACACCCAGAATTTGGTCGTTTGACCCCATCCCCCCCCCCAAAATCTCGGCCAAAACGACAAGGAGGGAAAAAAGGGGGAAAAAAACCAAAAAAACCCCCTAAAAAATGTGACAACTTACACCCAAACCCTCAAAACAGGGGTGTAAAGTGTAAAATACATATTTTAATTAAAAATCTTAAACAAACTCCACCCATATTTTCAGCGGGACATATCTTTCCGCCCGGCTCTCGTTAAATTTTTTCGATCCCACCGTTCAACTCAAAAAAATCTAACGAACACAACGGGACTAACTAGACGCGAAACGGACACTTCTAAAAAAACGCTAAATACCTCGGACTATATTCAATACATACACACCCCTCTAATAAACTACCCAAACTAACTACATCATATCGATATTTTAGTTTCCGTTAAAAAAACACTAAATAACGGGCCCTATATTCTCGCTCGGTGCGCGTTAAATTTTTCCGAGACCACCGTTCAACTCGAAATAATTTTACGAACACAACGCGACTAACTTTACGCGAAACGGACATCGTTAAAAAAGCTTTACATACATATACATACACGTCCAACAAACAACCCAACCTACTAGATATATTAGGTACCAAACAACGTATATCCAAATTCGACCGCGCGTCGAATACAACCGCAGCAACGCGCGGTCGAATTTTTTCTAGTTACTAATATTAGAAATGTTAATGATACTATATAATAATGATAAAAATTATAAGGTTAATAAAAATAAAAATGATTTTGATAATGATTTTAATACTATGTTGTATTATAATAACAATGATATCAATAATTATAATAATTCTATTAATTTATTTAAATCATAATCTAATTAAAATTTTAACTTAATCAGTTCCATAATAATATTTATATTCAAGATTTCTATAATTATAATCTTAACAATATCATTAAAACTTTCTATTCAAAATAATAATCATAATCTTCGCGTTTAATTTCTAAACTAGTGACTAAGGTTTCTATAACATCAATTTGTAATCCTAACCATAATAATAATAGTAATACTTATATTAATAATAATCTTATAAAATTAATAATAACGATAATAATAATAATATTTAGTGATAATACAAATAATGATAATGATTGTAATATTAGTAATAATAACAATAATTAATAATAATAATAATAATGTTGATCATAATAATAATAATATTATCTATAATATTTAATAATAATAATAATAATAATAATAATAATAATAATAATAATAATAATAATAATAATAATAATAATAATAATAATAATAATAATAATAATAATAATACTAACAATAATAACAATAAAAATATTAATAATAATAATTAGTAATATTAATAACATAATAATAATAACAATAATAATAATGATTTTTAAAAAGAACATGAAACTACCTCAAAGCTTTTCTAGAAATAAAACACCTCGGACGGGACTCGAACCCGAGACCTCACGCTCACATGAAACAACCCTTAACAATTCCTCTACTTCAGCTTTTCTGAAATTATATCTAACCTATCTGTATATGTATCTATCTGTTTATCCTTCTTCTTTCTCATGAACAACAATCGACAATGAACCAACAAACAACTCAACCACTTAATTTTCGGTTTCAGACTTCTAAACGAAATTAGATATGACTTGTGTGATTAACAGAAACAAGAGAAAAAAATATAAAAAAATGGAAGAAAAAAAAACTTCTGCTGCTGTCGCAGCTATTTTAAAAAAAAATTGGTTTTTGGATTTTAGAACGTATTAGTCAGTATTTATAACATGAAATATGTTAGAAATCTTTCATAGAAACTTTCCAAAACCTCAATTTAACTTGAATCGTAAAGAATAACACGAATTTGATTGAAGAACGAAATTTAACTTTTTCTTTCAAAAAATTTGACTTCGAAATTAAAATTCGATATTAGGAGTTGGATTTTGAAACTTTACAGATAGGATCATGACATGATTTGGATCCCTTCTGAATTTTTAGATTTTTTAAAAATGATTCAGATTCGAGCTTTTGATTAAAGCATACACTAACAGAGGTATCGAAGTGGTTTTGCTAAATTTTTTGTTTAATTATCTAAATAAAAGCAGATAGCAGTAGTGTATAATTGTTAGTGATGGTGGGCGATCATTTTTATTCCAACAACAATAAGAGATGATCGATTATATAAAGGATAATGGGTGTCGGCATTTATTCATGGACAAGAACAAAACTACAAAAAAAAATTATCAGATAATGACTTGCAACCAATTTTGTAACTTGTCTGATTGATTTTCATAGTTAATTAATATTAATAATTAACAAATATAATTATATAAATAATAATCCTGTTAATAAATAATAATAATATTAATGTTATAAATAACAATGATAATAATAATTGTTAATAATGGTATTAATAATAATTATAATATTAATGATAAATATAATAATAATTTTAAGTAAAATTGATAATTTTTAGTAATCTTGTTAAAAATGATATTTTTTAATAATAATAATAATAATAACTAAAAATATTTAAATTACAACTAAGTTATAATTTTAATTAGTCTTATAATATTATTTATATTTAAAATCTTTATTTTGATAATCATAACCTTATAATTATTAGAATTTTGATATTTATAATAATAATAATAATAATAATAATAATAATAATAATAATAATAATAATAATAATAATAATAATAATAATAATAATAATAATACTCATTTTGATATTAATATTAATAATAATAATGCAAGTAGTAATAATATTATCATAACAACTATATTTTTATCTTGCAATTTAATATATTAATATTATATGTTATAATATTTAATAATTATATCATATATTTTATATTTTGGCACATACATAATATTTAATATTTATACCTTCTAATATATTACAATATCCATATAGTCAATAATCATATATAGAATTCATATATATATATATATATATATATATATATATATATATATATATATATATATGTGTGTGTGTGTGTGTGTGTGTGTGTGTGTGTGTGTGAATATATAATTATGTTTTTAAATATCAAGTTTTAAATTATCTTACGTTATCTTTCATAATACTAAATCACATAATAATTTAATTTATAATATATAATTATTTACATATATACTTATTTATATATACATTTCTATTTACGATTAAAGATTCGTGAATCATCGGGAATAGCCAAAGAGTAATTGAATATATGAACACAGTTCCAAAAAATTTCGAGACTCAACAGTACGGACCTTGCTTATCGTGTTGGAAACATACAAAGATTAAGTTTAAATTTGGTCGGAAATTTCCGGGTCGTTACAGTACCTACCCGTTAAAGAAATTTTGTCTCGAAATTTGATTAGGATCGTCATTGCTGATAATAAATATATTTTCATGACTCATATGAGTTGATAAATTGAGTTTCATCATCATTGAGTTATATGGATAAAACAACTCGATTATTTTCATGACCCGTCCTAATCCATCTGGATAAATACATTACATTTGGTTACATCGTGAGGTACTTGACCTCTATATGATATATTTTACAAACATTGCATTCATTTTTAAAAGATAATCTTTCTTTACATCGAAAGTTGACGACATGCATACCATTTCATACTATATCCAACTATAATTGACTTAATAATAATCTTGATGAACTCGACGACTCGAATGCAACGTCTTTTGAAATATGTCATGAATGACTCCAAGTAATATCTCTAATATGAGCAAATGCACAGCGAAAGATTTCTTTCATACCTGAGAATAAACATGCTTTAAAGTGTCAACCAAAAGGTTGGTGAGTTCATTAGTTTATCATAAATAATCATTTTCAATAATATAATAGACCACAAGATTTCATTTTTCATAAACATCATTCTCATATCAGGCATTTTGCAAACTGCATAGAGATAAAAATCATTCATATGGTGAACACCTGGTAACTGACCTTAACAAGATGCATATAGAATATCCACATCATTCCGGGACTCCCTTCGGACATGATAAATTCGAAGTACTAAAGAATCCGGTACTTTGGATGGGGCTTGTTGGGCCCAATAAATCTATCTTTAGGATTCGCGTCAATTAGGGTGTCTGTTCCCTAATTCTTAGATTACCAGACTAAAAAGGGGCATATTCGGTTTAATAATCCAGCCATAGAATGTAGTTTCGATTACTTGTGTCTATTTCGTAAAACATTTATAAAAGCAGCGCATGTATTCTCAGTCCCAAAAATATATATTGTAAAAGCATTTAAAAAGGAAGCACATGAAACTCACGATACTGTATTTTGTAGTAAAAATACATATGACGGAACTGAACAATGCAGGGTTGGCCTTGGATTCACGAACCTATAACAATTGTATATCTATTAATACATACAATGTAAATCACAAAATTTCATTTATTAATATGTATTATTTATATGTTTATAGTTATATAGAATTTATACTAAATTCCATTTTAAAACGTATACTTATATTATATCTTAAATTATATTCTATATATATTGATTTTGTGTATATAGATTTATAATGATTAATATTTATATATATTTATATATATTAATATATCTATATACATATGTGTATGCAATTAGTGTTTTATTTATGAAATATTATTAGTTTGTTATATTAAATATTAATATAATCCTAGTATATGTAATAAGTATATATAATGTACAAAAGATTTATTTGTTAAAATGATAGTTTAGATAATAATGATCTACTAATAATAATGATAATAATAATAATAATAATAATTAATATTAAAACTAATAATAAATCGAATTATATCATTATCATTATCATGTATATCTTAACCCTTTTCTAATTTCATCTGAATTTCATAATATCATCTTTTATCAATACTTATAATTATACTTATGTTTATATTATACTATAAACTAAATCATACTTATTATTATATTTTATCAATTTATACTTAAACATATTCGTAATCATAACCATATTCATTTTCGTACATATTTATACATATGAATATATTTGTATGTAATCAAAATTTAAGTTGTATTAATAACAATTGTATTAATAATAATTAATAATAATTATATATCAATAAGGATAATAATAATAATTATATCAATAATTCAATTAAATCACAAAGTAATTATAATTTAATCATAATCCTAACAAAGTTTTAATCAAATAATCATAATAATAAGAATAATAATAATAATAATAATAATAATAATAATAATAATAATAATAATAATAATAATAATAATAATAATAATTGAAATAATTCTAAAAGAAAAGAAAACTACCTTTAAAGAAATCAGTTTAAAAAAAAAATGTCCCGAGCCAGGCTTGAACCCGCGACCTCTCGAATACCCGCTAACACCTTAACCAACTGAGCTGATGCTCATTTTCTGATTAAAACCCACACAAAATTTTATTTAACCTTTATAACTTCTGTTTCCTTTTTCTTCTTTTTTGAAAATTGAATCGACTAGATATCAAAACCAATTAACAATGAGTTAATTTATTAGTTTTATGATTTAAAGTATAAACAAAAATGATTAGAGTTTAATTAAATTAATTAAAACAAAAAAATAAAATTCTGTAACAGTTCGTTCAAGCTTTTCAAGAAGACAAAATCAATTTCGAAAATTTAGGAAGTTTTAGACCATGATTCCTGAATGAAAAAGGTTTCAGATCCTCCTTATAAACTATTTGAATTATCAATTCAACTTAAAACACTAAAACGGATTCAAATTTTGTGATGAACAATTTGTTTGTCTTTTAGAAAATTACATTTGACTTTAAAATTCGAATTGGTTATGAAAAATTAAGATTTGAAGCTTTTCAGATAGTTTGGACATATGATTTACAACAACTCTGCACTTTTAACTTTTGAAATTCATTGAGCAATCGAGCTATTTGAAAAATGGAACCAAGAACAGGGTTCACGTCTATTTCACTAGTTCTTTAAATTAAATTTGACCAAATAAAAGCTGTTAAGGGTTTTTGGGAATTGGTAGTTGATAATGTGAATTGTTTTGATTTCGTTTGCAACAGGATTTAATCGAGTTTTATATCAAAACTCCTCGACAGCAAGTATAATTCAGAGAAAAAAATAATTAAACAAATAAAAGGTGAATCGTGACATTCAACAGATTTTGGCTGTTTCTAAGGATTTGAAATCGACGTTCAACTGATTAGGGACAGAAACAAAGTTTAACTACAGATTGAGAAAGACACCCAACTGAATTCGTACGAGTATTTTGATTTTATATATATAATATATAATTGATATTAATAATTATTAAACATAATTATCTAAATAATAATAATAGTACTTTTAATATCTTTAGTAAAACTTATAATATTAACATTTATAAAATTATACTATTAATATTAATAATAATGATTAAGATAATAAGAGTCATGAAAATGATCATTTTAAATGAAAATAATAACTAATAATAATAATTATTATAATAACAAAAATAATGATTTTTAATGATAATAGTAATAATAATTATAAAAATAATATTAACAAATTATATGTACCAACTTTAATATTATTACTAGTATTAATAATAATAATGAAAGTGAGGTTAATAATATAACTTTAATATTTTAACTTGTGCTTAAATATTATATAATAACATTCCTAATACTGATATTAATATTAATAGTTATAGTAATAGTAATAACAATAATATTAACATAATAACCATATTTTAACTTGTATTCACTTTCGGTATATCAATATTACAATTTATCAATTATGTAATGTATAATAATTGTATAATATATATATTTGAATATTTCCACATTTTATATATATCATGATATATACATATAATAATAATCATGTATAGAAATCATATATTTATATATAGATTCATTGTAATACTACATTTTATTATATCTTTTATCATTTTATTTTACACCATTATTTCTAGCAATTACAATTTATAATAATTCATATTATTATATACATATATGTACATACATATATATTTAAATATATGCATATCTATTTACAATTAATTGTTCGTGAATCGACGAGCACAGTCAAAGGGTAATTGCATAAATGAAAACACTTCAAAATATTTGAGATTTAACATTACAGACTTTGCTTATCGTGTTAATTTCATATACAACTTAAGTTTAAATTTGGTTGGAAATTCCCGGGTCGTCACAGTACCTACCCGTTAAAGAAATTTCGTCCCAAAATTTGAATGTGGTCATCATGGTTAACAATAGAAGTGTTTTCATGACGGTTATGAGCTGATAAATAAAGTTTTATTATTATTGAGTAATATGGTTAAGATAATTCGATTACTCGAAGAGTACGAGTGGAGCTATCACAAAAGAAGGAAATGATTAAATGCAGGTACGTCTTAATCGGTGACGTAGTCACAGTTGATTTCCGGAATTCAAGGGATTTGAAGAAAATCTTTAAAATCCGAATAAGATCTTATTTCCTCGGGATTAAGGAATTTAGGATCTATCTAATTAAATGCAGAAATCTGCCTTTATTTCTTTATCGGTTATTTCACTATAAATTAACCTCTTCCGTTTCATTATTTTTTACCACTCCTATACTCAATTTCCAAATTCAAAAGATTGTGAAAATGCTTAATCCAGTTCTGATCCTTGTCCTTATCCTGACTATCGCAACAATCATTCTTCTTTTCCAACTTCCACAAGAGGAATCTGTTTTCTTCTACTTCGCACTTGGGGTTATAGTGTTTTTAATTCTCCCGTGTCTTTATGTTGCGATAAACATTGATATACACGGTTTGTAATTTATGTGTTGTTATCGGGCTTTATATTTTTCCTTATATATCGGAGCTTCATGCTATTGTTTTCTCTTCCCGACTTTAAATCAAGCGAATAATGGTCCAGAATTCGTAAGTATGAAGTTTCGAATGAACATGACTAATGTTCTAAGAAATTGTAATAACACGATCTTGATTGGTTAAATTACCAGAATTTAAGAGAAAGATAGAACTATCAAGAAAATATGTTCTTGATATGTTTGGAGATTAGGTAGAATGTAAGAGTCGTGTAACATGACACATGATGACGTTATGGTCTGTGAATCATCACGTTTCATTAGAAACTCAGCATGACTTACTGTAATATAATCACGTTGATCAAGTGTCATTATATTATCCTTACTCATGCATCAGTTCCCAGCACTACTTCAAAAACATTCATCTTTTAAATTCGAAGATTTACAGAATATAGAAACTAAAACAGTTTCCTTTTATGATAGAACGCAGATAGTGCAGAGAGATGATTAATATCGGACGAGAATATTTATGAAGATATCTTCAGAAATATTGAGGATATTAATAAAGAAAGATACGATGATATCTTAGAATTTCTAATATCGATGGATGATGAAGAAAATTTGTTCGCAAGAGTTTAGAGTCAGAAGCAAGGTATTCGTTAATGACTTCAGCAGGTACTAAATCATTTGGATTCTTTGAGGGCAGGTTTAGTCTTTGTGATTTGTCCACAGCCTCCTTCATGGTTTGCTTAATCCGTTTTCTAGTTCTAACTTTTCTGAGTTTTGCAACCACACTTATTCTTTATCTTTATACCTTCGACTGTTAAGGTCGTGTACAGTTTTTGTTGCTGTATTCAGCTTTTTCAGAATTTGAAGTATTGATTTGTAGACTGGGTGCTTTTCAGAATTTCAGAATGGAAGATCATAATTCTAAGAGATAAGGTTTATATGTATACTTATAACTGTTGATGTAGACATGCTGCGTGATTTCAAAATACTGATTGCTAATTCCCGGTAATTGGTATAGTATTTCTTGTTATAAGATGTAAATGAGTAAATGATAGGGTTTCACCGAATGTAATGATTTTTCGAAAAGTCCAAGATCAATGAAGTTGCTGGTAAGTTTACTTCTAATGTGGTGGAATATAAACAGTTCCCCGGTGATGATGACGAAAGACAAACTTATATATCAAGGTTATAATAAGGCTAATCCGACTGAAAAGTCGAAGTTGATTTGCTGGAGCTGTGAAAAAATTGGCTACTTTGGAAAGGGATTGCAAAGTGATTTTCAGTAATAACAACGACAAAGGAGTTAGTACAGATACGTGTTAAATGTTTACTCAGGTTCTGAGTGTTTTCAGGTGCATAATTATATGCATCAATCTTTTCTTCCGTAGATGCAGTGTGGTTGGTTCATCCTCTCGATTGAGGTGTTTTCAAGAATCATGAAAGGTTTGAACGCAGATTGTAATTGTCCAGATACAAATGAGGTTTAAGATGAAATCAAGTGGCAAACTTGAAGAATTATTTAGTTTCATATGTTATATTCAATATTTTAATTCATTTTAATTGTCCAATGTTGGTAGTCCTCAGTTGATAGTCCATAGTTAGTAATTCAATAATTTATATATAGTTTAATATATAATATTCAAATTAATTAATAGGTATCGTAACCCATTGTATACATGTCTCAGACTCGATCACAACTCAAAGTATATATATTATTGTAGAATCAACCTCAACCCTGTATAGCTAACTCCAGCATTAACGCATATAGAGTGTCTGTGGTTATTCCAAATAATATATATAGATGCGTCGATATGATATGTCAAAACCTTGTATACGTGTCCCGATATTTAAAGTGCGTAAAGTAAATAACAGAAATTAAATGACGATAAATAAAATTGCGAAAATATAAATTGCGATAATTAAACTGCGATAAATAAATTGCGATAAATAAATGTAATATGGAATTAGCAGTTAGCTAGGAACAGTTAGCTAGGATTTTGTTAGCGTGGATTCTTAACAGAATTTCTCATAGTTAATTTATTTGTTTCTAACAATTTTTATTTTGTCCAATGTTTTCTTCATTATGCCACTTGTTGGATTCTGATAGATCAAAATCCAAATATGAAATTGAATGAAAATGGTTATTCTGTGGTGAACGGATACGTATATCGGTGGTTGTAAATAGGATAGTAAATGACTGTTGAATCAAATTCGAAGAATGTACAGTGTAACTTATTAATGTGAAATCTAAATATTCCTCAGGTATTACCTACCCTTTAAAATATTTTCACCATTAACAGTTTGTACAAAAGAATTTTTAATTATAATCTTTATGAAAACATATATACATATATATTTTCTTCAGATATAATTATGGATTTAATGAGTCAATATGATATTAAACTCATTTGATTTACCGTTAGAACGGAATATATAATTTCTAAAACATTAGAGATTACATAATCGTCATGTCGAACGAAGATAATTGATGTAGAACGTCATGTAGACGATGATTATACTCGAGATACAGAATGAAATGTTGAGGCATGTGACGTTGAAACTTAGGTTGTTGGTGGTACTAGTGTTGATGATGTTGTTGAAGCTGGTAAGTTTTGCACCATATTCTCCAAAGTTGTTTCTCGGGCGCGAAGCTTGTTGACTTCTTCTATTATTTCGGGATGATCGTCGGTCGGAATGAGTGGATGAATAAGGTTTAGAATTGTAGATAGAATATAATCATGTCGAGCTACTCTGGAAATGAGGCTGAAAATGGTGTTTTGGATAGGTTCACCGGTAAGTGCTTCAGGTTCTTCACCAATAGGTGAATTCGGTTGGTGGAAAGGATCGCCTTCTTTGCGTCTCCATTGATTAGGTCGATCATGAACCCATCAGATGAATTGATGATGACTAATTGGTTGATCCATTCTGGTTACACAACTTTCAGAGTTCGAGTGGAAATCCATATCGGAATAGCTGTCGAAATAACTATCGGAATAGCTATCGGAATCTAAGGGACTCGAACTGGTTGAGGGATTCATCTCGTACAATCAGATGAAGGATTTTTAATAAGAAATAGATTATAGGATGTAGATTAGTACCCTGCAATACATAATTTACATATGCATATATAATACTAAAATCCCATAAGTTACGGAGGAATCTACGGAAGATGTCAGGCAAAGTCTACAGTAACAGATAGGCTAAGATATGATTTTTGTCTATACACTATTTATGCAGTCAATGCAGTAAAATGTGTCTAGACTAAGAATAGTAAGCAGGTAATTTCCTAAGGAGGATAAGCAGGAAATTTTCAACACGAAATGATAAGCAAAACTTTTGACATGCAGACACGGTCGAAGTCCAGACTCACTAATGCATCTAAACAACTATAAGTTAGACACACTAATGCAAGAACTGGTTCGCTAAGACCACCGCTCTGATACCAACTTTCATGACCCGTCCTAATCCATCTGGACGAATACATTACATTTGGTTACATCGCGAGGTACTTGACCTCTATATGATACATTTTACAAACATTGCATTCGTTTTTAAAAGACAATCTTTCTTTACATCGAAAGTTGATGACATGCATACCATTTCATACTATATCCAACTATAGTTGACTTAATAATAATCTTGATGAACTCGACGACTCTAATGCAACGTCTTTTGAAATATGTCATGAATGACTCCAAGTAATATCTCTAATATGAGCAAATACACAGTGGAAGATTTCTTTCATACCTAAGAATAAACATGCTTTAAAGTGTCAACCAAAAGGTTGGTGAGTTCATTAGTTTATCATAAATAATCATTTCCAATAATATAATAGACCACAAGATTTCATTTTTCATAAACATCATTCTCATATCAGGCATTTCGCAAACTGCATAGAGATAAAAATCATTCATATGGTGAACACCTGGTAGCCGACCTTAACAAGATGCATATAGAATATCCCCATCATTCCGGGACTCCCTTCGGACATGATAAATTCGAAGTACTAAAGCATCCGGTACTTTGGATGGGGCTTGTTGGGCCCAATAGATCTATCTTTAGGATTCGCGTCAATTAGGGTGTCTATTCCCTAATTCTTAATTACCAGACTAGAAAGGGGCATATTCGGTTTAATAATCTAGCCATAGAATGTAGTTTCGATTACTCGTGTCTATTTCGTAAAATATTTATAAAAGTAGCGCATGTATTCTCAGTCCCAAAAATATATATTGCAAAAGCATTTAAAAAGGGAGCACATGAAACTCACGATACTGTATATTGTAGTAAAAATACATATGACGGAACTGAACAATGCAGGGTTGGCCTTGGATTCACGAACCTATAACAATTGTATATCTATTAATACATATAATGTAAATCACAAAATTTCATTTATTTATATGTTTATAGTTATATAGAATTTATACTAAATTCCATTTTAAAACGTATACTTATATTATATCTTAAATTATATTCTATATATATTGATTTTGTGTATATAGATTTATAATGATTAATATTTATATATATTTAGTTATATTAATATATCTATATACATACATATATATATATATATATATATATATATATATATATATATATATATATATATATATATATATATATATATATATATATATATATATATATATATGCAATTAGTGTTTTATTTATGAAATATTATTAGTTTGTTATATTAAATATTAATATAATCTTAGTATATGTAATAAGTATATATAATGTACAAAAGATTTATTTGTTAAAATGATAGTTTAGATAATAATTATCTACTAATAATAATAATAATAATAATAATAATAATAATAATAATAATAATAATAATAATAATAATAATAATAATAATAATAATAATAATAATAGTAATTAATATTAAAACTAATAATAAATCGAATTATATCATTATCATTATCATTATCATGTTTATATCTTAACCCTTTTCTAATTTCATCTGAATTTCATAATATCATCTTTTATCAATACTTATATTTATACTTATGTTTATATTATACTATAAACTAAATCATACTTATTATTATATTTTATCAATTTATACTTAAACATATTCGTAATCATAACCATATTCATTTTCGTACATATTTATACATATGAATATATTTGTATGTAATCAAAATTTAAGTTGTATTAATAACAATTGTATTAATAATACTTAATAATAATTATATATCAATAAGGATAATAATAATAATTATATCAATAATTCAATTAAATCACAAAGTAATTATAATTTAATCATAATCCTAACAAAGTTTTAATCAAATAATCATCATAATTATAATAATAATAATAATAATAATAACAATAATAATAATAATAATAATAATAATAATAATAATAATAATTGAAATAATACTAAACGAAAAGAAAACTACCTTTAAAGAAATCAGTTTAAAAAAAATGTCCCGAGCCAGGCTCGAACCCGCGACCTCTCGAATACCCGCTAACACCTTAACCAACTGAGCTGATGCTCATTTTCTGATTAAAACCCACACAAAATTTTATTTAACCTTTATAACTTCTGTTTCCTTTTTCTTCTTCTTCTTTGAAAATTGAATCGACCAGATATCAAAACCAATTAACAATGAGTTAATTTATTAGTTTTATGATTTAAAGTATAAACAGAAATGATTAGAGTTTAATTAAATTAATTAAACAAAAAAATAAAATAAAAAATAAAAATTCTGTAACAGTTCGTTCAAGCTTTTCAAGAACACAAAATCAATTTCGAAAATTTAGGAAGTTTTAGACCATGATTCCTGAAAGAAAAAGGTTTCAGATCCTCCTTATAAACTATTTGAATTATCAATTCAACTTAAAACACTAAAACGGATTCAAATTTTGTGATGAACAATTTGTTTGACTTTTAGAAAATTACCTTTGACTTTAAAATTCGAATTGGTTATAAAAAATTAAGATTTGAAGCTTTCCAGATAGTTTGGACATATGATTTACAACAACTCTGCACTTTTAACTTTTGAAATTCATTGAGCAATCGAGCTATTTGAAAAATGGAACCAAGAACAGGGTTCACGTCTGTTTCACTAGTTCTTTTAATTAAATTTGACCAAATAAAAGTTGTTAAGGGTTTTTAGGAATTGGTAGTTGATAATGTGAATTGTTTTGATTTCATTTACAACAGGATTTAATCGAGTTTTATATCAAAACTCCTCGACAGCAAGAATAATTCAGAGAAAAAAATAATTAAACAAATAAAAGGTGAATCGTGACATTCAACAGATTTTGGCTGTTTCTAAGGATTTGAAATCGACGTTCAACTGATTAGGGACAGAAACAAAGTTTAACTACAGATTGAGAAAGACACCCAACTGAATTCGTACGAGTATTTTGATTTTATATATATAATATATAATTGATATTAATAATTATTAAACATAATTATCTAAATAATAATAATAGTACTTTTAATATCTTTAGTAAAATTTATAATATTAACATTTATAAAATTATACTATTAATATTAATAATAATGATAAAGACAATAAGAGTCATGAAAATGATCATTTTAAATGAAAATAATAACTAATAATAATAATAATTATAATAACAAAAATAATGATTTTTAATGATAATTGTAATAATAATTATAAAAATAATATTAATAAATTATATGTACCAACTTTATATCTATATATTATATATTGAGAATAATAACATTAATGCTAATATTATTACTAGTAAGTGAGGTTAATAATATAACTTTAATATTTTAACTTGTGCTTAAATATTATATAATAACATTCCTATTACTGATATTAATATTAATAGTTATAGTAATAATAATAATATTAACATAATAACCATATTTTAACTTGTATTCACTTTCGGTATATCAATATTACAAGTTATCAATTATATAATGTATAATAATTGTATAATATATATATTTGAATATTTCCATATTTTATATATATCATGATATATACATATAATAATAATCATGTATAGAAATCATATATTTATATATAGATTCATTGTAATACTACATTTTATTATATCTTTTATCATTTTATTTTACACCTTTAATTCTAGCAATTACAATTTATAATAATTCATATTATTATATACATATATGTACATACATATATATTTAAATATATGCATATCTATTTACAATTAATTGTTCGTGAATCATCGAGCACAGTCAAAGGGTAATTGCATAAATGAAAACACTTCAAAATATTTGAGATTTAACATTACAGACTTTGCTTATCGTGTCGATTTTATATACAGCTTAAGTTTAAATTTGGTTGGAAATTCCCGGGTCGTCACAATTATGTGAAGAGTACGAGTGAAGTTATCACAAAAGAGTGAAATGAGAAAATAAAGTATCGTTGTATCTTTTGACGTAGATATGATTGATTTTCGGAGTTCAAGGGATTTAGAGAAAATCTTCGTAATAAGATTTGATTTTTCGGAAATTAAGGAGCTTAGGATCTTCTTTGATTAAATGTGTTAACCTGTCTCAATTGCTCTGTCGGATATTTCGCTATAAATCCACTCCCTTCATTTTCTTTATATTTTGGAGTTCCATCCTTTTGTTTTCTCTTCTCGATTTTAAGTCAAGCGAATAATGGTTCAAAATTTTTAGGTATGAAGTTTGGAATGAACATAACTAATGTTCTAAGAGAGATTGTAATAGCACAATCTTGATTGGTTAAATTACCAGAATTCAGGAGAAAAGATAGAACTATTAGGAAGATATTTTCTTGATATGTTTTTAGATTAGATAGAATGTAAGAGTCGTGTAACATGGCATATGATGACGTTATAGTCTGTGAATCATCACGTTCCATTAGAAACTCAGCATGACTTACTGTAATATAATCACGTTGATCAAGTGTCATTATATTATACTAACTCATGCTTCAGTTCCCAACACTACTTCAATATCATTCATATTTTAACTTCGAATTTCTCAGAATTTAGAAACTAAAATAGTTTCCTTTCTGATGTAACGCTAATATCGTGAAAAGATAAATGATTTCAGATAAGAATAGTTATGGAAATATCTTCATAAATATCGATGATATTTATAATGAAAGATACGATAATATCTTAGAATTTCTAATATCAAGGATGATGGTGAAGATTTGTCCGTAAAAGTTTAGAGTCAGGAGCAAGGTATTCGTTAATAACTTCAGCAGACACTGAATCATTTAGATTCTTTGAAGGCAGGTTTAGTCTTTGTGAATTGTCTACAGCCTTCTTCATAGTTTCGCATAATCTGCTTTTTGGTACTAAATTTTCTAGTGAGCATTTCCAACACTCCATTCTTTATCATCATACTTTTGACTGTTAAGGTTGTTTACAGTTTTTACTGCTTCATCAGCATTTTTCAAAATTCAGGGTACTGATTCGTAGACTGGTGCTTTTCAGAATTTCAGAATGGAAAATAATAATTCTAAGAGATAAGTGTTATAGGTATACATATAACTGTTGATGTAGACATGCTGCGAGATTTTAAAATACTGATTGCTGATTCTCGGTAATAGGTATGGTAATTCTCGTTATAAGATGTGGATGAGTATATGATACGGTTTTTAATGAACAAATATAATGGTTATTCGGAAAATCAAAGATCGATGAAATTGATGGAAAGTTTACTACTAATGTGGTGGGATATAAACGGTTTCCTGGTATCGATGACGAAAGGCAACTTATATATCAAAATTATAATAAGGTTTATTCGAATGAAAAATTGAAGCTGATTTGCTGGAGCTGTGACAAAATTGGCTAATTTGGAAAGTGATTGCAAAGTTATTTTCGGTAATAATAACGCTAAAGGAATTAGCACAGCTACGTGTTAAACGTTTACTCAGTTTCCGAGAGTTTTTCAGGTGCATAACTATATGCATAAATCTTTCCTTCCGTAGATGAAGTGCGGTTGGTTCATCCTCTCGATTGAGGTGTTTTCAAGTATCATGAAAGGTTTGAACGCAGGTTGTAATTTTCAAGATACAAATGAGGTTTAAGATGAAATCAAGTGACAAACTTGAAGAAATGTTTAGTTTCATATGTTATAATTAATATTTTAATGCATTTTAATTGTCCAATGTTAGTAGTCCACAGTTAGTAGTCCACAATTAGTAGTTCAACAATTCATATATAGTTTAGTATATAATATTCGAATTAATTAATACATGTCATGACCCATTGTATACATGTCTCAGACTCGATCACAACTCAAAGTATATATATTATTTAGAATCAACCTCGACCCTTTATATGCTAACTCGAGCATTACCGCGATATAGAGTGACTTACGGTTATTCCAAATAATATATATATATATATGACGTCAATATGATATGTCAAAATATTGTATATGTGTCCCGATTTATCCGACGATATTTAAAGTGCGTAAAATAAATAACAGAAATTAAATGACGATAAATAAAATTGCGAGAATTTAAAATTGCAATAAATAAATTGTGATAAATAAATTACGATAAATAAAATGTAATAAGGAATTAACAGTTAGCTAGGAACAGTTAGCTAGGATTTTGTTAGCGTGGATTCTTAATAAAATTTCTCATAGTTAATTTGTCTATTTCTAACAAATTTTATTTTGTCAAATGTTTTCTTCATTATGCCACTTATTGGATTCTGATAGGTCAAAATCTAAATATGAAATTGAATGAAAATGGTTATCCTGCGGTGAACGGATACGTATATCGGTGGATGTAAGTAGGATAGTAAGTGACTGTTGAATCAGATTCGAAGAATGTACAGTGTAACTTATTATTGTGAAATCTAAATATTTCTCGGGTATTACCTACCCGTTAAAATATTTTCACCATTAACAGTTTGTACAAAAGAATTTTTAATTACAATATATTCTCTTCAGATGTAATCATGGATTTAATGAGTCAATATGATATTAAACTCATTTGATTTTCGGTTTGAGCTTGAATAAATAATCTCTAAGACTTTAGAGATTACATAATCGCCATGTTCAGTGAAGATAAATGATATAGAATGATTATGTAGAACGATGATTATGCTTGAGATACAGATTGTGAGGTTGAGGTGTGGGATGTTGCTGAAGCTGGTAAGTTTTGCACCATATTCTCCAAATTGATTACTCGAGCGTGAAGCTCGTTGACTTCTTCCATTATTCTGGGTTGATTGTTGGTCGAAACGAGCGGATGAATAAGGTTTAGAATTGTGGATAGAATATAATCGTGACGAGCTACCCTGGAAATGAGGCTGAAAATGGTGTTTCGGATAGGTTCGCCGGTAAGTGCTTCAGGTTCTTCGCCAAGAGGGAAAGTCGGTGGATGGAAAGGATCGCTTTCTTCTTGTCTCCATTGGTTTAGTCGACTATGAACCCATCCCCAATTCATCCAGAATTGATGATGGCTGATTGGTTAATCCATTCCGGTCACACTACTTTCGGAGCTCGAGTGAAACTCCATATCGGAATCCGAGGGACTTGAACTAGTGGCTAGTTCCATTTCGTACGATTGAATAAAGGATTTTTCGATATGAAATGATTTCCGATTATCGGATGGTATTTTAATTACATAGAATATCTATATATATAGAACAAAAGATTTCGTAGATTACGGAGGAATTTACGGAATATGTCAGGCAAAGTTTACAGTAACAGATACGCTAAGATATAAATTAGCAGATACGCTAAGATATGAATTTTGTCTATAAACTATTCATGCAATCAATGCAGTAAGATGTGTCTAGACTAAGAATGATAAGCAGGTAATTTCCTAAGGATGATAAGTAGATGATTTTCGACAAGAAATGATAAGCAAAACTTTTGACATGCATCTAAGGTCGAAGTCCAGACTCATTAATGCATCCTAACAACTACTAGTTAGAAACACTAATGCAAGACCTGGTTCGCTAAGACCACCGCTCTGATACCAACTGAAATGACCCGTTCATACCGATTATAAATGATTCACGATAGTTGCTTTCATTGCGAGGTATTTGACCTCTAAATGATACATTTTACAAACATTGCATTCGTTTTTAAAAGACAAACTTTCTTTACATCGAAAGTTGACAGCATGCATACCATTTCATAATACATCCAACTATAAGTGACTTAATAATAATCTTGATGAACTCAACGACTCGAATGCAATGTCTTTTGAAATATGTCATGAATGACTCCAAGTAATATCTCTAAAATGAGTAAATGCACAACGGAAGATTTCTTTCTTACCTGAGAATAAACATGCTTTCAAGTGTCAATTAAAAGGTTGGTGAGTTCATAGGTTTATCATAAATAATAAAATTCATCATTTTGATAGACCACAAGATTTAAATACAGTACACCTATCTCGTGTACAAAACCATTTTTCATAATGCTTGGCAGAGTAGGTTCGTATCCTTTTCTCCCCCGTAGGTTGCCTCGCGATTTTTAAGAACCGTACACATATCTCGTGTACAAAACATCATACACATAACCTGTGTATAAAAATCATTCTCTCGATACATAACATTCACTTTGCATTCATTGCTTGGCTTGGTAACCGACCTTAACATATAATACGTATCAATAATATCCCCAAAACAGAACATCTCGTCTGTATAATATATAAACTTCGAAGTACTAAACACCACGCCCACTAGCTCTTCCGTCTAGTGAACATTCTGGGTGGGGGTGTTAAACCCGGTAGCTACCTTTAGGATTCGCGTGAATTAGGGCCATACCCGTTTTCTAATTCTTAGGTTACCAAGCTATAATAATCAGGGGAAAATATTCACATCAATTAGTGGCAATTATAACGTCCAACTAATTCAATAATAATCAACAGAACTTCTGTCTGTATAATAATTCATTCGAGGAATGTTTTGCTTGTGTCTATCTCGTCAAACATTTATAAAAGCATTTCATGTATTCTCAGTCCAAAAATATAGATTGCAAAAGCATTTAATAAAATAGTTATAAAAACAGCGCATGTATTCTCAGTCCCAAAAATGTAAAGAGTAAAAGGGAATCAAATGTACTCACAATACTGTATTTTGTAGTAAAAATACATATGACGACATTGAACAAGTGTAGGGTTGGCCTCGAATTCACGGACCTTATATATATATATATATATATATATATATATATATATATATATATATATATATATATATATATATATATATATATATATATATATATATATATATATATTATTAGTGATAAAATTTTTGTATAAATAACTTATATATATTTTATTATTTAATTAAATGTATTCATTTTAAATGAAAATATTAATATAGTTAAGTTAAATATGCTTTTATATGATTATCATTTGTTTGTTGAAATTAGTAATTATAATTATACTAAGATAATATTTGTAATGGTAAAAATGATAATGTTGATAATACTTAATATTACTGATAAAATATTAATATTAATAATTCTAATAGTGATAATAATAATGATAGAATTACTAATTATGGTATTACTAATAATTATGACATTACTAATATTAGAAATGTTAATGATACTATATAATAATGATAAATATTATAATAAGGTTAAAAAAATAATAATGATTTTAATACTATGTTGTATTATAATAACAATGATATCAATAATTATAATAATTCTATTAATTTCTTTAAATCATAATCTAATTAAAATTTTAACTTAATCAGTTCCATAATAATATTTATATTCAAGATTTCTATAATTATAATCTTAACAATATCATTAAAACTTTCTATTCAAAATAATAATCATAATCTTCGCGTTTAATTTCTAAACTAGTGACTAAGGTTTCTATAACATCAATTTGTAATCCTAACCATAATAATAATAGTAATACTTATATTAATAGTAATCTTATAAAATTAATAATAACGATAATAATAATAATATTTAGTGATAATACTAATAATGATAATGATTGTAATATTAGTAATAATAACAATAATTAATAATAATAATGTTGATCATAATAATAATATTATCTATAATATTTAATAATAATAATAATACTAATAATAATAATAATAATACTAACAATAATAACAATAACAATATTAATAATAATAATTAGTAATATTAATAACATAATAATAATAAAAATATACTGATGATTTTTAAAAAGAACATGAAATTACCTCAAAGCTTTTCTAGAAATAAAATGCCTCAGACGGGACTCGAACCCGAGACCTCACGCTCACATGAAACAAACCTTAACCATCCCTCTGCTTCAGCTTTTCTAAAATTAAATCTAACCTATCTGTATATGTATCTATCTGTTTATCCTTCTTCTTCCTCATGAACAACAATCGACAATGAACCAACTAACAACTCAACCACTTAATTTTCGGTTTCAGACTTCTAAACGAAATTAGAGATGACTTGTGTGATTAACAGAAACAAGAGAAAAAAAAATATAAAAAAAAATGAAAAAAAAACTTCTGCTGCTGTCGCAGCTATTTTTTTTTTAAAAAAATTGGTTTTTGGATTTGAGAACGTATTAGTCAGTAATTATAACATGAAATATGTTAGAAATCTTTCATAGAAACTTTTCAAATCCTCAATTTAACTTGAATAGTAAAGAATAACATGAATTTGATTGAAGAACGAAATTTGACTTTTTCTTTCAAAAACTTTGACTTCAAATTTAAAACTCAATATTAAGAGATGGATTTTGAAACTTTACAGATAGGATCGCGACATGATTTGGATCCCTTCTGCATTTTTATATTTTTTAAAATGATTCAGATTTGAGCTGTTGATTAAAGCATACACTAACAGAGGTATCGAAGTGGTTTTGCTAAATTTTCTGTTTAATTTTCTAAATAAAAGCAGATAGCAGTAGTTTATAATTGTTAGTGATGGTGGACGATCGTTTTTATTCCAACAATAACAAGAGATGATCGATTATATAAAGGAGAATGGGTGTCGGCATTTATTCATGGACAAGAACAAAACTACAAAAAAAAATATCAGATAATGACTTGCAACCAAATTTGTAACTTATCTGATTGATTTTCATAGTTAATTAATATTAATAATTAACAAATATAATTATATAAATAATAATCATGTTAATAAATAATAATAATATTAATATTATAAATAACAATGATAATGATAATTGTTAATAATGGTATTAATAATAATTATAATATTAATGATAAAGATAAAAATAATTTTAAGTAAAGTTGATAATTTTTAGTAATCTTGTTAAAAATGATAATTTTTAATAATAATAATAATAACTAAAAATATTTAAATTACAACTAAGTTATAATTTTAATCAGTCTTATAATATTATTTATATTTAAAATTTTTATTTCGATAATCATAACCTTATAATTACTAGAATTTTGATATTTATAATAATAATAATAATAATAATAATAATAATAATAATAATAATAATAATATTAATATTACTCATTTTGATATTAATATTAATAATAATAATGCAAGTAGTAATAATATTATCATAACAACTATATTTTTATCTTGCAATTTAATATATTAATATTATATGTTATAATATTTAATAATTATATCATATATTTTGGCACATACAGAATATTTAATATTTATACCTTCTAATATATTACAATATCCATATAGTCAATAATCATATATAGAATTCATATATATATATATATATATATATATATATATATATATATATATATATATATATATATATATATATATATATATATATATATATATATAGTGGTAGGATCAAGAGGGAAGTAACCATTCGGGGGGAAGAGGGGGGAAGCAAAAACTTTTTTTTTCATTTTTTGAAAAAACTTTGTTCACGAACATTATAGATGAGATGAAAATATGAACATTTAGTAGAGACACTTTGTGATAAATGTTTTTATTTTGGAGGGAAAACGCTCGAAGAAGTAATATATAACAATTATCGTGTTTTTCAAACGTATTTTGAGGTTTTAGCTATTGGGGTTTAGATATTAGGGTTTATAGGGTTTAGATATTAAGGTTTAGAAATTTAGGGTTTAGGGTTTAGATTTAGGGTTTAGATTTAGGATTTAGATTGAGTTTTTAACACGAACGGTTTAGAGTTTAGGGTTTAGGGTTTGGTGTTTTGGGTTTATGGAATAAACCCAAAACACCAAACCCTAAACCCTAAACCCTAAACTCTAAATCGGGCTAAATTTTACTTCACAAAACATGAAAAAAAACGTTCATATTCTTCACAAACAATATTATCTTGAATGTTATTTTTGTCGATCGTTTTCCCGCCTAAATAATAACATTCATCACAAAGTGTCTCTTCTAAATGTTCATATTTTCGTGTGATCTTGATGCCGGAAAAAAAAATTCCATAAAAAACGAAAAAAAAAATTTCTGCTTCCCCCCGCTTCCCCCCGATTGGTTACTTCCCCATTGATCCTGCCTATTTATATATATATATATATATATATATATATATATATATATATATATATATATATATATATATATATATATATATATATATATATATATATATAAATATGTAAATATATAATTATGTTTTTAAATTTCAAGTTTTAAATTATCTTAAGTTATCTTTCATAATACTAAATCACATAATAATTTAATTTATAATGTATAATTATTTACATATATACTTATTTATATATACATTTCTATTTACGATTAAAGATTCGTGAATCATCGGGAATAGCCAAAGGGTAATTGAATATATGAACACAGTTCTAAAAATTTTTGAGACTCAACAGTATGGACCTTGCTTATCGTGTCGGAAACATACAAAGATTAAGTTTAAATTTGGTCGGAAATTTCCGGGTCGTCACATAACACCATAGAAAAATCCCACATCGCCCATGGACATGAGTTGGGATTATAAGATAATACTCACGCTTAAATGACACAATGCGTTTTGGGATCACAAACAGAGCAGGTGTGTGAGTACGCTGCAGTTAAGTGTGCTCTGGCGAGAGCACTACAAGGATGGGTGACCTCCTGGGAAAGTGCTCCTCGTGTGTGGTTGCCAAGAAAAAGCCGTGCGCCTGCGAGCAAAGCGGATAATATCGTGGTCATGTAAAGTTGAGGCGTTACAGAATCGGTTTTTTGTTCTTAGTAATTTTGACTTCCTATGATTGGAATATTTGTTTCCAATGATTGGAAGATTATTTGTGCTGTTTTGTTCAACATGGTTTAATAAATGGAGAATGAGTACTTCAAATAACATAAAGAGTGAATAATATGAAGTGTCACGTATTTTGCAGTGTCTTTGTATTTCACAAATGTTGCAGAGAGTGTTTGCCCCTCTTTTGCATTTCACAAATCCTTGTTCAAATTCCAACTTAGAATTGATAAGGTTCAAAATATCAAATTTGTTCAATTTAATTTCATAAAAAATACCATATATGTCACGCTTCAAAAATATCAAATTTTCCAATTTAATATCACTTAGTAAATCAACTTAAATAATAATTTATAATTCACTTTATAAATATAGATTTTAGGACAAACATGAGAATAAGACCCGTTTAGTGGGCCGACTAATCTCAAGACGACTACCCACTATATAAGTAGCTCAGAATCCATTGTGAAACTTCTGTGGCCACAAAGGAGTATATGTTTTTGCTCATAGGATTATGATTCATAGTTGAGGTTCTTCTAAAAAATTTATAAACTCATTGACACTAACTTCATTCTCAACAATTTTATCATATTAAAACATATAGAACTTAATTTATTTATCATTCTATTTTTCGTAAGAAATAAAAACATTAAAAAAAAACAAAAATGAGACTTTTATCAAAAATGTAAGAGCCCACAATGAACATTACAAAGAAAACAAGACCAACATAAAAAGAAAAGAAACTACATACAAAAATCAATATCCTAAACTAACAACCACGACAACGCCTAAGAACAACTAAACAAAGAAGCCTCCAAACAAATAAACTAGACTCACAATAAACAAAATGAATTTGTACCTTCAATCGACCCGCACATTTGTTTTAATAAATGGCAGTTCTACAAATGAATATGTGCTACAAGTGATCCGGTTCCATCTGTCAAAGTGGCCTTTTCTATTATTTCTAAAGATCAATCACATAGAATGCATTCATCTAATTCTCATGTGTCTAGAAATCAGTCCTATGCTTTTACATGTAAACAAAGTGTTAATACTACTGATGTTAATAATTTTAATAATGGTAACAACAATAACAATTTTAATAAGAGGAAGTACAAAAATCTACCTTTAAAATATACAAAATGTAACATGCTAGGTCACGCTGTTGACAAATGCCATGAAATAATAGGATATCCACCAGGTTACATTAAAAAATCATTTAATGAAAGTGCTCCTAGGTTTAATAGCAATAACTCTGTTGCTGATCGAAATCATGTTGAGAGTTTATCTGTACAGCTAACTAATGAACATATTATGAAGCTCTTGATTGTTGAAAAACTTGTTGATTGTGCTAATGCCAATATGGCATGTAGTTTTCAAAATAATAATGTGTTTTTAACTCAAATTTTAATAAGCTCTTCTCTGCAAACTGTTTTCGTATGAATCAATCTTTATCAAAGGGTTGGATCATTGATTTTGGGGTAAACCAGCGCATGGTCTCAAATTTACAAAAACTTGACAATGTTGTTGATGTTAGTGATTTAAACGTAACTATTAACCATCCTAATGGAACTGTTGCCAAAATTTACAACTGGGAAATTTAAAGCTATATGATATAATTGAACTGTTTGATGTGCTAGTTATACCTCAATACCGTGTTAGTTTATTATCTGTTAATAAGTTAATCAAAGACTGCAATCTGGTTGTAAGTTTTGATGTTAAAAAATGTTACATACAGGATTTGATACAAAAAAGGTTAATGGGGACTGGTAGTGAATCTGATGGTTTGTATTTATTTGATGATTGTTTTGGAAAAGTTAATAATATTGATCCTTGTGACATATGTCATCAAGCTAGACAAACTAGAGAACCTTTTCCATTAAGTGATCACTGAAATGTCCCGTTCTTATTGATTAAAAACGTTCCATATTAATTGATTTCGTTGCGAGGTTTTGACCTCTATATGAGACGTTTTTCAAAGACTGCATTCATTTTAAAACAAACCATAACCTTTATTTCATCAATAAAGGTTTAAAAAGCTTTACGTAGATTATCAAATAATGATAATCTAAAATATCCTGTTTACACACGACCATTACATAATGGTTTACAATACAAATATGTTACAACAAAATAAGTTTCTTGAATGCAGTTTTTACACAATATCATACAAGCATGAACTCCAAATCTCGTCCTTATTTAAGTATGCGACAGCGGAAGCTCTTAATAATCACCTGAGAATAAACATGCTTAAAACGTCAACAAAAATGTTGGTGAGTTATAGGTTTAACCTATATATATCAAATCATAATAATAGACCACAAGATTTCATATTTCAATACACATCCCATACATAGAGATAAAAATCATTCATATGGTGAACACCTGGTAACCGACATTAACAAGATGCATATATAAGAATATCCCCATCATTCCAGGACACCCTTCGGATATGATATAAATTTCGAAGTACTAAAGTATCCGGTACTTTGGATGGGGTTTGTTAGGCCCAATAGATCTATCTTTAGGATTCGCGTCAATTAGGGTGTCTGTTCCCTAATTCTTAGATTACCAGACTTAATAAAAAGGGGCATATTCGATTTCGATAATTCAACCATAGAATGTAGTTTCACGTACTTGTGTCTTTTTTGTAAATCATTTATAAAACCTGCATGTATTCTCATCCCAAAAATATTAGATTTTAAAAGTGGGACTATAACTCACTTTCACAGATTTTTACTTCGTCGGGAAGTAAGACTTGGCCACTGGTTGATTCACGAACCTATAACAATATATACATATATATCAAAGTATGTTCAAAATATATTTACAACACTTTTAATATATTTTGATGTTTTAAGTTTATTAAGTCAGCTGTCCTCGTTAGTAACCTACAACTAGTTGTCCACAGTTAGATGTACAGAAATAAATCAATAAATATTATCTTGAATCAATCCATGACCCAGTGTATACGTATCTCAGTATTGATCACAACTCAAACTATATATATTTTGGAATCAACCTCAACCCTGTATAGCTAACTCCAACATTCACATATAGAGTGTCTATGGTTGTTCCGAAATATATATAGATGTGTCGACATGATAGGTCGAAACATTGTATACGTGTCTATGGTATCTCAAGATTACATAATATACAATACAAGTTGATTAAGTTATGGTTGGAATAGATTTGTTACCAATTTTCACGTAGCTAAAATGAGAAAAATTATCCAATCTTGTTTTACCCATAACTTCTTCATTTTAAATCCGTTTTGAGTGAATCAAATTGCTATGGTTTCATATTGAACTCTATTTTATGAATCTAAACAGAAAAAGTATAGATTTATAGTCGGAAAAATAAGTTACAAGTCATTTTTGTAAAGGTAGTCATTTCAGTCGAAAGAACGACGTCTAGATGACCATTTTAGAAAACATACTTCCACTTTGAGTTTAACCATAATTTTTGGATATAGTTTCATGTTCATAATAAAAATCATTTTCTCAGAATAACAACTTTTAAATCAAAGTTTATCATAGTTTTTAATTAACTAACCCAAAACAGCCCGCGGTGTTACTACGACGGCGTAAATCCGGTTTTACGGTGTTTTTCGTGTCTCCAGGTTTTAAATCATTAAGTTAGCATATCATATAGATATAGAACATGTGTTTAGTTGATTTTAAAAGTCAAGTTAGAAGGATTAACTTTTATTTGCGAACAAGTTTAGAATTAACTAAACTATGTTCTAGTGATTACAAGTTTAAACCTTCGAATAAGATAGCTTTATATGTATGAATAGAATGATGTTATGAACATCATTACTACCTCAAGTTCCTTGGATAAACCTACTGGAAATGAGAAAAATAGATCTAGCTTCAAAGGATCCTTGGATGGCTTGAAAGTTCTTGAAGCAGAATCATGACACGAAAACAATTTCAAGTAAGATTTCCACTCGAAATAAGATTGTTATAGTTATAGAAATTGAATTAAAGTTTGAATATGATTATTACCTTGTATTAGAAAGATAACCTACTGTAAGTAACAAAGGTTTCTTGATCTTGGATGATTACTTGGAATGGATTTAGAAAACTTGGAAGTAAACTTGCAATCTTGGAAGTAATCTTGATTTAATGAAACTAGAACTTTTGGAATGTATGAAGAACACTTAGAACTTGAAGATAGAACTTGAGATAGATAAATTAGATGAAGAAAATTGAAGAATGAAAGTGTTTGTAGGTGTTTTTGGTCGTTGGTGTATGGATTAGATATAAAGGATATGTAATTTTGTTTTCATGTAAATAAGTCATGAATGATTACTCATATTTTTGTAATTTTATGAGATATTTTATGCTAGTTGCCAAATGATGGTTCCCACATGTGTTAGGTGACTCATATGGGCTGCTAAGAGCTAATCATTGAAGTGTATATACCAATAGTACATACATCTAAAAGCTGTGTATTGTACGAGTACGAATACGGGTGCATACGAGTAGAATTGTTGATGAAACTGAACGAGGATGTAATTGTAAGAATTTTTGTTAAGTAGAAGTATTTTGATAAGTGTCTTGAAGTTTTTCAAAAGTGTATGAATAAATATTAAAACACTACATGTATATACATTTTAACTGAGTCGTTAAGTCATCGTTAGTCGTTACATGTAAGTGCTGTTTTGAAACCTTTAGGTTAACGATCTTGTTAAGTGTTGTTAACCCAATGTTTATAATATCAAATGAGATTTTAAATTATTATATTATCATGATATTATGATGTATAAATATCTCTTAATATGATATATATACATTAAATGTCGTTACAACGATAATCGTTACATATATGTCTCGTTTCAAAATCATTAAGTTAGTAGTCTTGTTTTTACATATGTAGTTCATTGTTAATATACTTAATGATATGTTTACTTATCATAATATCATGTTAACTATATATATATATCCATATATATGTCATCATATAGTTTTTACAAGTTTTAACGTTCGTGAATCACTGGTCAACTTGGGTGGTCAATTGTCTATATGAAACCTATTTCAATTAATCAAGTCTTAACAAGTTTGATTGCTTAACATGTTGGAAACACTTAATCATGTAAATAACAATTTCATTTAATATATAAACATGGAAAAGTTCGGGTCACTACAGTACCTACCCGTTAAATAAATTTCGTCCCGAAATTTTAAGCAGTTGGAGGTGTTGACGTATCTTCTGGAAATAAATGCGGGTATTTCTTCTTCATCTGATCTTCTCGTTCCCAGGTGAATTCGGGTCCTCTACGAGCATTCCATCAAACCTTAACAATTGGTATCTTGTTTTGCTTAAGTCTTTTAACCTCACGATCCATTATTTTGACGGGTTCTTCGATGAATTGAAGTTTTTCGTTGATTTGGATTTCATCTAATGGAATAGTGAGATCTTCTTTAGCAAAATATTTCTTCAAATTCGAGACGTGGAAAGTGTTATGTACAGTCGCGAGTTGTTGAGGTAATTCAAGTCGGTAAGCTACTGCTCCGACACGATCAATAATCTTGAATGGTCCAATATACCTTGGATTTAATTTCCCTCATTTACCAAATCGAACAACGCCTTTCCAAGGTGCAACTTTAAGCATGACCATCTCTCCAATTTCAAATTCTATATCTTTTCTTTTAATGTCAGCGTAGCTCTTTTGTCAACTTTGGGAGGTTTTCAACCGTTGTTGAATTTGGATGATCTTCTCGGTAGTTTCTTGTATAATCTCCGAACCCGTAATCTGTCTATCCCCCACTTCAATCCAACAAATCGGAGACCTGCACTTTCTACCATAAAGTGCTTCAAACGGCGCCATCTCAATGCTTGAATGGTAGCTGTTGTTATAGGAAAATTCTGCTAACGGTAGATGTCGATCCCAACTATTTCCGAAATCAATAACACATGCTCGTAGCATGTCTTCAAGCGTTTATATCGTCCTTTCGCTCTGCCAATCAGTTTGTGGATGATAGGCAGTACTCATGTCTAGACGAGTTCCTAATGCTTGTTGTAATGTCTGCCAGAATCTTGAAATAAATCTACCATCCCTATCAGAGATAATAGAGATTGGTATTCCATGTCTGGAGATGACTTCCTTCAAATACAGTAGTGCTAACTTCTCCATCTTGTCATCTTCTCTTATTGGCAGGAAGTGTGCTGATTTGGTGAGACGATCAACTATTACCCAAATAGTATCAAAACCACTTGCAGTCCTTGGCAATTTAGTGATGAAATCCATGGTAATGTTTTCCCATTTCCATTCCGGGATTTCGGGTTGTTGAAGTAGACCTGATGGTTTCTGATGCTCAGCTTTGACCTTAGAACACTTCAAACATTCTCCTACGTATTTAGCAACATCGGCTTTCATACCCGGCCACCAAAAATGTTTCTTGAGATCCTTGTACATCTTCCCCGTTCCAGGATGTATTGAGTATCTGGTTTTATGAGCTTCTCTAAGTACCATTTCTCTCATATCTCCAAATTTTGGTACCCAAATCCTTTCAGCCCTATACCGGGTTTCGTCTTCCCGAATATTAAGATGCTTCTCTGATCCTTTGGGTATTTCATCCTTTAAATTTCCCTCTTTTAAAACTCCTTGTTGCGCCTCCTTTATTTGAGTAGTAAGGTTATTATGAATCATTATATTCATAGATTTTACTCGAATGGGTTCTCTGTCCTTCCTGCTCAAGGCATCGGCTACCACATTTGCCTTCCCCGGGTGGTAACGAATCTCAAAGTCATAATCATTCAATAATTCAATCCACCTACGCTGCCTCATATTCAGTTGTTTCTGATTAAATATGTGTTGAAGACTTTTGTGGTCGGTATATATAATACTTTTGACCCCATATAAGTAGTGCCTCCAAGTCTTTAATGCAAAAACAACCGCGCCTAATTCCAAATCATGCGTCGTATAATTTTGTTCGTGAATCTTCAATTGTCTAGACGCATAAGCAATCACCTTCGTTCGTTGCATTAATACACAAC
The DNA here is from genome assembly GCF_046630445.1 of Rutidosis leptorrhynchoides. NCBI lineage: Eukaryota > Viridiplantae > Streptophyta > Magnoliopsida > Asterales > Asteraceae > Rutidosis > Rutidosis leptorrhynchoides. Next base: position 190,967,835 of record NC_092335.1, read on the forward strand.
CGAGACCTTGCTTTGATGCGTCACAATAAATCACAAAATCATCATTCCCTTCAGGCAATGACAATATAGGTGCCGTAGTTAGCTTTTTCTTCAATAACTGAAACGCTTTCTCTTGTTCATCATTCCATTCAAATTTCTTCCCTTTATGCGTTAATGCAGTCAAGGGTTTTGCTATTCTAGAAAAGTCTTGGATGAACCTTCTGTAGTAACCAGCTAGTCCTAAAAACTGGCGTATGTGTTTCGGAGTTTTTGGGGTTTCCCACTTTTCAACAGTTTCTATCTTTGCCAGATCCACCTTAATACCTTCTTTGTTCACTATGTGACCGAGGAATTGAACTTCTTCCAACCAAAATGCACACTTTGAAAACTTAGCGTACAATTCTTCCTTCCTCAATACTTCTAACACCTTTCTCAAATGTTCACCGTGTTCTTGGTCATTCTTTGAGTAAATAAGTATGTCATCAATGAAAACAATGACAAACTTGTCAAGGTATGGTCCACACACTCGGTTCATAAGGTCCATGAACACAGCTCGTGCATTAGTTAAACCAAACGACATGACCATAAACTCGTAATGACCGTAACGTGTTCTGAAAGCAGTCTTTGGAATATCATCTTCTTTCACCCGCATTTGATGACACCCGGAACGTAAGTCAATCTTTGAATAAACAGACGAGCCTTGTAGTTGATCAAATAAGTCGTCGATTCTCGGTAGTGGGTAGCGGTTCTTGATGGTAAGTTTGTTCAACTCTCGGTAGTCGATACACAACCTGAATGTACCATCTTTCTTCTTGACAAACAAAACAGGAGCTCCCCACGGTGATGTGCTTGGTCGAATGAAACCACGCTCTAAAAGTTCTTGTAATTGGCTTTGCAGTTCTTTCATCTCGCTAGGTGCGAGTCTGTAAGGAGCACGAGCTATTGGTGCAGCTCCTGGTACAAGATCTATTTGAAATTCAACGGATCGATGTGGGGGTAATCCCGGTAATTCTTTCGGAAATACATCGGGAAATTCTTTTGCAATGGGAACATCATTGATGCTCTTTTCTTCAGTTTGTACTTTCTCGACGTGTGCTAGCAACCTTTTCTTATTAGTTTTTGTGCCTTCAAATTACTAATAAGATGTAGCTTCGTGTTGCCCTTTTCTCCGTACACCATTAAGGGTTTTCCTTTTTCTCGTATAATGCGAATTGCATTTTTGTAACAAACGATCTCTGCTTTCACTTCTTTCAACCAGTCCATACCGATTATCACATCAAAACTCCCTAACTCTACTAGTATCAAATCAATCTTAAATGTTTCGCTAACCAGTTTAATTTCTCGATTCCGACATATATTATCTGCTGAAATTAATTTACCATTTGCTAATTCGAGTAAAAATTTACTATCCAAAGGCGTCAATGGACAACTTAATTTAGCACAAAAATCTCTACTCATATAGCTTCTATCCGCACCCAAATCAAATAAAACGTAAGCAGATTTATTGTCAATAAGAAACGTACCCGTAACAAGCTCCGGGTCTTCCTGTGCCTCTGCCGCATTAATATTGAAAACTCTTCCGCGGCCTTGTCCATTCGTGTTCTCCTGGTTTGGGCAATTTCTAATAATGTGGCCCGGTTTTCCACATTTATAACAAACTACATTGGCATAACTTGCTCCGACACTACTTGCTCCGCCATTACTCGTTCCGACACCATTTGTTCCTTTTGTTCTATTAACCCCTGGTCTGTAGACCTCACACTTCGCCGCGCTATGACCATTTCTTTTACACTTGTTGCAAAATTTGGTGCAGAACCCCGAGTGATACTTTTCAGACCTTTGACATAGCTGCTTCTGATTGTTGTTGTTGTTGCGGTTATTATTGTTGTTGGGATGATTGTTGTAGTTGCTGTTGCTGTTGTTGTTGTTGTTGGGCCGTTTGTTGTAGTTGCGATTGATGTTGCGATTGTTGGGATAATTGTTGCGATTATTGTTGTAATTACTGTTGTTGTTGTATTGGTGATTCTTATCACCGTTTTCCTCCCACTTTCTTTTGACTTGCTTCACATTGGCCTCTTCAGCAGTCTGTTCTTTAATTCTTTCTTCAATCTGGTTCACTAGTTTGTGAGCCATTCTACATGCCTGTTGTATGGAGGTGGGCTCGTGTGAACTTATATCTTCTTGGATTCTTTCCGGTAATCCTTTCACAAACGCGTCGATCTTCTCTTCCTCATCTTCGAATGCTCCCGGACACAATAGGCACAATTCTGTGAATCGTCTTTCGTACGTGGTAATATCAAATCCTTGGGTTCGTAACCCTCTAAGTTCTGTCTTGAGCTTATTGACCTCGGTTCTGGGACGGTATTTCTCGTTCATCAAGTGCTTGAATGCTGACCACGGTAGTGCGTACGCATCGTCTTGTCCCACTTGCTCTAGATAGGTATTCCACCATGTTAACGCAGAACCTGTGAAGGTATGCGTAGCGTACTTCACTTTGTCCTCTTCAGTACACTTACTTATGGCAAATACCGATTCGACTTTCTCGGTCCACCGTTTCAATCTGATCGGTCCTTCGGTTCCATCAAATTTCAAAGGTTTGCAGGCAGTGAATTCTTTGTAGGTGCATCCTACACGATTTCCTGTACTGCTAGATCCAAGGTTATTGTTGGTATGTAGCGCAGCCTGTACTGCGGCTATGTTTGAAGCTAGAAAAGTACGGAATTCCTCTTCATTCATATTCACGGTGTGTCGAGTAGTCGGTGCCATTTCCTTCAAAATAGTCAAATGGAACAAGTTAATCATACAGAATATTAAGAGTAGTTAATAGTATTTCGTAGCATAATATGAACTCATTTATAAAAGCTTTTTCTTCATATTAGCGTTTTATAAGTTTAAATTCGGGTAGTACCTACCCGTTAAGTTCATACTTAGTAGCTAATATACAATTCAACTACTACAATTCTATATGAAAAACTGATTATAATAATATTTCGCGTTCAAACTTTTACACAATATTTTACAAACTTACAATACCGCTTATTTTACATATAGCATGAAATATAGCACACAATAAATTTGATTACAAGATGGTTGTGAAGATAATTCTAGCTAGTACACAAGTCGTTCAGCAAAGGCAATAAAGACACGTAATTCATACGTCCAGAAACAAGTCATGCATTCTGGTTTTACTAGGATTACTTCCCATCCTTGGTCTTGTGGAACATAACCGTTATGGCCGTTGATAAGACATCGTGTTGTAACGTCGTCAAAGGGACGAGGGTTACGTAATGTCCAACAGTCCCGTAACAATCTAAAAACCTCATTTCTTACCCCAATTACCGACTCCGTCACTTGTGGGAACGTTTTGTTTAATAGTTGTAGCCCGATGTTCTTGTTCTCACTTTGGTGAGAAGCGAACATTACTAATCCGTAAGCATAACATGCTTCTTTATGTTGCATGTTAGTTGCTTTTTCTAAATCACGAAGTCCAATATTCGGATATATTGAGTCAAAATAATTTCTTAACCCATTGCGTAAAATAGCATTTGGGTTCCCCGCAATATATGCGTCAAAGTAAACACATCGTAACTTATGGATTTCCCAATGTGATATCCCCCATCTTTCGAACGAAAGCCTTTTATAAACCAAGGCATTCTTGGAACGTTCTTCGAATGTCTTACAAACTGATCTCACCTTAAATAGTTGTGCCGAAGAATTCTGACCGACTCTAGACAAGATTTAATCAATCATGTCTCCGGGTAGGTCTCTTAAAATATTGGGTTGTCTATCCATTTTGTGTTTTTATACTGTAAAATAGACAAGAGTTAGATTCATAAAAAAAAATACTTATTAATACAAGCAATTTTTACATATATCATAAAGCATAAGCACACTATATTACATATATTACACCACACGAATACAACTATCTTATTCCGACTCGCTTGTTTCTTCTTCTTCGGTTTTGGTTCGATTTGCCAAGTTTCTAGGGATATATGATGTTCCCCTAATACGAGCCGTCGTTTTCCACATTGGTTTAGAAAAACCTGGTGGTTTAGAGGTTCCCGGGTCATTGTTACAACTTAAGGACTTCGGGGGTTGACGATACATATAAAGTTCATCGGGGTTAGAATTAGATTTCTCTATTTTTATGACCTTTCCCTTATTATTTTCTTTTGCCTTTTTAAATTCTGTTGGGGTAATTTCTATAACATCATCGGAATTCTCGTCGGAATCCGATTCATCGGAGAATTGGTAATCCTCCCAATATTTTGCTTCCTTGGCGGAAACACCATTGACCATAATTAACCTTGGTCGGTTGGTTGAGAATTTTCTTTTACTTAACCATTTTATTATTTCCCCCACCGGTTCTATTTCTTCATCCGGTTCCGATTCTTCTTCCGGTTCCGACTCTTCTTCCAGTTCCTCTTCGGGAACTTGTGAATCAGTCCACGAATCATTCCAATTTACATTTGACTCTTCATTATTATTAGGTGAGTCAATGGGACTTGTTCTAGAGGTAGACATCTATCACATAATATCAAACGCGTTAAGAGATTAATATATCACATAATATTCACATGTTAAAAATATATAGTTTCCAACAAAATTTGTTAAGCAATCATTTTTCAAGTAAACACGGTCGAAGTCCAGACTCACTAATGCATCCTAACAAACTCGATAAGACACACTAATGCAAAATTCTGGTTCTCTAAGACCAACGCTCTGATACCAACTGAAATGTCCCGTTCTTATTGATTAAAAACGTTCCATATTAATTGATTTCGTTGCGAGGTTTTGACCTCTATATGAGACGTTTTTCAAAGACTGCATTCATTTTAAAACAAACCATAACCTTTATTTTATCAATAAAGGTTTAAAAAGCTTTACGTAGATTATCAAATAATGATAATCTAAAATATCCTGTTTACACACGACCATTACATAATGGTTTACAATACAAATATGTTACAACAAAATAAGTTTCTTGAATGCAGTTTTTACACAATATCATACAAGCATGGACTCCAAATCTCGTCCTTATTTAAGTATGCGACAGCGGAAGCTCTTAATAATCACCTGAGAATAAACATGCTTAAAACGTCAACAAAAATGTTGGTGAGTTACAGGTTTAACCTATATATATCAAATCGTAATAATAGACCACAAGATTTCATATTTCAATACACATCCCATACATAGAGATAAAAATCATTCATATGGTGAACACCTGGTAACCGACATTAACAAGATGCATATATAAGAATATCCCCATCATTCCGGGACACCCTTCGGATATGATATAAATTTCGAAGTACTAAAGCATCTGGTACTTTGGATGGGGTTTGTTAGGCCCAATAGATCTATCTTTAGGATTCGCGTCAATTAGGGTGTCTGTTCCCTAATTCTTAGATTACCAGACTTAATAAAAAGGGGCATATTCGATTTCGATAATTCAACCATAGAATGTAGTTTCACGTACTTGTGTCTATTTTATAAATCATTTATAAAACCTGCATGTATTCTCATCCCAAAAATATTAGATTTTAAAAGTGGGACTATAACTCACTTTCACAGATTTTTACTTCGTCGGGAAGTAAGACTTGGCCACTGGTTGATTCACGAACCTATAACAATATATACATATATATCAAAGTATGTTCAAAATATATTTACAACACTTTTAATATATTTTGATGTTTTAAGTTTATTAAGTCAGCTGTCCTCGTTAGTAACCTACAACTAGTTGTCCACAGTTAGATGTACAGAAATAAATCAATAAATATTATCTTGAATCAATCCACGACCCAGTGTATACGTATCTCAGTATTGATCACAACTCAAACTATATATATTTTGGAATCAACCTCAACCCTGTATAGCTAACTCCAACATTCACATATAGAGTGTCTATGGTTGTTCCGAAATATATATAGATGTGTCGACATGATAGGTCGAAACATTGTATATGTGTCTATGGTATCTCAAGATTACATAATATACAATACAAGTTGATTAAGTTATGGTTGGAATAGATTTGTTACCAATTTTCACGTAGCTAAAATGAGAAAAATTATCCAATCTTGTTTTACCCATAACTTCTTCATTTTAAATCCGTTTTGAGTGAATCAAATTGCTATGGTTTCATATTGAACTCTATTTTATGAATCTAAACAGAAAAAGTATAGGTTTATAGTCGGAAAAATAAGTTACAAGTCATTTTTGTAAAGGTAGTCATTTCAGTCAAAAGAACGACGTCTAGATGACCATTTTAGAAAACATACTTCCACTTTGAGTTTAACCATAATTTTTGGATATAGTTTCATGTTCATAATAAAAATCATTTTCTCAGAATAACAACTTTTAAATCAAAGTTTATCATAGTTTTTAATTAACTAACCCAAAACAGCCCGCGGTGTTACTACGACGGCGTAAATCCGGTTTTACGGTGTTTTTCGTGTCTCCAGGTTTTAAATCATTAAGTTAGCATATCATATAGATATAGAACATGTGTTTAGTTGATTTTAAAAGTCAAGTTAGAAGGATTAACTTTTATTTGCGAACAAGTTTAGAATTAACTAAACTATGTTCTAGTGATTACAAGTTTAAACCTTCGAATAAGATAGCTTTATATGTATGAATAGAATGATGTTATGAACATCATTACTACCTCAAGTTCCTTGGATAAACCTACTAGAAATGAGAAAAATAGATCTAGCTTCAAAGGATCCTTGGATGGCTTGAAAGTTCTTGAAGCAGAATCATGACACGAAAACAATTTCAAGTAAGATTTCCACTCGAAATAAGATTGTTATAGTTATAGAAATTGAATTAAAGTTTGAATATGATTATTACCTTGTATTAGAAATATAACCTACTGTAATTAACAAAGGTTTCTTGATCTTGGATGATTACTTGGAATGGATTTAGAAAACTTGGAAGTAAACTTGCAATCTTGGAAGTAATCTTGATTTAATGAAACTAGAACTTTTGGAATTTATGAAGAACACTTAGAACTTGAAGATAGAACTTGAGAGAGATAAATTAGATGAAGAAAATTGAAGAATGAAAGTATTTGTAGGTATTTTTGGTCATTGGTGTATGGATTAGATATAAAGGATATGTAATTTTGTTTTCATGTAAATAAGTCATGAATGATTACTCATATTTTTGTAATTTTATGAGATATTTTATGCTAGTTGCCAAATGATGGCTTCCACATGTGTTAGGTGACTCACATGGGCTGCTAAGAGCTGATCATTGGAGTGTATATACCAATAGTACATACATCTAAAAGCTGTGTATTGTACTAGTACGAATACGGGTGCATACGAGTAGAATTGTTGATGAAACTGAACGAGGATGTAATTGTAAGCATTTTTGTTAAGTAGAAGTATTTTGATAAGTGTCTTGAAGTCTTTCAAAAGTGTATGAATACATATTAAAACACTACATGTATATACATTTTAACTGAATCGTTAAGTCATCGTTAGTCGTTACATGTAAGTGCTGTTTTGAAACCTTTAGGTTAACGATCTTGTTAAGTGTTGTTAACCCAATGTTTATAATATCAAATGAGATTTTAAATTATTATATTATCATGATATTATGATGTATAAATATCTCTTAATATGATATATATACATTAAATGTCGTTACAACGATAATCGTTACATATATGTCTCGTTTCAAAATCATTAAGTTAGTAGTCTTGTTTTTACATATGTAGTTCATTGTTAATATACTTAATGATATGTTTACTTATCATAATATCATGTTAACTATATATATATCCATATATATGTCATCATATAGTTTTTACAAGTTTTAACGTTCGTGAATCACTGGTCAACTTGGGTGGTCAATTGTCTATATGAAACCTATTTCAATTAATCAAGTCTTAACAAGTTTGATTGCTTAACATGTTGGAAACACTTAATCATGTAAATAACAATTTCATTTAATATATATATATAAACATGGAAAAGTTCGGGTCACTACAATCACAAGTCAAAACAAGTAGGTGAATTAATACATTTAGATACTTGTGGGCCTTACAAGGTTAAAAGTAAGGATGGTCACAAATACCTTTTAACTATTGTTGATGATTTCTCAAGAGCTGTGTGGACATATTTACTTAAAACAAAAGAAGAAGTATTTGATCATTTTGAAAGTTTTTATTACTTGCTTTTAAATAAATTTGATATTAAAATAAAAGCTATAAAAAGTGATAATGGTACTGAATTCATTAATAATAAAATGGATATTTTTACTAAGATAAAAGGTATTGTTCACCAAACTTCTTGTGCATATACTCCTCAACAAAATGGTATTGATGAAAGAAAATATAGACATTTATTAAATGTTGTTAGGCCTTTAATGTTAGGGGGTATTCCCTTGTATTTGTGGTTTGAATGTGTTCTAACTGCTACTTACCTGATAAACAGGTTGCCCGCCTCTGCTCTGAATGGAAAATGTCCCTATGAGTTGATTTATAATAAAATTCCAAATCTCTCCCATTTAAAAACTTTTGGATGTCTTTGTTTTGCCACCATTTTAAACAATCATGATAAATATTCAAGCAGATCGTTAAAGTGTGTCTTTTTAGGTTATTCAAATTTAAAAATGGTTATAAATTGTTTAATCATGAAAACAAAAGTTTTATTTACTCAAGAGATGTTAAGTTTTATAAAAATATTTTTTCTTTCAAACTTGAATCTGTTTACAAAACTGTTTTTACTGGAAAAGATTTAAACAATCTTAAGTTTTTTGATTCTTATGACGGTGATTTTCATAAAACTGAAACTGTTTTAAATAAAATAAATATAATAAGTCCCAATGATGAAGGGAAAGTCAATACTGAGGATGAAGGAAATCATACCTCACAAAGTTATTGTTCACATGATTCACGTAGTGATGGTGTACCTGCAACTTCCAATGCTGAAAGTATTGAGACACAAGTTGTCCTTGAGGGCAATTTTGATACTGATATTCACTAAAGTCCTGAACCTCAGTTAAGAAGGTTAAGTAGACGAACTATTTTACCATTTAAGTTCAATGTTTTGTTCTAAATGGTAATGTTAAATATGATTTAAATAAATACTTGAATTATTCTAAACTTGGTTAAGAAAACTATTGTTTTGTTACTAGTTTAAATAAAGGACATGAACCTAAATCATTCCATGAGGCATCCTTAGATCAGAACTGGGTTCAAGCCATGAATGATGAAATGGAAGCCTTAAATAGAAATAATACTTGGATTGTCACTGATTTTCCCTTAGACAAAAAGCATATTGGTTGTAAATGTGTTTATAGAATTAAATATAAAACAACTGATGAAATTGATAGATATAAAGTTAGGCTTGTTGCAAAGGGTTATAATCAAAGAAAAGGAATTGATTTTGATGAAACCTTCTCTCCTGTTGTTAAAGTGGTCACTGTTAGGATCATTATTAATGTTGTTGTGCAAAATAATTGGTCTTTGTTTCAAATTGATATTAACAATGCTTTCTTATATGGTGATCTAACTAGAGAAGTTTACATGTCACTTCATGAAGGGTATTTTGATAAATATGATAAAAGAGTTTGTAAACTCGTTAAGTTACTTTATGGTTTAAAACAAGCACCTAGAAATTGGAATAAAAAATTCTGTGATAAACAAAGTGTGAATGATTATTATTTGTCTACTAAAAATGCAATGCCAATGAATGTTTGTATTTACTTGTGTATGTTGACGATATTATTATTACTCAAAATAGTTCAGAAGCTGTTGAAAATTGTAAGTCTTTTTTGAAAACAAAGTTTAAAGTTAAAGACTTAGGTAAGCTCAAATATTTTATTGGAATTAAATAGCTTGAAGAAGATAAGTGTTTTGTTTTGTTTTGTCTTAAAGAAAATACTGTCTTGAAGTTATATCAGAATTTGGCTTACTAGGTAGTAAACCCGCAATTACACCTATTGAATCTGGAGTTGTTATGACTAGTATTAGTGATCACTCTTTGACTGACTTACGTTTAACTGATATAAGTGTATATCAAAGATTAGTTGGTAAATTGATATATATCACTTTGACTAGACATGATATTGCTTATGATGTTCATTGCTTAAGTCAACATATGCGTGCTCCTTTGAATTCTCATTTAAAAGTGCTTTTAGACTCTTAAGATATTTAAAGGGTTCATCTGGAACTGGTATCACAATTTCTAAAGGTGATAATTTTTCTATCTCTGTTTATGTTGATTCTGATTATGCCAAGTCAAGTATGGAAAGAAAGTCTGCTACTGGTTTTTGTGTTTATCTTCGAAATTCTTTAATCTCTTGGAAAAGTAAGAAACAATCTACTGGAAAGGACTTGCAATAAAAGGAATGAAAAGAGGTCTTTGGAGTCATTTGCTGAAACTGGAAGTTTAGTGGTCTAAGTGTGACAGATGAAACTATGTTGTTGTGCTGCTAAGAGAACTTGAGGGACTAAGCTGCAAATTTCATTTAATATATAATTTATTTTCTTTTTAATTTATTTATCTTTTTTTTTGTATTTTTCTGATCTCTCTCTCTCTCTCTCTCTCTCTCTCTCTCGCGTTCATATGATTAAGGTTTTCATCTGTTTTCAATTCAATTACTGTGAATGTTGATTAACAAGTTCCAGATGAATTTGAACTTGTTGTGGGGATTTACTGTGTGAACTGTTGTATTGGTTCATAATCTTTTTGATTGTGAATCGGTTTGTTGTTCTAAGTAATTTTAACTTCCTGTGATTGGAAGATTTGTTTCCTGTAAGGCTGTGATTGAAAGATTATTTGTGTTGTTTTGTTCAACATGGTTCAATAAATGGAGAATGAGTACTTCAAAGGACATAAAGAGTGAATAATATGAAGTGTCACGCATTTTGCAGTGTCATTGTATTTCACAAATGTTGCTGAAAGTGTTTGCCCCAATCTACATTTTACAAATTCTTGTTCAAATTCCAACTTAGAATTGATAAGGTTCAAAATATCAAATTTGTTCAATTTAATTTCATAAAAAATACCATATATTTCACGCTTCAAAAATATCAATTTTTCCAATTTAATTTCACTTAGTAAATCAACTTAAGTAATAATTTATAATTCACTTTATAAATATATATTTTAGGACAAACATTAGAATAAAACCCGTTTAGTGGGCCGACTAATCTCAAAGACGATTACCCACTTTATAAGTAGCTCAGAGTCCATTGTGAAACTTCCATGGCCAGAAAGGAGTATATGTTTTTGCTCCTAGGATTATAATTCATAGTAGAGGTTTTTCTTAAAAATTTATAAACTCATTGACACTAACTTCATTCTCAACAATTTTATCATTAAAACACATAGAACTTAATTTATTTATCATTCTATATTTTCGTAAAAACAAAAACAATAAAAAATGAAAAATAAAACTTTTATAAAAAATGTAAGAGCCCACAACGAACATTACAAAGAAATCAGGACCAACATAAAAAGAAAAGAAACTACATACAAAACTAGTAGCCTAAACTAAACAACCATGACAACACCTAAGAACAACTAAACAAAGAAACCTCCAAACAAATAAACTAGACTCAAAATAAACAAAATGAATTTGTGCCTTCAATCGGCCAGCACATCTGCTTTAATAAATAGGAGCTCTACAAATGAATCTGTGCTTCAACGTGGCCTTCGACGAGAGGATCCTTTGAGCTCATTCTAGTTTCTAGTCGTGATGGAGGGTTTACATCCAATGATTCAAAACCGTGTGGCTTTTGGTTTTATCAGTAGTGCTTTAGTCGGAATCCTTCTGGTTAAAGTATCTCATTTATTATATGTCTATGACGTTATTTTCATTTCTGATTGGCGGAAGTAGTTTTGACAAAATTATTCAGATTCTATACATGTTTCATCGTCACTTTGGCTTGAAGATTAATTTCACAAAATCTCAGATATATGGTTTACGTATGTCTCGGGCTGAGATTGACTTGTTCAGTCATCATGTGGGATGTCAATAAGGTACCATTCTGTTCTCATATCCTGGACTTCCCGTGGGTGGCAATAAAAATCGAACTAATTGTTGGACTCCTTTGAAAGACGTTTCAAGAAAAGATTACGTGGGTGGAAATCAAACTTACTCTACATTGGTGGAAGATTTACGTTGATTAAAGCCCTCGAAAGCCTTGGCATTTACTATCTTTCACTTTGAAAATGTCTGGAGGAAACTGTGATTAATAAATTGGAGAGACTTCAAGCAAATTTCTTTTATGAAGCTCGATTGACAAAAAAAGATGCATGGGTGAGTTGGGAGCAAGTTTTGGCCTCGCACGTTCTTGGTGGGCTTAGGATTGACAGCCTACGTGCTTTTATTCATGCATTAGTTTATAAGTGGCTATGGAGATTTTGATCATCTTCTGAGTCAAAATGGTCTATTGTTATTCAGGCGATCAATGATTCGGGAGGTGGCATTGATGGACTGCTTTTCAATCATGGTAACATCGTTCGGGCTGCTATTATTCGTAGTTTTATTCAAGAGGAGCAAAGCAACACCATTCCTCATAATCTATGTCATGTTAAAATTGGTAACGGGCAATCGGATAGGTTTTAGAAAGACAATTGGAAGGGTGATGGTACTCTACAATCCAAATTTGGTCATTTTTACCATTTAGCATCCAACACGGATTGCACTGTCTCGGTGATGTGTGATAATAATCAGTGGGTGTGGTTTTGGACTCGCGCCGAAATTGGTTATGAAAATGAAGCTCTTTTACGTTATCTAAGTTTCCATGTGATGGAAAATCGTGTGTACTTTTAAATCAGATTAACACAGCGGATAGTTAAAATAATAATCAATTATTATTTTATAAACCATTTACAAAATTATATATATATATATATATATATATATATATATATATATATTTAAATTTAATAAAACATGCACATGATTAACAATCCCAAAAATCCAGTTACACCACTAATAATTGTCAAAATATGTAATTCAAAAAGTGAGTAAACGATATACCTTTCTTGAAGAAACTAATTGAAGGAGAGAAACCTACGATCAAAAATATGACTGTCTCTTTGGATAGTCCACACTACACTTCAAACAACCGTCAATGGATGCTAGTCCAAACCCAAGTAACGTATTAATATAATCAGATTATATTAATCAACTATATATATTAATACTTCATAACAAGAACTTGTTGCCAAATATAATCGAATTAAAGCTTTGAGATGTTATATGAATTCGTGCAGTAGTAGTAGAAGATAATAGCAATAATGTGTGTGTTTTATATTGGTTTCCTTTCAACTGCTCCTTTCAACTTTTCTTTCAACTTTCTTTTCAACTGCTCCTTTCTTTGAAAATATATCCAATATATATATATATATATATATATATATATATATATATATATATATATATATATATATTATAATATTGGATCAAGTTGATTTAATTTAACACGTTTTGGCATGTTATAAATATTAAATTAATTAATTAATTCATATCAATCAATTAATTCATATTTTGTTTCATTTGGTTTTAAAAAGTCGTATTTCTCAAATACTTTAGGGGTATGTTATGTAACTTATAATTAATAATTTCTATCATGTCGCTTTCATGTGAATAGTAAATTAATTAATGTCGTTTCATTTACTATTTATATGAATAGTAAATGAATTAATTTCGATTTACTATTTTGTTACTTGAGTAATATATATACATCATATATATATTTTATTAGACGTCTCGGTGTATATGTGTGTGACCCCGAAGGCTCAAATGAAGTTGGCCATATAGTTATATGTTGTACCTTGCACATTAATCCTACAGACTCCCACTTGTGCATGGCACAACACCAAGTAACTATACAAACAATGGTAAGCGTCTAGCAACACGTCATTGTCCCCAAATTCATATGAGGGTAGTTTCTCGAAACTGTTTATGGTAAGTTTTAAATGTGATTCGTCCTTTTGTTTCAGATACTTTAGTTAAACTTGAGATATGGATCATTGGTCATTCTCATTTGTTTAACAATTTTGTTTCTCGATCTTAGAACTGAATTAGATCACCAAATTAATTAAGTATCATCTTAATTACATCTGGGTGCGGCCACACAAATATCTTATTCATTCATCGAGGAGCTCAAAAAGTATCTAACTCCAAACATTTTAGAGGAACAAATCCTATATTGCATACACGTGTCTATCACGAGCTTTACATTATACCCAATAATGGCCTTTATAACAGCCTTATTCAGGACAACGTTTAACCATATCAAAGTACAATGTTCCACACATTAAAACTGGCGTGTATCTCAAGTCTAAGGACAAAAAGACATAATCACTAAAAGATTCACTACTGACAACGATCCATGTAGTGACATCTCGGATGGGTCATTCCAATATTCATCATCAATGAATACATACGAATTTTAGTCTCTACAAGTTAACTATTTATCATCATTAAATATAACCAAAACTTCATATTAATCTTAATTCATGTTATTCTCATAACATGATTGATTATGGAGATTTTGAATAATCAACAATTACTCATGGATTAAACATGCTAATACAGAACACAGTGATATATATGAAAACGATCATACCATCATTATATCAATTCATTATGATAAAACTGTTTAATGTTCCAAAAATATTCAAATACTAAATTACAAATTAAAAATATCAGCAGTATAACGAAGTCCAATACTACTAGCATGATCATCATGCTTGTTGTGTGTCATGGGCTTCGTGAATGGGTCAGCCACATTATCATCTGTATGAACCTTAAGAATACTAATATCATTCCTCTCAACGACTTCTTGAATGTAGTCAAACTTTCAAAGAATGTGTCTGCTACCTTTACGTACACGTGATTCTTTCGCAAGTATAATAGCACTTGAATTATCACAGTACATTTCCATAGGGGATTCAATGCTGGGAACTACTCCGAGTTCAGCAATAAACTTTCTAATCCAGACAGCTTCTTGAGCAGCTTCTGAGGCAGCAATGTATTCTGCTTCCGTTGTAGACTGTGCAACTGTGCTCTGCTTTGAGCTTCTCCAATCAACTGCCCCGCCATTCATGACAAAGACATACCCTGACTGGGATCGAGAATCATCTCGATCAGTTTGGAAACTAGCATCTGTATAACATCTAATACTCAACTCTTCTTCCAAACCACCGTAAACTAAGAACATACCTTTAGTTCTCCGCAAATACTTAAGAATGCTCTTAACAGCAATCCAATGTTCTTCACCTGGATTCTGTTGATAACGACTTGTCAAACTTAAGGCTAACGAGACATCAGGTCTAGTACATAACATGTCATACATAATGGATCCTATAGTCGAAGCATACGGAACACATTTCATTCATCTTATCTCATCATGTGTGATAGGACTTTGAGACTTGCTCAAGGTTATGCCCTTTTGCATGGGCAATGCTCCGCGCTTGGAGTTTTGCATGTTAAATCTTCGTAAGATTTTGTCAATGTATGTACTTTGACTCAAACCGATAAGCCTTTTGGATCTATTTCTATAGATCCTGATTCCTAGAATATACTTAGCTTCTCCAAGATCTTTCATGGCAAAACATTTTCCAAGCCAAGATTTGACATCTTGCAAAGTTGGAATGTCATTTCCAATAAGTAGTATGTCATCAACATACAAGATCAAGAAGACAACTTTGCTCCCACTAGCTCTAATGTAAACACAGGGCTCATCTTGGTTTTGAGAAAAACCAAACTCTTTGATTTTCTGATCAAACTTAAGATTCCAGCTCCTGGATGGTTGCTTTAATCCATAAATGGATTTTAGAAGCTTGCACACTTTAGTAGGATGCTTAGGATTCACGAACCCTTCCGGCTGAACCATATATACGTCATATTGATTTAATGCAGCTATGGCAATAAGTATCCTAATTGATTTAATGCTCGCATATATATATATATATATATATATATATATATATATATATATATATATATATATATATATATATATATATATATATATATATATATAATGTTAAATAAAAAAGTTTCCTCATAATCAATTCCTTGAGTTTGAGTATAACATTTTGCCACCAATCGAGCCTTAAAAGTGTTTACATTACCATCCATGTCAGCCTTCTTTTTGAAGACCTATTTACTGCTGTAATGACCCGTCCAAATCCACTTAGACGAATACATCATTCATTGATTTCATAGTGAGGTTTTGACCTCTATATGATACGTTTTGTAAACATTGCATTCTTTTGAAAAGGCATACCATAAATGAATATATAAATCCAAGGTTTTCGATGTCTGATGATTTCTACGTATAGACAATCACCGTATATAATAGTTTACAATATTACATCCGTTGACAATGCAGTCAAAATAAGATACATGGTGATGATTTTGTGAATGAAAAGTTTTCTTGAATAAAGCATGTATGACTCCATGCACATAGCTTGTATAACGTATAAGCAAACAGCGGAAGACTTCTAGGAACCTGATGTAGTGACCCGAACTTTTCCATGTTTATATATATTAAATGAAATTGATTTTTACATGATTAAGTGTTTCCAACATGTTAAGCAATCAAATTGTTAAGACTTGATTATTTGAAATGAGTTTCATGTAGACAATTGACCACCCAAGTTGACCGGCAATTCACGAACGTTAAAACTTGTAAAAACGACATGACGATATATATATATATATATATATATATATATATATATATATATATATATATATATATATATATATATATATATATATATATATATATATATATATATGAATATACATATAGTTAACATGAGATTATGATAAGTAAGTATCTCCATAAGTATATTAACAATGAGTTATATACATAAAAATGAGACTACTAAGTTAAGAAACTCGAAACGATATATATAACGATTATCGTTATTACAACGTCTTACTAAATACATATGTATCATATTAAGATTTTGTTACACTATATTTAACATGATAAAATGATAATTATATATATCATTAAGTATGTTAACAATGAACTACATATGTAAAAACATGACTACTAACTTAAGGATTTCGAAACGAGACATATATGTAACGATTATCGTTGTAACGACATTTAAATGTATATATATCATATTAAGATATATTAATATATCATAATATCATGATAAGATAATAATTTAACATCTCATTAGATATAATAAACAATGGGTTAACAACATTAAATGAGATCGTTAACTTAAAGGTTTCAAAACAACACTTACATGTAACGACTAACGATGACTTAACGACTCAGTTAAAATGTATATACATATAGTGTATTTAGATTTATTAATATACTTTTGGAAGACTTCAAGACATATATCAAAACACTCATACTTAATGAAAATGGGTAAAGTTACATTCCCATTCTTTTTCCATCAAGAATTCTAGTCGTATTCATACCCGTATTATACACAGCTTCTAGACGTACTTACTGTGGGTATATACCAATAGGAACTAGCATGGGATTCCACTCTTGATTATGTCATGTATGACTAATCAATTTTAACTTCTACCATGAACTAGTCAACTAACTAGAACTCCTTTTAACCCCACTCACCACTCACCACTTACCACTCATCATTCACTCCATTTAACTTCCAATTCTCTTTCTAATTCTCTCTCAACACACACATACACTTATGAATGAATTTTTCCAGTAGCTAATCATCATATTCATCAAAAATTACTTCAAGAATCAAGCTATAATCATCTTAGGAAGAACACTTCAAGAACACTTCGAAAATCCTTTCAAGTTTACTAGTTTACATCCAAGCTTTCTAATCCATTCCAAGTAATCATCTAAGATCAAGAAACCTTTGTTATTTATAGTAGGTTATCTTTCTTATTCAAGGTAATATTCATATTCAAACTTTAATTCAATTTCTATAACTATAAACTATCTTAATTCGAGTAAAAATTTTACTTGAACTTGTTTTTGTGTCATGATCCTACTTCAAGAAATTTCAAGCCATCCAAGATCCTTTGAAGCTAGATCATTTCTTGTCACTTCCAGTAGGTTTACCTACTAAACTTGAGGTAGTAATGATGTTCATAACATCATTCAATTCATATATATAAAACTATCTTATTCGAAGGTTTAAACTCGTAATCACTAGAACATAGTTTAGTTAATTCTAAACTTATTCGCAAACAAAAGTTAATCCTTCTAACATGACTTTTAAAATCAACTAAACACATGTTCTATATCTATACGATATGCTAACTTAATGATTTAAAACCTGGAAACACGAAAAACACCGTAAAACCGGATATACGCCGTCGTAGTAACACCGCGGGCTGTTTTGGGTTTGATAATTAAAAACTATGATAAACTTTGATTTAAAAGTTGTTCTTATGGGAAAATGATTTTTCTTATGAACATGAAACTATATCCAAAAATCATGGTTAAACTCAAAGTGGAAATATGTTTTTCAAAATGGTCATCAAGACGTCGTTCTTTCGAATGAAATGACTACCTCTTACAAAAATGACTTGTAACTTATATTTCCGACTATAAACCTATAATTTTTCTATTTAGATTCATAAAATAGAGTTCAATATGAAACCATAGAAATTTGATTCACTCAAAACGGATTTAAAACGAAGAAGTTATGGGTAAAACAAGATTGGATATTTTTGATTGTTGTAGCTACGAGAAATATTGTAACAATTCTATACAAATCATATCCTAGCTAACTTATATTGTATTATTCATGTATTCTAATATATATTATGTAATCTTGGGATACCATAGACACGTATACAATGTTTTGACATATCATATCGACCCATCTATATAATATATTTTAGAACAACCATAGACACTCTATATGCAGTAATGTTGGAGTTAGCTATACAGGATTGAGGTTGATTCCAAAATAATATATATAGTTTGAGTCGTGGTCTAGCCTGAGGCTTGTATACACTGGGTCGTGGATTGATCCAATATAATTTATATTTATTTATTTCTGTACATCTAACTGTGGACAACTAGCTGTAGGTTACTAACGAGGACTGCTGACTTAACAAACTCAAATCATTAAAACCTAATAAAAATGTTGTAAATATATTTTGATCATACTTTGATATATATGTACATATTTGTATAGGTTCGTGAATCGACCAGTGGCCAAGTCTTATTTTCCGAAGAAGTAAAAATCTGTGAAAGTGAGTTATAGTCCCACTTTTAAAATCTAATATCCTGGGATGAGAATACATGCAGTTTTATAAATGTTTTACGAAATAGACACAAGTAAATGAAACTACATTATATGGGTGAATGATCGAAGCCGAATATGCCCCTTTTGCTTGGTAACCTAAGAATTAGTAAACCGATCTACTAATTGACGCGAATCCTAAAGATAGATCTATTGGGCCTAACGAACCCCATCCAAAGTACCGGATGCTTTAGTACTTCGATGTTGTTTTTATCATGTCCGAAGGATTTCCCGGAATGATAGGGGATATTCTTATATGCATCTTGTTAATGTCGGTTACCAGGTGTTCACCATATGAATGATTTTTTATCTCTATGTATGGGATGTATATTGAAATATGAAATCTTGTGGTCTATTATTATGATTTGATAATATATAGGTTAAACCTATAACTCACCAACATTTTTGTTGATGTTTTAAGCATGTTTATTCTCAGGTGATTATTAAGAGCTTCCGCTGTTGCATACTAAAATAAGGACAAGATTTGGAGTCCATGCTTGTATGATATTATGTAAAAACTGCATTCAAGAAACTTATTTTTGATGTAATATATTCTTATTGTAAACCATTATGTAATGGTCGTGTGTAAACGGTATATTTTAGATTATCATTATTTGATAATCTACGTAATGCTTTTTAAAACTTTATAGATAAAATAAAGGTTATGGTTGTTTTAAAAATGAATGCAGTCTTTGAAAAACGTCTCATATAGAGGTCAAAACTTCGCGACGAAATCAATTAATATGGAACGTTTATAATCAATATGAACGGGACATTTTACTTGAGAATAAACATGATTAAAAGTGTCAACACAAAGGTTGGTGAGTTCATAGTTTTAATGTTGCGCATAATCTGTATATAAAGGTGAATCACAAGTTTTCAGTTGTTTCATCCAGAAACGTTTATCAAAATACTCTACGAAATTGAGCACCCTGGTAACTAAACTTAACGTATATATAATTTATACCCTTTGTATAATCATCTTAATAATACACGCAAACCAACGTGTACGCTTCTCAAATAGCATACGCCCGTTAAAAGGCTAGTGCTCTAGCTCGGACGGGGATATCAAGCCCTATGGATCCATATACTACTACTCGAGCCCACCAGTTCTTATAACTGGCAGTTACTAGTTACCAAAGCTAAGGGATTTTCAGTTCAAACTCGGTGTAGAATTTAGTATGTACTTGTATCCATTACATTTAAAATAAAGTGCATGTATTCTCAGCCCAAAATATAGATTGCAAAAGCAATTAAAAAGGGAGCAAATGAAACTCACCTTAGCAGCACATAAGGTCATTCATTGAAATGTGATCGAAACTCGGAATGCAAAATTAATGGTAGATCTTAACCTAGAGAACATATGTTGGTTAATACATGTTTAATAAGCTAGGTTGGGTCATAGTGTATCACAATCCTAATGCTCGAGACCGACATGCAAAAGTTAACAAAAGTCATCTCAAAAGTCAAACTGACCCACTATGATCTTTAAATCTATACATATTTATTAACATAGTATAAGTCTTGATAATTGAACGAAATTATAGTTTATCAAACTCAAAATATTATTTATTTCATGAGCTATATTATATTTGAATTATCATGGCAATTAAACATGTTTTATTATTTCATATAGTTTTCCAATACTTGTAAAATCAGATTATAGTGTTTATAAAGCTTTAAAACATGATAAGACAGTCAACTTTAACAATTGATCAACAAAACAAAATGTGCCTTGTATAGAAATTCATTTACTCGATTAGTAATATTTGAAAATCCAATTTATCAATCTTATAAACAATTTGTTTAAATATCAATTGCAGATTCAAAAGCAATTTCAATTAATGTTAATCATAATTCAGTTGACCATATCTTTTAATCCGTTCATCGAAATCACGCGATTTCTAATGAAAAGTTAATAATTTTTCGCCAGCTTTCCAAAAAACATGCATATCATATACTTTATATCAGTAGCATATGTATCAAATTCGTGATTCATCATAAAATATCTAACGACAAAATTAAAGCATACAAACATGCATAAACATATATACTCGAGCACTAGACATGGATACACTATTAATATATAAAAGATAAGATATGAATGCTCACGTATCAATATTGTGATTCAATATTGTAGGAAAGTACGTAGACGCAACGGAGATGATAAACACTAGGTTTGACTTGCGAACAATACTCATGAACATTACCCATAACCTCCATAGCTACAACCCATAGTTTCCTTAGCTCTATCCCGCTTGCAAAACCCGTTTTGAAATAACTCGCTCATGACCTCATCGTAGTATTTTATGTATACTACTAAGAATAATACTCATACTACTAAATAATAATAATACGATTAATAATAATATTAATCTTAATAATAATAATATAATATAATATAATAATAATAATAATAATAATAATAATAATAATAATAATAATAATTATAAATATATACAGAGAGTTGAGAGATTTAGAGATAGAGTGATCAGAGAAATGAGAAACGAGCTCGCTTTATAGATCTTTCATGGATTCCATAGCCATGCGATCGCATGGCTATCAAGCCACATTCCCATGCGATCGCATGGGACTAGATTACAGCTCCAATTGATTTATCGTGTAGCTTGTCGACATATTATTTAATTATATATAATATATTTAATTTATATAATTAATTATATATTATATTCACGTGCATAGTTGACTTGTAATTTTTGGTCCGTTGACTCGTACGTTGTCACTCGACTTATGTCCCAGTTCCGATTTCTCGAAAGCATTTTCGTACGCTTAGAAAACTAGTACTTTTCGTTACGCGACGTGTACCTTTATCAAAAATTAAACTTAATCATTGATAAACTATGTCACTCGAAGTGTAGCTTTAATCAATTAAGTGTTTTGGTTATTTGCTTCTATAAATCATCGTCTCGTAGTATATACATATACATATATATATTTTCATTTTGAAATAGTGTTTTACTGTAGCAAAGTTAATGTAGCAAAGTTTTTTTACTGTAGCAAATAGTGATTTTCGAAAACACTGTAGCTTTTCGGGTACTGTAGCAATTCGAAAATACTGTAGCAAATTAGTGATTTACTGGTTCATCTTAAACGTTTTAGTTAACTTATCTAAATATTAATCGAATCAATAATTGAATGTTACTATCGTTTACTAAATAACTTGAAATCATATATATATATATATATATATATATATATATATATATATATATATATATATATATATATATATATATATATATATATATATATATATATATATGCACATTAAGTTATATATATATTGTTCGTGAATCGTCGAGAACAGTCAAAGAATAATTGATTACATGAATATAGTTCCAAAACTTTCATGACTCAACATTACAGACTTTGCTTATCGTGTCGAAAACATTAAATCATTTAAAGATAAAGTTTAAATTTGGTCAAAAATTTCCGGGTTGTCACAACTGCCCACTGTCTTGCAATTGGGTGGAAGATCAATCAAGTCCCATACTTGATTATCTTTCATGGACTGCATCTCTGCCTTCATAGCATCTCCCCATTTCTCAGATTGTGGATCTGACATGGCTTCACCATAGCTAGAGGGTTCATCATAATCCCCTAGATGAGGTTCATCTGAATTAATCAGAAGATTTAACCTCTCAGGTTGATGGAAAGTTCTACTAGATCTACGAATTACAGGTGCAACACGTTCTGGCTCACCAACAGTGTATTCAGCTTCAACGTGCGGTCGGCTAGTGCCTTCAGAAGGTATGTTATTCTGTGATTCTTGAATTTTTTCAAGATCTACTTTACTCCCACTGACTTCTTGTAAGAGAATATCTCTTTCAAAGAATTCTGCAAACCGAGCAGTAAACACTTTGTTTTCAGCTTGGTAGTAAAAGTAGTAACCCATTGTTTTCTTTGGGTATCCCACAAAGTGACATTTGATACCTCTGGGTTCTAACTTGTTTAAAGTGTCACGTTTCACAAACGCTTCACAACCCCAGACTTTCAAATAAGACAATTTAGGACTCTTTCCATGCCATAACTCATATGGTGTCTTTTCTACCTTCTTGGTTGGAACCATATTGAGTATACGTGCAGCAGAATCTAATGCATAATCCCAAAAATACATTGTTATAGTAGTTAGACTCATCATAGATCGAATCATATCAAGTAAAGTTCGATTCTTCCGTTCCGACACACCATTGTGCTGTGGTGTATAAGGTGGAGCGAATTGTGAGACAATCCCACGATTCTTCAGGTGGTCTAAAAACTCTTGACTCATATATTCCCCTCCCCTATTAGAGCGAAGGGATTTAATGGTCTTTCCAAGTTGATTCTCTACTTTATTTTGGAAGATTTTGAATGTTTCAAAAACTTCATGTTTATGTTTCAGCAAGTAAGCATAACCATATCTACTATAATCATCAGTAAATGTAATGAAGTATGATTCACCATTTCTAGACATAGTTCTAAAAGGGCCACATACATCAGTATGTATTAGTCCTAAAAGATCTTTAGCTCTTTCACCTAAACCGGAGAAAGGAGCCCTTGTCATCTTTCCACATAAACATGACTCGCATACATCAAATGACTCAGAGCCAGTTGATTCTAAAATCCCATTAGATTGTAGTTTTGAAATGCGTTGTTTGTTTATATGACCAAGATAACAATGCCATAGATAGGTATTATTCAAATCTTTCTTGACTCGTTTGGCAGTACAGGTATATACAGAATTATTATTTGAAATCACACCATGCATATCAATTTCAAAAATACCATCACGTGGAATAGCATTAAAATAAAATACATTATTCTTAGAGACTGAAATACCAAGGTGCATAAAAGTAAGTTCAAAACCAACATCTTTCAAAAGAGAAACTGAAATTACATTACTCGTAATACTAGGAGCATAATGAAATTGTTCTAACAAAACAATAAGACCACTAGGTAAAGTAAGCTCATAGGTGCCAATAGCTTCGACAGCAGCTCTAGCCCCATTGCCCACTCTTAAGTCTAATGTGTTGTTCTCCAGTCTCTTACTTCTTTTCATTCCCTGCATATTGTTACAGATGTGAGTACCACAACCAGTATCAAAATTCCAGGAATCACTAGAAAAAGTGTATAACTGTATATGAAATATACCTGATTTGCTGGTCTGACCAGCTTTGCCTTTTCTCAACTCAGATAGGTAGGAAGGACAGTTCCTTCTCCAGTGGCCAACTTTTCCACAGTGGAAACATTCGGCATCTTTCGCTGGGTTTTCTTTCTTGGGAGGTGGTGGAATTTTTTTCTTAGCAATTGACTTGCCTTTTCCTTTTCCCCAAGTTTTTGGCTTATTCTTTTTCACCTTACCATCCCTAATCATCAGGACACTTAGATTGGAAACCTTATATGGAATATTCTGTTCAGCAGTTTTGAGCATCAAGTGCACCTCTGCCAGAGATTTTTCCCAACCTTGCATATTGTAATTCATCACAAATTGGTGATACAATTTTGGTAGTGAAACCAAAACCGTGTTCACAGCCAAGTTAGGCAGCAAGGTAGTTCCAAGTTTTTCCAATCGGTCAATGTAGCTTTTCATTTTTAAGACATGAGAGCTCACTGATTGACCCTCCTCCATTTTGCATGTTTGAAGAAGCTTATAAGTTTCATATAACTCTTGACTAGCCTATTTCTGAATCATATTTTTCAGCTCAGTCATCATATCATATGCTGTACGACCTTCCATTTCCTTTTGGAGGTCAGAAGTCATACTAGCAACTGCAAGCATGATTAAAGCTATCTACTCTTGCTCATTAAACAACTTCTGATAAGCATTCTTTTGAGCAGCAGTAGCTGTCTCAGCAGGAGAATCAGGTAAGGGTTCTTCAATTTTGTTCAACTTCCCTTCATATTTGAGAACAATTCTCAGGTTGCGGTACCAATCGAGGAAGTTTGAACCATTGAGTTTCTCCTTCTCCAACAAAGAACGGAGGTTGTTTTGGTTTAAGTTTTGACTGTTTGACATCTACAAAAGAACAAGGTTCAATTTTAGTATTTTTGATATAATACTTTAATAAATTAATTACCCAAGTTTTAATATAGTTAAAAACAATTAATTTACGAAAGCCTAAGATCTACATAGAGGTTCCATAACTACATCTGTTGATCAGCTAGCAGTTATAGAGTCTACTGGTATGTAGCGAGTACCAATTGCATCATAGGTGAAACTCTTAGATCTTTACGGGACCTAGAAATATGTGTAGTTCAACAAACCACTATTATCTAATGGCATGTTTGTCCCATCCTTACCTCGAATTCAGGTCTCACCATGAATACGATTAAGTCGTCCAATTTGGAAACAGTGAAAATTCAGCCTAGTCTCACTCGTAATTGAAAATTCACCTCGTGGCTATAATTCGATTAGGTCTCATCGTAATCAAAAAAATAACGAGGAGTGTTTGCAAGCTCATTGGATGGCATGACTTAAATTTGACGGGTATTTTTAAAAAGTTTGTGTTAACGAATAATGCATGCACACAAGATTCGCTACACTGTTTGTTAAAAATTATTTTAACCAATTTTATATATGTCGATCGTGTTTATGCATCTAGTTTGTTATTTTATTTTATATATAAAAGTAACGAATACACAAACGTGTATCGTTTTAAAACAATTTTAAAAGATTTCGGTCATATATAATTTGTGTTTCAAAAATCATTTAACTTTTAAAATCATCAATTTTAATCTTTGAAACTGTTTACGGTTTTATTTGATGTTTTCATCAAAAACATTTAGCATATATTCTAATCAACAATTATATATAAATGCGTAAAAATAAAACACAACCATACCATGCATCACACACACATAGCCTAGCCCAAAAATCCTATGCTTGATCCCATGAGTCGACATGGGATCAAGAGGTCAAACTAAGGGTAATATCGTAGCTCACACTTAATTCAAGAATCAAATGAAAACTTGACAAACGTCATCGTTGTCAAATTGACCTGTTCGCCATCTACTAAGTCAAACTTCACGTTGCATCTTTATCTTTAATCTTCATCTTATTACATTTATTTAAAATTGAAAAATACAACTAATCTAATACTTTTACAATTTAGAATAAACTTAAATACAATACTATGAAAATGGAAAATAAATATAATACAACTTTGGCTTCAAAATGGCCTTTCTTATAAAAATAAATAATTAACATGACATAATATTACTGTAACCAACAATCACAACAATCACATATAATCAAACATATAGGTCGGGGTATTACGGGCTATGTATGCAATCATAATTTTAATAACTACATTATTAAAACCTATATATGGCTTGTCCATGGTTACAATGCATGTGTATAACCATGGAATATAACAATCAACAATTATAATAAATATTCAAGCCATACAAATAAATTCAAAATTTAAAACTAGTGATGCTTCTTAGATCTTATTTGTGCGTCGTGTGGTTAAAATCTAAATCAACTAAGTTGACTTTAAAAACCGTAAAGGTTTCAATTTTATCAATTCACCACAAAGCTAGATTTAAAAAAAATCACATGACAATTAAAATGGTGTAAAAGAGGCTCTGATACCACTGATGAAAAATCGTGTGCACTTTTAAATCAGATTAACGCAGCGGATAGTTAAAATAATAATCAATTATTATTTTATAAACCATTTACAATATATATATATATATATATATATATATATATATATATATATATATATATATATATATATATATATATATATATATATATATATATTTAATAAAACATGCACATGATTAACGATTCCAAAAATCCAGTTACACCACTAATAATTGTCAAAATATGTAATTCAAAAAGTGAGTAAATGATATACCTTTCTTGAAGAAACTAATTGAAGGAGAGAAACCTACGATCAAAAATATGACCGTCTCTCAGGATAGTCCACACTACACTTCAAACAACCGTCAATGGATGCTAGTCCAAACCCAAGTAGCGTATTAATATAGTCAGATTATATTAATCAACTATATATATTAATACTTCATAACAAGAACTTGTTGCCAAAGATAATCGAATTAAAGCTTTGAGATGTTATATGAATTTGTGCAGTAGTAGTAGAAGATAATAGCAATAATGTGTGTGTTTTATATTGGTTTTCTTTCAACTGCTCCTTTAAACTTTTCTTTCAACTTTCTTTTCAACTGCTTCTTTCTTTGAAAATATATCCAATATATATATATATATATATATATATATATATATATATATATATATATATATATATATATATATATATATATATATATATATATATATATATATTAATATTGGATCAAGTTAATTTAATTTAACACGTTTTGGCATGTTATAAATATTAAATTAATTAATTAATTCATATCAATCAATTAATTCATATTTCATTTGATTTGGTTTTAAAAAGTCGTATTTCTCAAATACTTTAGGGGTATGTTATGTAACTTATAATTAATAATTTCTATCATGTCTTTTTCATGTGAATAGTAAATTAATTAATGTCGTTTCATTTACTATTCATATGAATAGTAAATGAATTAATTTCGATTTACTATTTTGTTACTTGAGTAATATATATACATCATATATATATTTTATTTAACGTCTCGGTGTATATGTGTGTGATCCCAAAGGCTCAAATGAAGTTGGCCATATAGTTATATGTTATACCTTGCACATTAATCCTACACCATGTTAGTTTGTGATTTTTTTGAATTCTTCTGGTGCTAGTGAATGGTCCATACTCCATATGCATTGATGGTCAATTCCAAGTCGATGCTACTCGTTATCACATCGATGATAGGATGCTTCCTGTTTCTGAGCTTGCCACGAGATGGGTCAACATAATTCTTAGGAAGGTTAACATGTTTGTTTATAGGGTAGCTATTGATATACTCCCGCCATAGCTTAGTCTTTCTAAACATAATTCGATTCATGGTTCAACCTTATCGATTAGTTCAATTCCCTTAGACAGTCTGTGATAGTAAATGATTGTTTGTACAACATTTTTGCTTCTACCTTATGGCACATTTGGCAATTCCCGAACGATGTTTTGTTCGCCTAGCTACTCGATGGGATCAGTGGCTCATGACTCCGTTGTAAGTTATTTTTTGCTTTTAATGTAGCTACTCGCTATGCTAACCAATCTTAGATTTATTCAAAGAAATAGGTTTAATTAATATTTCTTCAACTTTTGCGAATCTAACCAACTTACTCCACCTCTTTAAAAAAATACTCCTCATCTTCCCAAAAAAATGCAGGAACCCTCTTCTTGACCGTATCACAAACATTACTACCACCCACATAAACTTCCTTATCTTCTTCTTCTTCGTGCAAATTATAGGACTTGACATCCACTACTAGAAAATCGATTTTAATGGACGGAGGTTTTTCCGGACGATGGCCATCGTCCGGGAAGAGCTACTACACACCAAAAAACGGACCCACTAGCACCTGCATGTTTGACCCACTTTCCCGGACGACTCCAAATCGTCCCGGAAGATACTATTTAATTATTATTATTTTTGGCTTGAAAATATTTGGCTCCAAAATGTGGCAATTTTGGAGCCTTTTTCTTTCCGGACGATAAATCGTCTGGGAAAACCTTTCCGGACGATAAGCTTCATCAGTCCAAAAATAAATAAAAAAACTCACACAACCGCGCCTAAAATTTCGTTTCCCTCCATTTGATTCCCGGACGATTTATCATCCGGAACGGGTCGTCTGGGAAAAGTTTCGGCAGAAAAGCTGAAACTTGGCTACCTTTTTCTCACTTTCACCTACCAAAAAAACTCGCACAACTCCAGTGTTATTGAGCGATTTCCGGCGATTTCCCGCTTCTTCCACACCAAATCCAACAATCTTTCATCCCAATCACTACCAAGGTATGTTCTTCACTTTTTTCTTTTTTAATTTTGATTCTTTTTCATGTTTAGTTTGTTAAAACCCCAAATCCGAAAATTGGGGTTAACATTTGATAATTGTTGTGATTATATATGTTTTAGCTTATGATTTTCATGTTTAGTTTGTTACTATGCTTATGTTTGATGATTCCTTGAATATTTAAATCCGAATTTAGTTAGTAAAGTGGTGGGTTTTGTGATGAAATTGTCAAGAACATGAAATTGTTGTATGACAATATGTTTAGTTTCATGAATTTCATGCTTAGTTTGTTAAGTTGCTTAAGTTTTGATTATAATTGGTCCTAAAATCCAATTTTAATTAGTAAATTGATAGGTTTGATGAAGAAAATGTTATGTACATTTTTAATTAGAAAAATTAGTATAAGTATATAATTATAAGTATACAAGTATAAGTATATAATTATAAATGTTTATGTTTATGCTTACAAGATCTTGCACATACCCAAGGATTGTACCAAGTGGAATGATTCGTTCATACCGAAAATTAATTACGTAAGTGATACATTTTTATAGATTATTGTAATGACCCGCACTTTTTCGATCGTTCTATACTTATAAGATTAATATTTACATAAATTAAACCTTATCAACATGATAAGCAATCCAAATTGTTGAGATTTATGTTTTTGAAAAGAGTTTTACACAACGTTTGACCGTCTAGTTTGACCGATGATATCCCGAACTATATAACATATGATAATTATACGTTTGTGTATATATATGTATATATACATATTTAACATGATCTAAGAATGTTTTAATACCTCATTTTGTATTAATAACAATAAGTTATAAGTATATTTTGAAACTACTAACTTAAGTTTTCAAAACAATAACCATACGTAACGTTTTTTGATATAAATACTTATGACCTATAATGTTTATACATATATCGTATATATAATGTATTTAATCACTTTTTAAGGACTTAAATACATAAAACAATATAAGTATATTCACAAAAGATAGCTATATTTGAATTCTCATTCCATTTTTCACAAGATTTCTATACGTATATCTACGGTATATGTACTCGTATCATACCTAGCTTCTATACGTATTTACTATTGGTATATACACATCAAATCACCACCAACCAGCCCTTGTTCATGCCCTAGGTATAAGGTAATTGAATTTGGAGGATAGCTTGACTAATTACATAAAATTACAACTTGAAATTTTGTCCATGTCTACCCTTGATTCACGTTTTTAAGGAGTATCCAAGGATCATCATTTTGATTCATTTTACTTCAACTTTCTAGCCAAAACACACACATACTTAGAAGCCTTAAAACCCTTAATCAATTCAGCAAAGTTACCATGAAGATCTAGCTTCAAAAACATCACTTAATCACCATAAGAAAACCCTTACAAAAACACTTCAAGAATCCTTCCAAGAACACAAGTTTACTTCCAATTTTTCATTCAACTCCATCACTCTTTTGGTTCTAGGTTTTTACTCCCCTTTTACAGCAATCTTGTCCAAGTAACTTGAGGTAGTAACTTTGTTCATAACCTTATTCGATTCATATATATATAGCTATCTTATTTTATGGTATAAAATTTTTACAACAAGAACATAGTTTGAATGTTTTCAAACTTGTTTGCAAACTAAATAGATCCTTCTAACTTAACTTTTAAAATACTTCAAGACCTGTAATATATCATAAATATATTCTAATTTAACAAGGTATAACTTGGTTTTTCAAAGAACACCTTAAAAACTGTTTTTACGACGTCGGAGTGCAACCGGGGGCTGTTTTGGGTTGGATAATTAAAAACTATCTTGAACCTTGAATTGGAGGTTTATTTTCTGGAAAAATGATATTTACTATGAATGTGATAACACATAAAAATTTCATGATTTAACTCAAAGTATAAGTATTTTTAGAAAAATAATCATTTAAGGTTGTTTACATGATGGAAAATGATTAACTTCATAAGTTTCACCAAAGTTTGACCTATGACCTGTGATTTCGAATACAAACTAAGGTATTTACAGTTAATATTCTTAAATAAGGACTCGATCCAAGGAAGTGGCAAGTTGAACCAACGAAAACGGAGTTGTAACGAAGAAACTATGACCAAAACAAAATCGGATATCCAAGACTAGTTTAGCCACGGAAATAATTGGAGAAAAATTAAATAAATCACATCTTTTTAAAATAACATGATATTTTATATATATGTACTCATAATTTAATTTTATATATTTCAGGATCACCCGTAAACAATACGAGAAGATTAATCATAAGATCCCATGATTGTACGCAACACGTCATTTGACAACACCGGTACTTTATGTACGCAACACGTCATTTGACAACACCGGTACCGTGGGTCAAGATTAATCCCGACCAATACGAATACGATGGGGGTTTTATTTATTTCGATGGGGGTTTTATTTAATTATTAAAACACCTAAAAATGAACCATTAAAATTAAATTACTAACTACGGACTAAGAAGACATAAAAAGTATTATAAGTATATATATGTGACGATTGTTTAAAATAAAAATATATTGATATATTATATATGGATAGGTTCGTGATATCAACCGGAGACCAAGTCAAAATATATATCTTCAAGGCAAAAGTGAGTATATAGTCCCACTTTTAAACTCTAAGTATTTCGGGATGAGAATACATGTATTTTATGTTTTACGTTATGGACACAAGTAACTGAAAAATATATTCTACGTTGAGTTGTACCACTGGCATACTTCCCTGTAGCTTGGTAACTATTATTTACAGCGGTATTGTAAACGCGAATCCTGTTGATAGATCTATCGGGCCTGACAACCCCAACCGGACTGGACGACCAGTATTCAACGGTTGCACAGTACTTCGTTTCGTAACTACACTTGGTACGGTGTAGTAAGATTTCATAATAAAGGGAATATGCGACGTGATTAAATGTTAAGTATGGTTACCAAGTGCTCAACCACTTAGAATATTTTTATTAAAATGTTTACATATGAAATCTTGTGGTCTATATTTATATCGCTGCCGGCATCAAACCTATATCTCACCAACTTTATGTTGACGTTTTAAACATGTCTATTCTCAGGTGATAACTAAAAGCTTCCGCTGCAACATGTTGAATTTAAGCAAGATCTTGAGTATGCATATTTGTGTCAAAAATAAAACTGCATATCCGAGGAATTGTAATGTAAAATATGCTAGAAATCGTATTGTTATCATCACATGTAAAGTTTGTAAGTCTAAGATTATCGCTAAACGATAATCATCTTTTTATTGTCTAAAGCTTGTATTAAAATAAGAGTTATGGTTTGTAAAGTAAAATAAATGCAGTTGTTCTTTTAAAAATGTCGCATATAGAGGTCAATACCTCGCAATGAAATCATACGTTATCTAACTCGTTCTTATGGTTAAGGACGGGTTATGACATGTGGTATCAGAGCGGTGGTCTTAGCGAACCAGGTTTGCATTAGTGTGTCTAACTGATAAGTCGTTAGGATACATTAGTAAGTCTGGACTTTGACCGGGTCTGATTTAAAAACCATTGCTTATCATTGTTGGTTAAAATTTATATGTAAATATTATGTAGTACTAATGGGTTAGTTGTTGTGTGATAGATGTCGGGCTCAAAACTTGTTATCACATTCAGCGACTCCGAACCAGAATCTTCAGATGGTGTTCCAGTCATTAACCTATCTGATGACGAAAATAATATCTTTGGGGAAGACTCACAAATTCCGGATGAACCGACTATAGAGAACCCGGAAAGTGAACCCGAGGAGGAAAGTGAACCCGAGGAGGAAAGTGAAACCGAGGAAGAAATACAGGAAATTACAAAAGACAAGTTCGAACTAGGAAAGAAACGAAAGGCTAATGAATTAGAAAATTCAAATCCCGAGTTTAGTGAGGATGATGTGGCACCAACTCCACTAGACACTACCACCCCTATTCCCGCTATTCCTATTCGTTCTATCCCGGCATCCAGTTCTTCAGCCCCACAGCCAAAATATAGGCAGACAGCTAGGATAAGCGTTAAGTTATTCTTTGAACCTAAACGTCCTAGAAAATAGACCAAACGATGCGCTGCCGTATTAAACCATGGGATCATATAATGTTTTGTATAATATTATTATTGTGGTTTGCTTAATGTTCAATGTAAGATAAGCATATGTAAAATAATGAAGTATGAAATGCAATAATTTTCCATGGTTAAGTATTATTTAGATGGTAGTAATTGGTTCTGTACTAAGCTATTAAGTATGAACATTAACGGGTAGGTACTACCCTAGATATAATTATAAAACGCTAATAAGAAGAAAAGGCTTTTATAATAATACCTGGTTCATATTATTAATAAGCTATAATGTACTGTAAATATACACTACATCTATAATATTCCATGTGAATAATTATTTTCTTTTCATTCTTATAGAAGAATATGGCGCGATTGAATCGAATGACGGAACAAGAAGTCGAGGAATTCATCAACCAGCGAGTAAACGACAGAATGTTATGGGTCGAGGCTGCAAGAGCTGCTGCAGTTAACCCAAATCCTCGTGTAGGATGCACCTACAAGACTTTTCAAGCTTGCAAGCCCTCATCATTCAGTGGAACGGAAGGACCGATCGGTTTAACCCGGTGGATAGAAAAGATGGAGACTGTGTTTAAAATCAGTGGTTGTGTTGAAAAGGACATGACCAAGTATGCATCGTGCACTTTACAAGATAGTGCACTCACGTGGTGGAAAAATTTTGTGAAGGCTGTAGGAGGAGATGTAGCTTATGATACTCCATGGGAAGAATTCAAAACAATGTTAATCAATGAATATTGTCCAAGGAACGAGGTTAGGAAGTTGGAAGATGAATTACGAAGTCTGAAGGTTATTGGTACTGAAATCACCAACTACAATCAGCGATTCATGGAATTAGTTTTGCTATGTCCTGAATTGGTTCCAACTGAAGAACGGAAGATTGAAATATACAAAGATGGTTTGCCCAAAAAGGTCAAGGCAAATGTTACATCATCGAAACCTAAGACAATTCATGAAGCTATAACCATGGCAAACGAGCTAATGGATCAGGTCATCATGGATAAGAAAGTATCCAATACTGATGTGAAGGTATCAGGTAACAAAAGAAAGTGGAATGGAAATTATGATCGAGGTAACCAACAACAATCTTTTAAGAAACAAGAAATCACGCAAGGTGCGGGTAGTGGTTTAAGCTTTAGTTACAAAGGACAAAATCCTTTATGCAACCGATGCCACAAACATCACTCTGGTTACTGTAATGTGGTATGCAACAAATGTAATCGAAAGGGTCATCTTGCTGAAGATTGTAGGGCTCTCGTTACAAATACAAATGGTACCAAGACTCCTGCCACCAATGCAAATAGAACTGCTTTGGCTACCATTACTTGTTATGGGTGTGGAAAACAAGGTCACTATAAGAGCCAGTGCCCGACTCCTGAGAAGAATATCGGACCTGCACGTGGGAGAGCATTTATTATTAATGCTAGAGAGGCATGTGAAGACCCGGAGCTTGTTACGGGTACGTTTACCATTAATAACTTATCAGCATCTATTATATTTGATACTGGTGCCGATAGAAGTTACGTGTGTAGAAATTTTTACACTAAATTGAATTGTTCATCATTACCTCTAGATGCTAAGTACATGATTGAGTTAGCTAATGGTAAACTAATTCAAGCCGATAAAATTTGTCGTGATTGTAAAATAAATTTAGCCGGAGAAACGTTTAAAATTGACTTGATACCCGTAGAATTAGGAAGTTTTGATGTAATAGTCGGCATGGACTGGATGTCCAAAGTAGGAGCTGAAGTTGTGTGTGCCAAGAAGGCAATTCGCATTCCTTGTAAGGATAAAATGCCGGTGATGATTTATGGAGAGAAGGGTAACTCAAAGTTAAAACTCATTAGCTGTTTGAAAGCCAAGAAGTGTTTAGAAAAGGGATGTTATGCTATTCTAGCACATGTTAATAAAGTCGAAAAGAAAGAAAAAGAGAAGTGCATCAACGACGTGCCTGTGGCAAGAGATTTTCCTGAAGTTTTTCCGGAAGAGTTGCCGGGATTACCTCCATTTAGATCTGTAGAATTTCAAATAGATTTAGTACCAGGAGCTGCACCAGTTGCCCGTGCTCCATATAGACTTGCACCGTCCGAGTTAAAAGAACTTCAGAGTCAGTTAAAAGAATTACTGGATCGTGGATTCATACGACCAAGTACTTCACCGTGGGGAGCTCCGATTCTATTTGTTAAAAAGAAAGATGGATCTTTTAGGATGTGTATAGATTATCGTGAATTAAATAAGTTAACTATCAAAAATCGGTATCCACTACCGAGAATTGACGACTTATTTGATCAACTCCAAGGATCATGTGTTTATTCGAAAATCGACCTAAGATCGGGCTATCATCAATTACGCGTCAAAGAAGAAGATATACCGAAAACTGCTTTTCGGACACGTTACGGTCATTACGAATTTTTGGTCATGCCGTTTGGATTGACGAATGCGCCAGCTGTATTCATGGACCTCATGAATCGAGTTTGTAGTCCATATCTAGATAAGTTTGTTATCGTTTTCATTGATGATATTCTTATCTATTCCAAGAGTGAGCAAGAGCATGAGCAGCATTTAAGGTTGATATTAGAGTTATTAAGAAAAGAACAGCTATATGCTAAATTTTCTAAATGTGCTTTCTGGTTGAAAGAAGTGCAATTTCTTGGCCACGTTGTTAGTAGCAAAGGAATTCAGGTTGATCCAGCAAAAATTGAAGCCATTGAAAAATGGGAGACTCCTAGGACACCAACGCAGATACGCCAATTTTTGGGTTTAGCCGGTTATTATAGAAGGTTTATTCAAGATTTTTCCCGAATAGCTAAGCCGTTGACAGCGTTAACGCAAAAAGGAAAGAAATATGAATGGACCTCTGAGCAGGAGAGTGCATTTCAATTACTAAAGAAGAAGTTAACTATGGTGCCTATTTTATCGTTACCAGAAGGGAACGATGATTTTGAAATATATTGTGACGCTTCGCGACAAGGTTTTGGTTGCGTTCTTATGCAACGGAAGAAATTTATTGCATACGCATCCCGACAATTGAAGATTCACGAGCGGAATTATACGACGCATGATCTAGAACTGGGAGCAGTCGTGTTTGCATTGAAGATATGGAGACACTACTTGTATGGGGTTAAATGCACTGTGTTTACTGATCATAAAAGCCTTCAACATATTTTTGATCAGAAACAGCTGAACATGAGACAACGTAGGTGGGTCGAGTTAATAAACGACTATGATTGTGAAATTCGTTATCATCCCGGGAAAGCGAATGTGGTGGCTGATGCACTAAGCAGAAAGGAACGAGAACCAATTCGAGTACGAGCAATGAACATAAAAATTTGCATGAATCTCAACTCACAAATCAAAGAAGTTCAACGAGAAGCACTTACTAAAGAAAATATAGGAAATGAAATAATGAAGAAGTATGAGAAGCAACTCGTTATGCGGGAAGATGGAATTCGATATTTTGCAAATCGTATTTGGGTACCGAAGTTGGGTGGATTAAGGAAGTTGATATTGAACGAGGCACATAAGACAAGATATTCGATACATCCTGGAGTTGGAAAGATGTACCAAGATCTTAAGACACATTATTGGTGGCCTAATTTAAAGACAGACGTTGCAACATATGTTGGGGAGTGTTTAACTTGTTCCAAAGTCAAAGCAGAACACCAGAAGCCGTCAGGATTACTTCAACAACCAGAAATTCCAGAATGGAAATGGGACGGTATTACCATGGATTTCATCACGAAGTTACCAAAGACTGCCTGGGGATACGACACCATTTGGGTAATTGTTGATCGTCTTACCAAATCTGCACATTTCTTGCCTATAAAGGAAACGGATAGAATGGAGAAATTATTACGATTATATATAAAGGAAATAGTTTCAAGGCATGGAATACCTATTTCCATTATATCTGATCGTGATAGTAGATTTACCTCAAAGTTCTGGCAATCACTACAGGAGGCACTAGGAACTCGTTTGGATATGAGTACCGCATATCATCCGCAAACCGACGGGCAGGGTGAAAGAACAATTCAGACTCTTGAAGACATGCTCAGGGCATGTGTGATCGATTTTGGAAACGGATGGGATAAATATCTACCATTAGCAGAATTCTCGTATAATAATAGTTATCATGCGAGCATTAAAGCTGCGCCATTCAAAGCATTGTACGGAAGGAAGTGTAGATCTCCTATTTGTTGGAATGAAGTAGGAGATCGACAATTAACTGGTCCCGAGATCATACACGAAACGACTGAGAAGATAGTACAAATCAAGGAGAGATTGAAAACAGCCCGTAGTCGCCAAAAGAGCTACGCCGATGTCCGAAGGAAACCATTAGAGTTTCAGATCGGTGACATGGTTATGCTAAAGGTGTCACCTTGGAAAGGTGTAATACGTTTCGGTAAAAGAGGTAAACTGAACCCAAGATATGTAGGCCCGTTCAAGATCATCGAACGCATTGGACCGGTAGCTTATCGACTCGAGTTACCGCAACAACTCGCCGGAGTACATAATACATTTCACGTCTCGAACCTTAAGAAGTGTCTTGCAAAGGAAGATCTCACCATTCCTCTTGAAGAAATCCATGTCGATGAGAAACTACAATTCATCGAAGAACCAATCGGAATCATGGACCGTGAAGTTAAACAGCTCAAGCAGAGCAACATACCGATCGTTAAGGTTCGTTGGAATGCTCGAAGAGGTCCTGAGTTTACTTGGGAACGAGAGGATCAGATGAAACAAAAGTATCCACACTTGTTTCTCGATGACGCAAAATAGGTACAATTTTAAAATTTCGGGACGAAATTTATTTAACGGGTAGGTACTGTAATGACCCGCACTTTTTCGATCGTTCTATACTTATAAGATTAATATTTACATAAATTAAACCTTACCAACATGATAAGCAATCCAAATTGTTGAGATTTATGTTTTTGAAAAGAGTTTTACACAACGTTTGACCGTCTAGTTTGACCGATGATATCCCGAACTATATAACATATGATAATTATACGTTTGTGTATATATATGTATATATACATATTTAACATGATCTAAGAATGTTTTAATACCTCATTTTGTATTAATAACAATAAGTTATAAGTATATTTTGAAACTACTAACTTAAGTTTTCAAAACAATAACCATACGTAACGTTTTTTGATATAAATACTTATGACCTATAATGTTTATACATATATCGTATATATAATGTATTTAATCACTTTTTAAGGACTTAAATACATAAAACAATATAAGTATATTCACAAAAGATAGCTATATTTGAATTCTCATTCCATTTTTCACAAGATTTCTATACGTATATCTACGGTATATGTACTCGTATCATACCTAGCTTCTATACGTATTTACTATTGGTATATACACATCAAATCACCACCAACCAGCCCTTGTTCATGCCCTAGGTATAAGGTAATTGAATTTGGAGGATAGCTTGACTAATTACATAAAATTACAACTTGAAATTTTGTCCATGTCTACCCTTGATTCACGTTTTTAAGGAGTATCCAAGGATCATCATTTTGATTCATTTTACTTCAACTTTCTAGCCAAAACACACACATACTTAGAAGCCTTAAAACCCTTAATCAATTCAGCAAAGTTACCATGAAGATCTAGCTTCAAAAACATCACTTAATCACCATAAGAAAACCCTTACAAAAACACTTCAAGAATCCTTCCAAGAACACAAGTTTACTTCCAATTTTTCATTCAACTCCATCACTCTTTTGGTTCTAGGTTTTTACTCCCCTTTTACAGCAATCTTGTCCAAGTAACTTGAGGTAGTAACTTTGTTCATAACCTTATTCGATTCATATATATATATAGCTATCTTATTTTATGGTATAAAATTTTTACAACAAGAACATAGTTTGAATGTTTTCAAACTTGTTTGCAAACTAAATAGATCCTTCTAACTTAACTTTTAAAATACTTCAAGACCTGTAATATATCATAAATATATTCTAATTTAACAAGGTATAACTTGGTTTTTCAAAGAACACCTTAAAAACTGTTTTTACGACGTCGGAGTGCAACCGGGGGCTGTTTTGGGTTGGATAATTAAAAACTATCTTGAACCTTGAATTGGAGGTTTATTTTCTGGAAAAATGATATTTACTATGAATATGATAACACATAAAAATTTCATGATTTAACTCAAAGTATAAGTATTTTTAGAAAAATAATCATTTAAGGTTGTTTACATGATGGAAAATGATTAACTTCATAAGTTTCACCAAAGTTTGACCTATGACCTGTGATTTCGAATACAAACTAAGGTATTTACAGTTCATATTCTTAAAGAAGGACTCGATCCAAGGAAGTGGCAAGTTGAACCAACGAAAACGGAGTTGTAACGAAGAAACTATGACCAAAACAAAATCGGATATCCAAGACTAGTTTAGCCACGGAAATAATTGGAGAAAAATTAAATAAATCACATCTTTTTAAAATAACATGATATTTTATATATATGTACTCATAATTTAATTTTATATATTTCAGGATCACCCGTAAACAATACGAGAAGATTAATCATAAGATCCCATGATTGTACGCAACACGTCATTTGACAACACCGGTACTTTATGTACGCAACACGTCATTTGACAACACCGGTACCGTGGGTCAAGATTAATCCCGACCAATACGAATACGATGGGGGTTTTATTTAATTATTAAAACACCTAAAAATGAACCATTAAAATTAAATTACTAACTACGGACTAAGAAGACATAAAAAGTATTATAAGTATATATATGTGACGATTGTTTAAAATAAAAATATATTGATATATTATATATGGATAGGTTCGTGATATCAACCGGAGACCAAGTCAAAATATATATCTTCAAGGCAAAAGTGAGTATATAGTCCCACTTTTAAACTCTAAGTATTTCGGGATGAGAATACATGTATTTTATGTTTTACGTTATGGACACAAGTAACTGAAAAATATATTCTACGTTGAGTTGTACCACTGGCATACTTCCCTGTAGCTTGGTAACTATTATTTACAGCGGTATTGTAAACGCGAATCCTGTTGATAGATCTATCGGGCCTGACAACCCCAACCGGACTGGACGACCAGTATTCAACAGTTGCACAGTACTTCGTTTCGTAACTACACTTGGTACGGTGTAGTAAGATTTCATAATAAAGGGAATATGCGACGTGATTAAATGTTAAGTATGGTTACCAAGTGCTCAACCACTTAGAATATTTTTATTAAAATGTTTACATATGAAATCTTGTGGTCTATATTTATATCGCTGCCGGCATCAAACCTATATCTCACCAACTTTATGTTGACGTTTTAAACATGTCTATTCTCAGGTGATAACTAAAAGCTTCCGCTGCAACATGTTGAATTTAAGCAAGATCTTGAGTATGCATATTTGTGTCAAAAATAAAACTGCATATCCGAGGAATTGTAATGTAAAATATGCTAGAAATCGTATTGTTATCATCACATGTAAAGTTTGTAAGTCTAAGATTATCGCTAAACGATAATCATCTTTTTATTGTCTAAAGCTTGTATTAAAATAAGAGTTATGGTTTGTAATATAAAATAAATGCAGTTGTTCTTTTAAAAATGTCGCATATAGAGGTCAATACCTCGCAATGAAATCATACGTTATCTAACTCGTTCTTATGGTTAAGGACGGGTTATGACAATTATGGTGTACTTCTTATAAATAATAGTATAAGTCAATTGGTGTACTCCCGATATATATATATATATATATATATATATATATATATATATATATATATATATATATATATATATATATATATATATATATATATATATATATATATATATATATATATATATAATATAATATAATGGTCTTATAAGTGATACATTTTTATACGTATGTATGTATATATAAATAATGATATGTTAGTAATATTTATATTTTTTTAACTTTGTAGATATATATATATATATATATATATATATATATATATATATATATATATATATATATATATATATATATATATATATATATATATATAATGGTCTTGTAAGTGATACATTTTTATACGTATGTAAGTATATATAAATAATGATATGTTAGTAATATTTATATTTTTTTAACTTTGTAGAAACAAATGAAGACGTTGTTAAAACAATTTCCCGGCACCGACGAGGAAGTTATCATGGAACAAGTTTTGGGCGAACGACCGGGACACCAACGCGGATTGGGCCCGAAGATGTCAAAGTCGATAAATAATTCTGAATCTTCATCGTCTACCGGTCGGAGTCGTCAACCCGAAATACCACCACAACCATACTACACGGCGGCCGACATTGAACGAATAATTGCTTTTAATAATATGCAAATCCCGGACGATGTTCGACCAAGATTTGGCTATCCTCCCGGTACTTCCACTACCGGTACTTCCAATACCGGTACTTCCACTTCCGGTAACCCGAGCTCGAACGATGACTTTGATAACGATTTGTATAATGATGGATTTGACGGTTTGTAATTTGTTTGGTGTGCGTCAAGACAATTATGAAATGGTTGGTACGTTTTGTAAACGATATTTTATTTTGTAGTTTTTCGGATATTGTAATGCATGTTTGGATAAGTGTATGTTTCAAGACTTTTGTTTAGTGTTATTATGGTATTTTGTGAATTCGTAATCGTTATTATATAGCAGGTTTTTAATTTGTAAATGTGCTGGAAACTGCAGAATTTGTGCTGTTTTATTAGTCTGGAAATGCAGAAACCAAATCTGCTAAAAATGCAGATACTGGCTTTCCTAGATGATAAGTCGTCCGGGAAAAGTCGTCCGGGAAAACCGTCCACGAATGCAGTGTTGAAAGTCAAAGTGGGGCCCACGTACACGTCTGGGAGAAAAAATCTTCGTCCGGGAATACTTTCAAGGACGGACTTTCCCAGACGACCATTCAGGGACGAAAAGTCGTCCGGGATCATTTTCGGGGACGACTTATCGTCTGGAATTTTCGTCCGGGAAGACCTCGTTTCTAGTAGTGATCAACGTTACCTTTGACGCTTTTAACTCCTCCTTCGACTTTAACACAGTCATTGCCTTAGACTTAGCCTTATGACCAATCAAAGCTCTACTTATATTATGAAGATGTATGTTATTCAAGAACAACGTGCATGAAGAGGCGCACTCCTTCCCAATACAAGGGAATACATCACTAGAATGACTATCGCTTCGGAAGCCCGGGACTAGTAGATGTCGAAAGTTCTTAATCAATAACTGAACCGACCCGAAGATCACATGGTGTGTGTTTGGCCGTTGGCACAATATAGATTTTAGTAACTTACGAGAAATCATAAAACTAACCTAAATTCATTAAGTAGCCAATTACTATTACTATTTCCCCGTAAACTAAAATAAGAAGTAAAAGTAAATATTATGATGGACCCCACCTCTTTTAAAAAAAGGTAAATATAAAATATAAATATATTTGAGCTTTCTTGGAGAGAAATCTATTCGTCGACGGCTTAAGCCTTTCTTCTTCTCTTCAATTCCATAAATTTATTTAAAGGTTATCTGAGTTCATATAACAACATTAACACAATCATTCATCATACAAACAACCATTCGCATATCAAATTCAACTAATTATCGATTCAATTTCTACATCTATCCATAATGAATCCCGAACTAAACAACACTAATCCTGCTACCACTAAAGACGACGCGGCTTCGAAAAAAGATCAGAAGAAAAAGAAAGACGAAAAGAAAGACGAAGATCTCGTAAGTAATCATGTACTTGCATTTCTCATTTGATTACTTGATTGTAGACATTATTACTGATTCGTATTTATGGTTCTATTAATCAGTCGGAGGAAGATTTGGCTTTGAAACAACAATTGGAGCTGTATGTTGAAAGAGTTAGTGACGCTGATCTAGGGTTACAAAAAGTTGCTCTTGAGAGCATGAGGTACTAATTATTTGATTATTTAAGTGCTTAATTTAAAATCATTGTGTATCAGTAGCTGTGTTTGGCAAAACGACACTATTGATTAAGGATGTAGAATAGAATTAGAATGTTGAATAATTAAACATGTGTATATTGACATATTGTTATCAGTGTGAAAAAATTTAAGCTAAAATTCGTTATTCACTAACAGGCAAGAAATTCGAACGTCGACAAGCTCTATGACTTCAGTCCCAAAGCCATTGAAGTTTTTGCGGCCGCATTATCCAATGCTGAAATCGCATTACGAGACAATGCCGGAGTCAG
This sequence comes from Rutidosis leptorrhynchoides, assembly GCF_046630445.1. Classification (NCBI taxonomy): domain Eukaryota; kingdom Viridiplantae; phylum Streptophyta; class Magnoliopsida; order Asterales; family Asteraceae; genus Rutidosis; species Rutidosis leptorrhynchoides. Next base: position 191,011,356 of record NC_092335.1, read on the forward strand.
ACTTGAGGGTATTCCTTTCAGTTTGTTGTATCGACGTATTGTACAAATTTGTTTTTGCTCTGGATGTTTTCGATAGAGTAGGGACTTACATTGAATTTTTTAATGCAGAGATTACTTGCAGATATTCTATCTGTTTTGGCTATGACAATGTCTGCAGAGGGTGAACTGGTAAGACAGCGATGTGCATAGTTAAATTGTGTTCTAGCCTGTTTTAGTTGATTTTAGGTATTGCGTTCGGTACTGATATACTTCTCAATTTTTTTTATATTTCAGGAGAGTTTGAAGTATCGATTGTTGGGTTCTGATGGTGATATTTGTTCTTGGGGTCACGAGTATGTTAGGTAATTGTTTTTAAACCTTAACATATGCTTCAATAGTTTCAACTAGACATCTCTTGCTTACTGTACTATATAATTATGAACTATACAATCGAATTATTTACTATGAATTGTATATACTATACTATTGATTGTCAAAGGATATGTTGGTGTCATAATGTATATGACATACTAATGCAACATTACACTCATCTTATATGTGTCTTGCATTATATGTAAAATCTCTTGCATTACTATATGGACTGCACATGCAAATAATAGATTTTTAATGTAGTTCATTTACTTGATTACTTCGTCTGACGTGGTTATCTTCTCTGCAGGAATTTGACAGGTGAAGTTGCACAAGAGTATGCAAAAAGAGTGGTACTGCTTTTATTTCTACTTTGTTATTTCATTATTACCGTCTTTCATGTATTTGTGTAGATGTGTAGATGGAGTTGACTTTTATTCTTAATTTTTTTAAATAACAGTTGATTATAATATAAATACACTATAAAAGTCATAATAAGAATACTATTTTCTGGAGTTTTTGTTTGTATGAGTCTCCTGCTTTGTTCTTGGAATTTGGCTTCTTTATGCTTCTCTGAGTGGATAAAAATGCCACGTTATATATATGGTTATTGTGTTTGCATGTCACATGATGCGTACTTATTCCAACTCATATGCTAATTCAGAATGAGGAAGTACCCACAGATGATTTAATGGAGCTTGTGGTTCAAATTGTTGCTTTTCACATGAAGGTATGGCCTATCTTATTTTCTTTTTATATTGGAATTTAGCTATTCTTTTGCTTCTTGTCATTTACAACTACTTTTTTTTTTCATGAGGGTTTTAATTCTAAATGTTACTCATTTGTTTCCATCTCTTACTTCTCCATTGCAGCACAACGCCGAACCTGAAGCTGTAGATCTCTTGATGGAGGTACTTTAAAAAAAACAAATATTTTTACATTGTTTTCATACCCTGATATTGATTTCAAGTGTAATTACATCCAGGTTGAATCTCTTGAAAAACTAGTGAAGCATGTTGACAAGACGAATTTCAAAAGAACTTGTCATTACCTAACAAGTTCAGCAAGGTACACTCTTGACTCTAGATCAATTTTTATCTATGTTTGGCTTAAAATATACTCAAGTATATTTAACTTGTTAATATTCTTTTTGTGTGTTTCTTGTATATGTGCTTGTGACATTATATGTTTATGCATTTATGTACTGTGTATTAGTTGTTTTATTTATTTTTCTTTTCAATTTTTTTGTAGATACCTCCCTGGACCAGATGATGTGGCCGTTTTGGACATTGCTTACACGTTGTATTCAAAATTTGAAGAATTTCCTAGGGCACTTCAGATTGCACTCTATCTTGACAAAATACAGGTTCACATTTTATTATTATGTGGATATTTAATTTAATTATTTATATTGTGTATGATCTTTAGAATGTATTAAAACAGTAGCCATCTATTTCTTTCATTTTTTCATAGATACTAGAAATTAGAATATCTTTTTTTGAGCTTCGAAATTGTAAACTTGTTCTTGAGGGTCAATAAAACTACATATATATACATTTTGCAACATGATTATATGTTTTCTTTTGGCAGTATGTGAGGGATGTTTTCACATCTGTTCCCGATCGTTTACGGCAGAAGCAATTTTGCTACATTGTTGCTCGACAAGTAAGTTTGAATCTGGGTGGAAATGATTCTTGTTTTCTTAATGAACATTGGTTTAACGTTTCTAACAATTTGCAGGGAACAAGTTTTGAAATTGATGATATGATATGTGATGATGATGAAGACAGGGAGGCCTTGCAAGATATCGTCAACAATACAAAGCTAAGTGAAGGCTATCTTACCCTTGCTCGAGATATTGAAGTAATGGAGCCCAAATCTCCCGAGGATATATATAAGGTTTGGACCAATTACAGTGTACTTGTTGTATCTAACTATGTATCTATCTAATTGAACTATCTATCTATTCTAACTTCTAACTATATAATTAGGTAAGTTTAATAAATTTGAACCGTTAGATAGTTATTTTAAATCGTAATCTCACAATTGATTTGAGTAATGGTGTCATTTGTCTCCCTCCTATTTTTAAACCATTGATTTAGTTTTCAATTATTGATTTGAATTTCAACCTTTGATTAAACTTTCAATTAAAACATCATATCCCCTCTAATTAGAGAGTATCTGTCTTCCTAATTAGTTAATTGTCTCCTTCAAATTAGTTATTTATCCATCTCATAATTAGTTAGTAATTACGGAGTGTTACTTATTACTAAATATTAAATACTAATTACTTATTACGGAGTACTTATCAATAAATTAATTACTCCCTCCGTCCCATATTAATGATCCACAGACAAAAAACACACAGTTTAAGGAAATGTCATAAAAGTACTGTACTTTCTGTTTACTTTCCAGTTTTACCCCTACTTTTTTTCCTTTTTAAATCCTATCCACATACATTAAGGGCATAATAGAACTTTACGTTATTATTCTTATCTATATATGGAAGTGGACTATTAATTTATGACAGCCCAAAATGGAATACTGGACTATCAATATGGGACGGAGGGAGTAATAATAATTATTGGTATTAATCCGCGATGTCGCGGTATAAACTACTAGATATACATCGAAAGAGGCTTTTTACCTGATTTATGGCTGTTATATTCTTAAGGCACATTTAATTGATGGTCGTGCAAGTCTTGGTGCAAATGTTGATTCAGCCAGGCAAAATCTGGCAGCAACTTTCGTAAATGCGTTTGTGAATGCTGGATTTGGTCAGGTACATTGTTTACCTACATATTTTATACTACATTTATTCATATTTCATTCGATTGATACAGTTGTCTTCAATGATTAAATTTGTTGCTGTGTTTAAGGATAAATTAATGACAATCACATCCGAGTCATCAAGTGGAGATTCTTCCGGAAACTGGCTTTTTAAGAACAAAGAACATGGAAAAGCCAGTGCTGCTGCAAGTTTGGTATGTAAAACATGTGTAAATTTATATTTTTACTCATCGTTGTATACCTAAATAAATGTTAAATGTTAATTACTTATGAAGTGTGTAATAACGATTTCAGGGAATGATACATCTTTGGGACGTTGACACTGGTCTTGCCCAAATTGACAAGTATTTTCATAGCAACGATAATCATGTCGTAGCTGGTGCATTGTTAGGCGTTGGGATTGTAAACTGTGGTATCAAGAATGATTGTGATCCCGTGGGTGCCACCTATTCTTTATTTTAATTATTAATTTTGTTTTAATTATTATTTATTTATAATTCTTTATTATTTTTCAGGCTATGGCACTTCTTGCTGATTATTTGGATAAAGAAGATTCTTCCATTAGAATTGGTGCTATAATTGGTCTTGCCCTTGCATACGCGGGCACTCAGAATGAACAGGTGGCTAGCTTTTTCAATACACATTTATTAAAGCCCAGCAATTGTTTAATTTTTTTCAATTTTTAATAACTAAATTTCAAATTATTCAGATTCGGGACAAGCTTACACCAATTCTTGGAGAACCAAATGCGCCACTAGATGTTGTTGCGTTCACGACAATTGCGCTCAGTTTGGTGTACGTGGGTTCTTGTAACGAAGAGGTTGCACAAGCAATAATTTTTACACTCATGGACAAAAGTGAGTCAGACTTAAGTGAGCCGCTTTCCCGAATGTTGCCTCTTGGTTTAGGTCTTCTTTACCTTGGGAAACAGGTAACACAAAGTTCTGTCTTGACAACATATTTTTTTTGTCTTTTAGTGCTGTTTGAATTGTCTTAATTAACACTATATTTGACATTTGTATTTACCTAACAGGATAGTGTAGAGGCTACAGCTGAGGTGTCAAAGACATTTAATGAAAAGATCCAAAAGTATTGCGATATGACTCTGCTTTCTTGTGCCTATGCTGGGACAGGGAATGTTTTGAAGGTATGAAAGTGTAACTTTTGACCCGTTGACCCAACTCATTTGAACCACAATAGAAGAATCTGCTTCAACTTGAGCCTGTTTTAATCTGTTTACTAACCCAACCCATAAATATTTTTGATATAGGTTCAACATTTTCTTGGTGAATGTGCCCAGCACCTTGAGAAGAGTGAAACTTTTCAGGGGCCCGCTGTGTTGGGTATAGCCATGGTAGCTATGGCCGAGGAACTAGGGCTTGATATGGCAATACGTTCGTTAGAGCATCTTTTACAATACGGGGAACAAAATATCAGAAGAACTGTTCCTTTGGCTCTTGGTCTCCTCTGCATATCAAACCCTAAGGTAACCTAATCTGCTTATCTTTGTTTGTCTATGAACGAATGCCAATATGATTTTCTTACTTTTTGTGCATTTAGGTCCACGTTATGGATACACTGAGTCGACTCAGTCACGATGCTGACACAGAAGTTGCCATGGTAGAGTATTAATTAATGATTATTATTATTATTAAATTATTAAAAATTTAGTTCAATATATGTGAACAGAAACATGACTTTTTTTGAGGGTTGTTACAGGCGGCAGTCATCTCTTTGGGCTTGATCGGTGCGGGAACCAATAACGCTAGGATTGCTGGCATGCTTCGAAATCTCTCAAGCTATTACTACAAAGAAGCCAGTCTTCTCTTCTGTGTAAACATCTTTCTTTTGCTCGGTCAAACTTGGTCAAACTCGGGATACTCGGAAAAATCGGTCAAAACTTGGCCAAAACTTGAAAAATCAAATAGAATTGGTCAAAACTCGGTCAGAATTGGTCAAAGTCAAACTTGGTCAACATCCGAGTATGCCCCGAGTTTCCGAAGCGTTTTTGCTAATCTTGCTATGAGAATAATACGGGCATGATTTTAAGAGACTAAGAGTTGTATATGTTATTGTTGCAGGTTCGAATTGCTCAAGGTTTTGTACATATGGGGAAGGGTTTGATGACTCTTGCTCCCTACCACTCAGAACGATTCTTACTTTCCCCGTAAGTCATAAATATATGTTTCGCTTGTGTTTTTTTCAATTCGTTTTAATATAATTTAGTAATTAGTAATTACTTACAAATGTTTTTTATATTTCCTTGCAGGACGGCGTTGGCTGGACTTGTAGTGCTACTTCATTCATGTCTTGATATGAAAGATATCATTTTGGGGAAATATCACTATGTTCTCTACTTTGTGGTTTTGGCTATGCAGGTTTGTACCATTTTTCAATCTTTCTAAGTTGACCCTTTCCACATCTTAAAAGAACCTTGTAAAGTATGTTCCACTAATATTCCTGATTAATCTCAACAGCCTAGGATGCTGCTGACTGTGGATGAAAATCTGAAGCCTTTGTCGGTACCAGTTCGGGTAGGGCAAGCCGTTGATGTTGTGGGCCAGGCAGGTCGGCCCAAGACAATAACTGGGTTCCAGACCCATTCAACCCCAGTCCTTTTGGCTGCTGGGGATAGGGCTGAACTTGCTACAGACAAGTAAGTATCACATTTTTTTCATTCATGTCTTATATTCTCATTAATGAATATGTTAAAAGATATAATGATCTTAATATTATGATTGACTCTATACAGGTATATTCCAGTTTCCCCTATTTTGGAAGGATTTGTTATTTTGAAAGAGAACCCAGATTACAGGGAAGAAGCCTAGACATTAAGTGGTTTTAACACAAATCTAATGTAAGCCACTGTTGTGGGACTTTGTCTAATGTTGACTAGGTTGTATCTTGTTTGCTGCTCGGGCTGGGCTTTCAAGGAAATTTTTGTCATGTCGCTTATGTAGATTGTGGATTTTTTTATGCATTAAAAAATATTTTATCATCTTTCTGGATCTCAAATAAATATCTAGTAACCCGGGACATATATGAAGATGAATGGATGAAATAAAATAAAATAGATTTGAAGATGAATGAATAAAATAAAATAAAATGGATCAGATCAGATTGGATTTGATGTGAATACAATATAAATGAACACAAATGAAATAAATATGTACTCTCGGGTCTTAATCACCATCGCATCCCTACAACAAAGCCTTCTTTTTCATTCGCGTCTCATTTTTTTTTTTTTTTTTAAAACCACCAACACAAATATCGAACAATTTGTCACAGGTTTTTTGCCTCTGATTCATCCCAAACTCTCAGTAGCACCCCTAATGGACTTTAGGGGCGTTCTGAATAAGTGTTCGCGCACAACGAGTTCAATAACAGAAACAAGCATGTCCCATCCACCCTCTTTTCCTTTTTTATTCTTTATCTCGTGTGTATACATTCTGGAAAAAAAAAACGAAAAATTACAAGTTAACACAATGATTATATCATACATGTGCTTGAAATATATAGATTACAAAGTTTTGACACGTTCTTCACGATTCTGATTTTATAAATCTTTGGTCAAAAAATAACAGCTATGAACATGAAAACTCAATTATTAACAATTAGATATCCTTGGTGGTTACTTCACCATCAATAATTTTATGGTGGTCAGAGAAGAGTTGAAAATAGTAATCTTGCTGGGCTACGCACTGTTGGAGAATGATACAAATTCAAAGCGAGCGGAAGCATTTTTTAAAACTTTACAAAATCATACTCTTCCACGGATCATTGTACAAAATTTTGGCAAACAAAACAAATTAACGAAACCGAACAAGAGAAGATTAGAATACAACCTTTGTAGCCTTTTGAAGATCGAATTTGAAAACTCAAAGAAGAGTTCCTCTAAACGGTAGACACCCAAAGTTCCAACCTTACTTCGATCTATACCTTCTACTTAACGGATATTTTCTTCTTCGTTATTTCCACCAAAAACCGAACCCAATTATAGATTCCAAGTATTTTTGGTTACTTGAAAATAAGAAAAAAAAATAGCATTTTTTGTATGTGTGTTTTTGTATCTTTTTCATAACTTTTCCAATACCAAGACTTAGTATTATATATTACATAATTGATACAATTAATACATCTAGTACAAATGTAATAAATAAAGATTTGGAAAGATTTACAAAATCAAATCTTTATATAAAATAAGATTTACAAAATCAAATCATATTTTATAAATCAAATCAAATCTTATATCTTATATAAAATATGATTTGCGAAATCTAATCAAATCTCTACATATTTAGATTTGTAAGTATATGTATACACATAAAAAAAACTTACTTAATTTATTAAACCATTAACTAATGATTAATAAATTAATTTCCGACTAGAAGGTATATCAAACAATTTTACGATTGGCCTTTGTGTGTGATCGAACAGGATAAATGGACTTTTATTATTTAATGTCATGGGCATATCTTCGGAATATATGTACCATGGTCAAACCACGGTCGAACTGTAGCCAACCCGAGAACATATTTCCAACAGACTCCCACTTGCACTGACATTAATAATATTGGTCTGTCTTAAAAGACACACCATGTGTAACAACTAGTCTGCTACGTTACACTCCTATATTTTGATTTATATCAATCATCCTTTTGTTCACGATATCTATATGAACGTGTGACATGGTTAAGTGTCAATCAGCATCGTTCAAGATTATGTTTCCCGATGGAGATTTGTGGTGATCAAATAGACTGCAATTGCATTAATTCAGTCGTAGCATGGCCATGCATTTAATTCAACACAAATCAACGAGGGGCCCAGAGATATCGCTTAAACTCGCTTAAAGAATAAGGAACAAATTGCTTCAACTGTATAGACATCCACCACATTCCATGATATACCCAATCTGCTCCCTTATGACCAGCATTTACGCACAGCGTTAGAAACATGTCAAAGTATAACATAGTTTGTGTCAGGATTTCTCATACATATCCACTCTAGGATAAATGATGTTGTCATCTTAGAGCTTACCTTTTGACTTAAAACCATGAAGTAATGTCTAAGTGTGGTCATTCCAGAACCTTGAATCAACTATCAAGTTCCTCATGAATGTAGTTTCATATAAGCCTATATTACTACACTTCATAGCAGCCTTAATTCAATTCTCTCTTCCTTAGAGAATGACCGACTGTGGAAGTTTATGAAATGATATTCATTGGAAGTTAAAACATGCAAAATGAAACATGGCAATATACAATGAAACGATCGCATCGTGCGTATAATCTAATCTCAATATATTAATCATCAGATCAATTGCAACATATATTATTACCCAATGTTTAAAGTTTCAAACTTAACATAAAAAAATACAATCAAACTTTATCATCAATGACACGAATGCCAATAGACATGCTATGAGCATCATGCTTAGTCTGTGACAAAGGCTTGGTGAAAGGATCAGCCAAGTTCTTAGTCGTGTCTACTCTACTTAATAATATGTCATTTTCTGCTACAAGTTGACGGATGTAATGGTACTTTCTGAGTATGTGCCGTGTGCGCTTTTGTGACCTCGGTTCTTGAGCCAAGACAACCGCACTCACATTGTAGCAGAAAATCTCAACAAGATCATGGATTGTAGGAACCACGCCCAGATCCCCGATGAATTTCTTTATCCACATGGCCTCTTTAGCAGCTTCATTTACCGCTATATACTCGGCTTCTGTCGTAGAATCAGCAATAGTACTTTGCTTGCCACTTCTCCATGTGACGGCTCTACCGTTCAACATAAATACAAATCCTGATTGTGAAGAGCAATCATCTCTATCTGATTGGAAACTAGCGTCAGAGTATCCTTTGACGCTCAGCTCGTCATTCCCACCAGAGACCAAGAACATCTCTTTAGTCCTCCTAAGATACTTTAGAATGTTCTTGACTGCTATCCAATGAGCTTCACCAGGATTGGCCTGATAACGACTAGTCATGCTTAGTGCATACGACACGTCAGGCCTAGTGCATATCATCGCATACATGATCGATCCTATAGCTGAAGCATATGGAGTCCGACTCATGGTAGCTGACTCCAACTCAGAATTAGGACATTAAGACTTGCTCAATATCATTCCAGGGTTCATAGGAACGCACCCTTTCTTGGAGTTATGCATACCGAATTTCTTCAGTATCTTATCTATATATGCACTTTGGTTTAGCCCAATTAATCTCCTTGACCTATCTCGATAGATCTTTATTCCCAAAATATATGATGCATCTCCTATGTCTTTCATGGAGAAACATTTCCCTAGCCAAGCTTTGATATCTTTCAATATCGGGATATCGTTTCCCATGAGTAATATGTCATCGACATATAGTACAAGGAAGACTACAACACTCCCACTAGACTTAACATAGACACATGGCTCATCTTCGCCTCTAATAAAATCAAATTCTTTGATCTTCTCATTAAAGCAAAGATTACAGCTACGAGAAGCTTGTTTAAGTCCATAAATGGACTTTTGAAGCTTGCAAACACTATTAGGATACTTAGGATGTACATAACCCTCAGGTTGTGTCATAAACACATCCTCTGTTAGCTTACCATTAAGGAAAGCTGTTTTTACATCCATTTGCCATATCTCATAGTCATAAAATGCAGCTATGGCAAGAAGTATTCTAATAGATTTCAACATAGCTACTGGTGAAAAAGTTTCATCATAGTCTACACCATATTGTTGCGTGTAACCCTTAGCCACCAGTCTGGCTTTGAATGTGTGTACATTTCTATCCATATCGGTCTTCTTCTTGAAGACCCACTTACACCCAATGGTTTTAGTACCTGGTATATGATTAATCAAGGTCCAAACTTGATTATCATGCATGGATTGGATCTCGTTGTCCATAGCCTCCTTCCATTTAACAGACTCGAGGCCTGTCATTGCTTCCTGATAGGTAATAGGTTCATCAGAATCTATATTTTCGTCATCACCCTCAAATATGTGTAAATTATATTTTTTTGGTGTTCGACGCACTCTATCAGATCTACGTATGGGTGGTGGCTGTAGGCCAGTTTCTCTTTCAACTGCAGGCTCGTCGACCTCTTGAGAAGAATCGGTTCCAATATCGGTTTCTATGTCGGTTGATTCTTGAATTTCTTCAAGGTCAATTTTGCTCCCACTGGTTCCTTTTGATATGAAATCCTTTTCAAGGAAGACTCCCCTTCGAGACACAAAGACTTTTTTCTCAGAAGGGTTGTAAAACAAATATCAAAAAGAATCAGTCGGGTAACTGTGACGCCCCGTACAAAACCATCGTGTACGGATCATCAACAACAGGATCATTACAAGGTCAAACACTATATGCTGTTTGAAAACCAGTTTAGCATTCATGAAAATATAGCGTTTTACAAAAGATAACGTGCTTCCTATGAATAGAAGCATAAACATAAGTACGTGACCCAAAGGTCGTTACAAAGCCATTGTTTGAAAATAACGTAAGTTACGAATGCAAAAATAAAAGTTCCATGATTGAGACATCTCTAAGTAATGCAGCGGAAGTCTAACACAGCAAGTCTGTAACACCAAGACAGCAAGTCTAACAGCGGAAGCAACAACGTCTAAGCACCTGAGAAATACATGCTTAAAAAGTCAACACGAATGTTGCTGAGCTATAGTTTGTTTGTAATCAGTAATGTAATGTAGGCCACAAGATTTCAGTGCTTCAAACCAGCGTTTCAAATCAGTAAATTAAAACAGTATGATAAAGTATATGCTTAACCGTGGACACCCGGTAACTAACTTAACGTAATAATACCCCCTAAAAGTGCACTTGGCGAGTGCGTAAGTTTACGAAGTATTAAACACCAGTTAAATACTAGAGCGACTAGCCCGGGTGGGGATGTCAAACCCTATGGATCCATATCTAAGATTCGCGTTCACCGGTTCAAAGACCAATGACTAAACGTTACCGAGCTAAGGGGAAATTTTATGCCGTTGTATAACTCACACATATATAAAGTTTAAGTACTCGTGCCTAGTATGTAAAATGTAAAATGCGCAAGTATTCTCAGTCCCAAAATAGTTAAAGTAAAAAAGGGATGCTATAACTCACAGTGGAAAATAGTAAAAGTCGATACGCGGTAATGGTAAGCAAGTATTTGGTCCGAAAGGTCCTCAACCTAAGTCAAAAAATTACTAAGTCAGTAAATCATTCCTAAAGGTTTAAATCTATGTAAATTAGGTCTTAATTGTCATCATCATTCATCATCAAACAAAAAGTGTAAAGTAAGTTTCGTTCAAGAGAAGAGTTTAAAACAAAGGCTGATTTCGTTCGGTCGCCACGACCTCTATACAAACTGAAATGAAGTGAGACCAGTGGCCATGGCTCCATATATGAGTCCCCTAGAGGCTGGACAATTTCCAAAACCAAACTCATCTTCGTTTGACTGTGGCAACAGTTTAAGTACGAGTAGGTCAGAAATTTCAGCACAACGTTAATAGGGTGTAGTGACTTTCGGAGAGCCATAAATCTTAAACCGTAACTCGGATTAAGACGAGGCCTAAACGGAAAATCATCTACTCGAATCGAACTAACTGAAAATAAACTTTACAGTAGCCCAGGTTACTGATAAGACCTCCAAAAACAGTAAACAAAGTGCTTCGGTGGGTTCTTGGTGCTTGATGTTCATCAGGGTTCTCATCCTTGATGCATATAGCTTCAAGTGTACAACTCGTTGATGTGTTTACTTCATCTTTACCAAGTTTTGACCATAATAACACTAGTGCAAGTCTAAGATAAGTAGCACAACTCATTTAAGTGTTGCAAGTAGTTTGATGAACCAAAGTTACATCAAGATCTTAGATCCGACACATACAAGAGTTATAAAAGTAATATTAAGCTACAAACTTGAAAGTAAACTTAAATAAACAAGATCTTAAGTTGTAGAACATAGTTCTTAATTAGATCTTGAAGATCCTAGACCCAAAAGTCTAGATCTAACATAAGTGTACAAAGTTATAATTAAAAGTTTACTTACATGTTCTTGAACTTACAAAGTAGTTTCAAGAAATATGAGATCAAGATTAACTAGTAATACTTGACCAAATTAACAATATTACAACTTTAAATAAATGAAATGAAGAAATAAATTAAAGTTACAAGTATTATGTTCATGTTTGCTTCATACTTGTAGATTTGAATCTTAAGAAAGTAAGCTTCAAGTCTACAAAACATGAACACAAAGAAGATCATCAAGTTTATGAACTTTAGATCTTGAAAACATTTAAGTGTAGAATCATAAACTAATAAGTTTATGTTCTTGTTCTTGGTTCTTCATCAAACAAAGGATTGAAGAAAACAAGATTTATGAAGATACAAACTAACAAGTTTGATCTTTAATCAACAACAACAACAAGTAACTAGTAAAGGTAACTAGTAAGCCTTAGTAAACACTAAGCTCAATTAAATAAGCCCTTAAGCCAAGTAATTGTTATAATAAATAACAATCAAGTTTGCACAGTCATAATAATCCAATTACGACAAAAGTTTAACACGTACCAAGTACGTATCTCGTTTAAAACGATAAGTGACACCAACGGTCGTAAAAGTATTCGGGGATCAAGTTAAGTGATTACACACTTAATGGCACATAGTAAGATATTAATGAGAGTAATTAATCATGATAAAAGATCCCAGGGCATAAGCTAGCTCAGTATGCACAAATACGCAGTTTCGTGAAAGCACAAAGCACAAAAGCAAGTCGAAAAAGTCGGGTAGTTACATTACCCACCTGTTAAAGAAAATTTCGTCCCGAAATTTTGAGGAGCGACCAACAATGGTACCGTATTTGAATGAGAAGGACCGTGCCAAAGTTCCGTGAGACTCGTGGGCTCAGAAGTGAGTTATTTACCTTGAAATGTACTTCGGCATATGAAAGTAAGAATGGGTATATGACATTAATCAAGTCTCTTGTCCTAAGAGATCGATAAATTGATTTCGAATCTGTTTAACATGAGTATGTTATCTGAATATATATCCACAAAAGGAAAGATGGTGTTTCTAGCCTTACAGGCATCTTCAGTAAGCTGGATGCATGAAATGCATCATGAATGGTTCTAAACTCATCTAAAACATTGAGCGCTTATGTCGCAATACAAAGCTGACAGGTAGAATGGAAAACATGGTGATCACAACCATGCGATTTGATGTCTGGATAGTGTTAGCCACGAATTTTACTAACCCCTTGATTTAGGAAGGAGGTCTTAGGCATAAAGAACTCGATATTTAAGAACGTTTCATTTGAATAAATGAATTGGAATTTTAGCTGAAGGTGACCAATCGGACTTGCAAGCCATAATTATTTATAGTGTCTTCAGGACGGTCTGAACGAAAAATGAAGGATATCACCCAGTTTACCATACTGTAGGTGAACTTATCCTTGGATGAAATGAAGCACAGTTCCATAATGTAACTCCATCCTTTCAGTTACATGTTGAAGTTAGGGTTAACATTAACTAGGACAACAGATAGTTGCAACCAACTAAGGAAGGGTTATGTAGAGTAACCACATCAGTGTCGTAGATATTTTAAGCAGCCCCCTTCCAAGAGGATAACAAGATTCCTAGATTCTCAAAGTATCTTACATTACATTTCTGAAAGAGAATTGCATGAAAAGCGTGATCTTTGAACGAGAGTGAACTCTTCGAGCGGTCCGTTTTGAATTTATCCTTATACTTAGGGGGATGTGCGAATTAGAAGATACGTGAACTCTTGGTCCTAAAGAATGGTTTACTCCGAGTGAAAGGAATCTCCAAAAATGATTCATGTACCTCTACATACAGATTTATAGAGATGAGGTTTACGAGGGTGTTGTGATTTGCCGTGAAGTATTGAGAACAGAAACCCACCTCGTGCCTTTCCTACAATAGGGTGACCACTGAGTGTACCTCAGAAAACTGATTTATTGGCCCGTGCTTTTGTCATGTCTAACCTTAGAAGGAACATTTTATGGTGCGAAGATTTTCTAACAAATTTTATAAAACTGCCATCCAAAGTGGCTCAAGAGTTTTTAACAAAGATCTTAATGGTAAGCTTCATCCCCAACGGAGGGCGAGAAGAAGTGTGATCCATACATGGTGTAGTCTAATGCGAAAACCCTTTAATAAAATCAACCAAGGGAGTTTTGAAAAACCTTTAAACTTTTGATGCGACAACATAAACGGAACGAAGTTCTTAGTAAATTTAGAAGTAGGTACAACGTGTACCTTTTTGCACAAAACTATTTGACTTAAGTTGAATAACTCGATAAAGGAGCGATTTTTAAATAATTTGAAGATATAACTTAGTATGTACTAATAAAAATAAGTAAGGGTAAATTTATTAAATTAATTATACATATATGACTTTATAAATCGCATAAGTGACAGAAAAATTTTATTACTTTCATTTGTCCATAATCCCGTGAGGACCGCACGAATAATCAACGTGTAAAATTTTTGGATAAACATAGTTTTTCATATTTTAGAGGTTATGAGTTGAAAAAGATCGAGTGAAAAATCTTTGAATCATCGGGTGACATGTTACTGAGTAATGAAAACTAATGAATTAAATGTAGTTTTGATAACTATCAGGACATAAGCCTTTGGGCCAAAAATGTTCACATGCGAAGCCGTTGCTAAAAAGTGAGATATGAGGGATAGAGCATGAGGATGAGAAGTTAATCGCTTCTTGACTTTGCAAAATGCCAAACAGATTATGACTAATAATAAAGTCGGAGTACTGATGGTGTTAATATAACTAAATGAGAGTTTCTTGGAATAATTCAGGACTTAGAGTTATGTAAGAAAGAGCATTGTTCCGACAGGTGTGGCGAATAAGATCCATGGGGTAACGCAATAATTTTTGAATGGTTTAAGTGTTAGTGGATGCCTGAAGGCTCTGTATGACGTGGTAGTAAGTGCCTTCAACACATACACATGAATCTCTCGATTTCGACGGTTGTAAAGTCTTCATGATGACTTGGATACGAATAACACGAAAAATTTTATATAGCAAGTAACGAAAATTTTATCGAAATCGTTTAATGTAACAACCCTGATTTTTCCGTTACTTTCGTTAACCTTCCGTTAGTTTATTTAATGGCGATTATTTAACTTTTATGCGTTTACGTGTATTAAATGCGTACTTGATCTTCGGAGGGTTTTAATAATTAATATGGGTTGATATTAATTCAAATAAATATTTCGGATAATGAAATACGATAAAAACGATACTATTTTGATAAAAGTTTTTTGAGCAACGAAACGCTCGGGTTTATTTTAATAATTAATTTTATTAATTATTAACTTTTTAAAATATTTAATTTATTGGGTTTTTAATAAATTAGACAATTGGTTGCGTTTAACGATCGGGTTAGCGTTTCGGGCCTTCGGTACGACTAAACGGCACTTAAAACGGACCACGATTACACGGGATTGCAAAACGAGAGCCCAGGTACCCCATGTGGGCCCCATTCGGCCGAACTCCACCCCCTCCCCCCTTATTTTGTTAATTTTTGGCTAATTGAGGGACTTAAGTGCAATTAATGGTATTTAGTCCATGTATAAATTAATTAGTACTTGTATTCTTTTCCCTAAACCTAATTAGAAACAAAGAATGCAGCTTTTTCCCTCCTCCCTCTCCTCCCATCGTCGACCAACACCATCACCACCATACCTTCATCTTTCAAAATTAGCAAAAGTGTTATACACGAATCGCGTTCATCTCCTCGTTCTCTATCCATTGGTATAAACAATTTAGCGATCTAAGGTATATTTACATGAACCCTAATTCTTAAAAATCTGATTTTTATAAAGTTTCATAGTTATGTTGTCAATTGCTCAAGTCTATACGCGTACGTGTTAATTGTAATCGTTATTTTGGTTGTTTGATGCGCTAGGGTTTAAAAACGAATTTGTATTTGTTTGATCAGAAAAATTAAGTTTTTAAAATGCTAATTATTATGTTATAATCAGATTCCTTGCGAAAAACTATTGAGTTTAGGCTTTGGATTCACTTGATTTCGTTTCCGTATGATTAAGTTATGTCGATTTGAATTATCGTTGTGTTTTTGTTGTTTGATCAGAAATCTGGTATTGATAGAAAACGAATTGGCATGTGAGACTTATACCACTGGAAAGATAATTTAAAAACACTCAAGTTAGACTAGGATATCATGTCGTTTGCTTATGTGTAGCCCGAGATATGCTAGAATTAGTGTAAATGTAGTTTTATACAGCACTTGCATGAAAATAACCTTGTATGATAAAGTGTGTTAATTTCTGTGATTGTAATTCATCTTTCATGTAGATATCATAGGCTAATTGTATCTAGATCTTCGGATAATCGTATGCGAATGTGACTAACTAAATGAGAATCGAATCTGTAAATTGCACACGATTTTGTACTTTGTGAATTTTGTGTATTGTTTGAGCATGTATTCTTCTGGAAAATGAAACTTAACATGATATGTGACTTATTGTTAGTTTATTTCAATCTCTGAAATCTTATGCATTGGGCACAATAGAGTCGTACTTTATGTGAATTCTGATTTGAGCTGAAAACTGAATGTTCAACTTGCACGAATAAACTGTACCAATTGGCTAAACAAAACTGGCTATATTTTTTATATGTATTATTTTGATTTGTCCTTGAACCATGGCCACTGGTCTTGTATCAATTGCATGTTCCTAACTCCGGTTATAGCCAAAATGAAATCAGTGCGCGGTCAGAAACTGACTTGGCAAACCTCAAATGTATCCCTTATGATTCCTGACTTTTAATTGTCGTATGAGTCCCTGTCCAGACTTTTTGGAATCAATTTTTAGTATATTTATGATCTGGAGTTTGTCATATTTACTTGAATTTTTTACTATGAGATAATGTGCTAAGTATGTAACGTGTTCATAAATTTTGTGCATGACGATAAACTGAAATTGTGAAAATGATCATTCATGACCTAAAACGTATTTTTTGACTTAGGTTTGACATGTTGACCAATATTTGACATGAACCTACTGATGTTAACTTTAGTTAACCGCATTGACCAAGTTTGACTTTCGGTTTGACTTCGGTTGACTTTGTTTGACTTGCATGAGATAGTTGACTTTTACTTTGAAACGCGTCAAATCGAGCAATAAGACAACGTACACTATGAAACCACACTTATATAAGATACATATATTGACCAACCTACATACGTATACTTAGGTTACATTACTCGGGTCTAAACCGTACAAGTCATTTGTCTTTCATTCCGAGCTTTATTCAAAGGTGAGTCTACAGTCCCGCTTTTTACATGTTTTCAGGGATGAGAATACACGCTGTTATATTTACATTTTCAATTACTTTTATATTGACATGAGTACTACACATATGCATAATGAGTTTGTTCAAAAAGCCTCTAGCTTGAATACTTTTAATACCATCGGTGTAAGCACAATTTAGATGGACGGATCCGTTAGGTTGACAACCTCACCCACTATAAAAGCAGTGGCACGTTTACTTTGAACATTAAATACATTTGAACAAGTGTATAACATTTTACGAGGTAAGGTCGGGTGTAGTGGTTTCTATACTCGGGTCATTGCTAGTATTCAGGTGCTCGGTTTATGCAAGCGATAGAATCTCGTGGTCAAGGAAATCAAACTATTTTTCTGATAACTGTTTTTCAGATACTGTTACATTATTTTAAACCTGTAGATTCACCTACATTATTTGTTGACCTGTTTTTGCGTGTTGTTATTCTCAGGTCCTTAAGAGGTATGCTTCCGCTGTGTTTGCTGCATGACTGGCCGTGGAGTCAGCATTTGATTTTAAAGAACATTATTTACTTTCGCATTTAAAACTTTTATAACTGTTTAAATACTGTTAGCTTGTGGTTACGATTACAACAGTGTTTCTATTTTGGGATTATTGGCTTATGTTTTTGAAAGTTAATATTTTAAATAAAATTAAATGCGATTGCTTTAAACGTCTCATATAGAGGGCGTAACTGTTAACTATGGGACCGGAATTAACATGCCGTCAGATGGTAATTTGGCGGGGTGTTATAGTTGGTATCAGAGCTAACGGTTCGTAGGGAAACTAGGACTTGCATTAGTGTGTCTGATTTGGTCATTAGGATGCCTTGATGAGTCTAGACTACGACCGGAACTTAGTCATTACATGAGTACTTTATGACTAACGTTATTTACTTGACTAATCTGTTTTGTTTGTGTTCTTGTACTATGAGTTAGATGTCACAGGATTCAGGAAGCAGTGACAGCGACTCTAGTGTGGCTGAGGTGAATGCTCCAGCCCCAGTGCCAGCACCTGCTCCGCATCGGATACCTAACCATCCCGTGAACCTTTATGCATTGAATTTGGTTCATACTAACCGTAACAGGGATATTGTTGATCGTGTTAATGCTTTGAGCGATATTTCTAGGACATATCCGCACCCCGATGATCTTGAGAGAATGGAGGAAAGAGTCACGGGTATAAATACTTATACGTACGAGGCTGAAGCGAGGTTCGTTGAGATGGCGAGATTGATAGCAGCCTTAACTGCCAGGGTTGCTGCGTTAGAGGCGGAACGTAATAGGCCGAGGAATGATGGACCTGCCTTCCGTACCCGACAGAAGAGGAAGTGAAGGGTTGTTGACCATGAGCTTCTTTTCCTTTTTCATCCGCCATACATTCTTTATATAAGACTTACCGGGTGTTATAAACCGGGCTATTAGCACATTATGTTTATTGTTTGGTTTACTACTTTAGAATTTGGTTTATCACTCTTGGATTTTATTTATATTAATGGTGGATTATGCTATTAGTAACTATTATCTTTTATTGCATGCGGTAATATTCTATATTTAGTAACTTTGTATGATCATAATACTTGTGTTATGCTATACTACTACTATTGCCATTAATGTTACTACTTAGTGTTACTACTATCACTACTATCACTACATGACACTAGTACCACTACTACTACTACTACCATTAGTGTTACTACTAACACTACTAACACTACTATCACTACTTACACTACTTCTCACTACTAGCGAATCTTTTCGTACTATTATTTACTAGTCTTCAACACTCGTTGCTAGTATATTTTTAATAACTGTTTTTCATTGATCTTACCTCGATGTATCGTTTGTATAGAAGGAGGTCATGTTTACTACTGAAATGCTCGAGGCTCAATTGGAAGAACTCGTTAACCAGCATGTGACGGAAGCTCTTATAGCTGCAGGTTTTGATTGCACGATTGAGAAATACTGTCCCCGACGAGAGCGAATAAGATGGGAAAATGAACTTCTGAACTTAAGGGTCATTGGAACTGATAATGCTAAAAATGAACATATATTTCATAGCATTATCCCTCAAGAAAGACAAGCTTTTAGTTGCAATTGTTCTATTTACAAGTGATATTCGTTTAAATATTAAAAGGTGAAGACAAAAGGCAGATTCGACGAATTAAAGACGCAAACGACCAAAAAGTTAAAAAGTACAAAGTACAATCAAAGAGGTTCAAATTATTGATGAGAAACGTCTCAAAAGTACAAGAGTACGAGCCGCAAAACTCAAAGTTCAAATTATTAAATCGTACAAAAGGACGTTCGAAAATTTGGAACCGGGATCAAAGTCAACTCTCAACGCGCGACGCAACGGACCAAAAATTACAAGTCAACTGTGCACAAGAATATAATATAATATATAATTAATTATATATATTATTATATATTATAATTAAAAGCCGCCCACGTTTTGGATCTTTTATGTGAGCTGTATTTCATACCTCCGTACTCGCGGAGTTCTAAAGAGCAAAAGCTCCGCACTCGCGAAGCTGCACAGTAAATTGTGGGCCTATAAAAGCCATCGAATTCTGCACGAAAAAACACACCTTTTTCTAATCTATCTCTTACTCTCTACGATATATATATATATATATATATATATATATATATATATATATATATATATATATATATATATATATATATATATATAATTTATAATTTTAATTTTAATTTAATAATAATAAGGGTATGTTAGCGAATGTTGTAAGTGTGTAAGTCGAAATTCTGTCCGTGTAACGCTACGCTATTATTAATCATTGTAAGTTATGTTCAACCTTTTTAAATTAATGTCTCGTAGCTAAGTTATTATTATGCTTATTTAACGCCGAAGTAATCGTAATGTTGGGCTAAATATTAAAATTGGGTAATTGGGCTTTGTACCATAATTGGGGTTTGGATAAAAGAACGACACTTGTGGAAATTAGACTATGGGCTATTAATGGGTTTTATATTAACTAAACGATACCTTGTTAAATTAATATAAAGGTTATAATTTGACGTATCTATAAATAACCACCTACGCTTAATCGGGTACGGTGGGCGGGATATCTATAAATACCAATAATTGTTCATTTTACCGGACACGGAACTGGATTAATAGTTAATAGACTTGTTGAAACAGGGGTGGATTACATTCAAGGGTAATTGGTGTAATTGTTAACAAAGTAGTAAAACCTTGGACTACACGCAGTCGATAACCTGGTGTATTCATTAAACAAAGTATTAAGACCTTGTTACAATTCGAATCCCCAATTAGTTGGAATATTTGACTTCGGGTATAAGGATAATTTGACGAAGACTCTCGCACTTTATATTTATGACTGATGGACTATTATGGACAAAACTGTATGGACATATTGAATAATCCAGGACAAAGGACAATTAACCCATGGTAATAAACTAAAATCAACACGTCGAACATCATGATTATGGAAGTTTAAATAAGCATAATTCCTTTATTTCATATTTAATTGCACTTTTAATTATCGCACTTTAATTTATTGTCATTTTAATTATTGCACTTTTTAATTATCGCAATTTTATTTATTGTCATTTTATTTATCACACTTTAATTATTGTTATTTACTTTACGCTTTAAATTAAGTCTTTTATATATTTAATATTTTACATTAGGTTTTAACTGCGGCTTAAGTTTTTAAATCGACAAACCGGTCATTAAATGGTAAAAACTCCCTTTTATAATAATAATAATACTTCTTATATTTATATATATATATTTATATACAAATATAGTTTTTAAAAATATAGCGTTAAACTTGGCTAGTTCCCTGTGGACGAACCGGACTTACTAAAAACTACACTACTGTACGATTAGGTACACTGCCTATAAGTGTTGTAGCAAGGTTCAGGTATTTCTACTCTATAAATAAATAAATAACTTGTGTAAAATTGTATAGTATTTAATAGTATTTCATAGTAAAATATTATAGTATTTAGTACCCCTTCGCTTTAACATCAGGAACTGACATTGCTAGTTACACTAATCGATTTCGGGAGCTATCGTTGCTCTGCCCACATTTGGTCTCATCAACGGAAAGAGCAATCGAGAGGTACATGTCAGGATTGCCGATGAAAGTGTTTGGTTTTGTCCTTTCCCATCAACCAAAGACAATACTCGGAGTCATCAACATGGCGATAAACAGGATGAAGCAAGTTAGCCGATCGGAAGGAAAAGAGATGCCTGTTACAGGAAACGAAGTAAATGGAAAAAGAAAATGAAGTGAGAACATAGTTGGAAGTCTCGCACAGAACCGAGGTGAGAGGCAAGGGATGCCCCGTAACTTTGAGAAGGGATCTTCATCCAACACGAATTACAAGGGAAAATTACCACTGTGTGGAAGATGCGGAAAGCACCATCGTGGGGAATGCAAAGTGCTGGTTTGCACCAAGTGTAAGAAGTTTGGTCATTTGTCAAAAGATTGCAAGGTTAATCTCAACGGCAACACCAACAACAACAGCACTGCAAGCAACGCGAACAATGCTAATGGTGGTAAGAACTGTTATGGTTATGGACAGTCGGGTCATTTCAAGAAGGACTGGCCTAAGAACAACAATGGGAATGCTCGAGGAAGGGCGTTCAACATCAATTCTGCGGAAGCTCGCGATGATCCAAAGCTAGTCACGGGCACGTTTTCACTTGATGATCAACTTGTTTATGTTTTGTTTGATACTGGTGCCCATAGGAGTTTTATATCTAAGGATATTTGTCACAATGTTAAGAAACCTGTTTCTCCCCTAGATAACGTGTATTCCATAAAACTAGGAAATGGTAACTTGAAGAGAGCTGATAAGATTTATCGTGATTGTACCTTGATGTTAGAGGGTAAGCCTTTTAGCATTGATGTGATACCTATTAAACTGGAAAGTTTTGACCTTGTGGTTGGAATGGACTGGTTAGCTAATAACAAAGCCGAGGTGGTCTGTGACCTAAATGCTATTCGTATTCCTATTGCTGACGGTGAACCTATGATGATTTATGGTGAAAAGAATGGATCACAATTACATCTCATTAACTGCTTGAAAGTCCAGAAGTATGTGAGAAAGGGATGTATCGCATTCTTGGCTCATGTAAGCCAAATTGTACCAGAAGAAAGGAGACTTTAAGATGTTCCTATAGTTAAGGAATTTGATAAGGCTAAAAATGAACACATATTTTACAGCATTATTTCCCAAGAAAGACAAGATTTTAGTTGATATTGTTCGATTTACAAGCACTATTCGTTTAAATATTAAAAAGTGAAGATAAAAGGCAGATTCGACAAATTGAAGACGGAAAGGTCCAAAAAGCTAAAAAGTACAAGATTCAATCAAAAAGGTTCAAATTATTGATGAGGAACGTCTCAAAATAACAAGAGTACAAGTTACAAGACGCAAAGTACGCGATTTAAAATAATACGCGAAGACGTCCGAAAATCCGGAACCGGGACCTGAGCCTAGAAGAAACGCCCGACGTAACGGACCAAAAATATCTACTCAACTATGCATATAAATATAATATAATATATAAATAATTATTAAAATTATTTATATATTTATATTATTTATTTATTATGTCGGCAAGCTAGAAAACAAATGATCCTGAGCTGGAAATCACGGCCATGCGAGTCGCATGGCCTAATGCCCAAACTCATGCGACTCGCATGAGTACCTTTTCCAGGCCACCTTCTATTTAAAGCGACTTCGTGATCCGTTTTTAAAACACAGAAAATATATCTCTCTCTCTCTCATATATACGATATATATATATATATAATTTATATTTTAATTTTAATTTTAATTTTAATTCTAATAATAAGGGTATGTTAGCGAATGTTGTAAGGGTATAAGTCGAAATTCTGTCCGTGTAACGCTACGCTATTTTTAATCATTGTAAGTTATGTTCAACCTTTTTATATTAATGTCTCGTAGCTAAGTTATTATTATGCTTATTTAAAACGAAGTAATCATGATGTTGGGCTAATTACTAAAATTGAGTAATTGGGCTTTGTACCATAATTGGGGTTTGGACAAAAGAACGACACTTGTGGAAATTAGACTATGGGCTATTAATGGGCTTTATATTTGTTTAACTAAATGATGGTTTGTTAATGTTAATATAAAGATTTACAATTGGGCGTCCTTATAAATTACCATATACACTCGATCGGACACGATGGGCGGGGTATTTATATGTACGAATAATCGTTCATTTAACCGGACACGGGAATGGATTAATAGCCACTAGAATAATTAAAACAGGGGTGAAATTACATTCAAGGGTAATTGGTGTAATTGTAAACAAAGTAGTAAAACCTTGGTTTACACGCAGTCGATAACCTGGTGTATTCATTAAACAAAGTATTAAAACCTTGTTACAATTCGAATCCCCAATTAGTTGGAATATTTAACTTCGGGTATAAGGATAATTTGACGAGGACACTCGCACTTTATATTTATGACTGATGGACTGTTATGGACAAAAACCAGACGGACATATTAAATAATCCAGGACAAAGGACAATTAACCCATGGGCATAAAACTAAAATCAACACGTCAAACATCATGATTACGGAAGTTTAAATAAGCATAATTCTTTTATTTCATATTTAATTTCCTTTATTTTATATTTAATTGCACTTCTAATTATCGCACTTTTATTTATTGTTATTTAATCGCACTTTTAATTATCGTACTTTTTAATTATCGTAAGTTTATTTTATCGCACTTTTATTATTCGCAATTTCATTATCGTTATTTACTTTACGCTTTAATTTAAGTCTTGTATTTATTTTATATTTTACATTAGGTTTTAACTGCGACTAAAGTTTTAAAATCGACAAACCGGTCATTAAACGGTAAAAACCCCCCTTTATAATAATAATATTACTTATATATATGTTTGTATTTTTATAAAAGTAAACTAATATAGCGTTGAGCTTTGTTTAAAGATTTCCCTGTGGAACGAACCGGACTTACTAAAAACTACACTACTGTACGATTAGGTACACTGCCTATAAGTGTTGTAGCAAGGTTTAAGTATATCCATTCTATAAATAAATAAATATCTTGTGTAAAATTGTATCGTATTTAATAGTGTTTTCTGCTAAAATTAATAACTATTTTATATACACCTCGCATAACATCAAGTATTTTTGGCGCCGCTGCCGGGGAATCGCCGAAGCGAAACGTCAAAATATTTATAAAATTTTTTTAAGTTTTAATTAGTTTTTTTTATAAATATATATTTTTGTTTAAATTTTGAAAAATATAAAAAAATTAAAAATTTTATAAAACCGAAAAAAAAAAAATATTTTAAAATCTATTTTTAAGTTTTTCTTTTATATTTATAAAATTATAAGTATTTTTATTTTTTTTTAGTTTTAAAATTAAGTTTTTATTTAAATTGTATATTTATTTTATTTTAAAACAGAAAAGGAAAATAAATATTAAAAAAAATTACGTGACCTGTCATAATTGACCTGTCAACTGAACCAGTCCAGCAAGGCCATGCGACTCGCATGACCTGCTGCCTTGTCCCATGCGACTCGCATGGTAAGCCCAGACAGGCCACAAACTTACCCTAATTCCGCATTTATTACGGGTATTATTTAATTAATATTATCTAAACCCTAGTTTTTATTAATTATTATATTTAAGTTTTAGTTTAATTAATTTTTATTACTTATAATTATTTTTTATATTTTATAAACTTAATACTTTTATTATATAAAATATAAAAACAATATTTTTATAATAAACTAATAATTTTTATTAACTTTTTATAACTTTTATATTTTATACTTTTTAATCGTTTTAGCGTAATTTTTATATTTTCTTCGGTCGTACTTAGTTTTTAGTCTAGTTTTTTGTCGTAGTTTTATTTTTACTTCTAGAATTTTTAGGATTGCCGTAAAATCCCTTAAGTGCTTATTCCTTAAATTAAGTATTAGGTGCTTTAGAATTTTGCGACGCCATTTTTCGTGCTACTTTCTTATTTTCTTATTTTTCGACGCTTTTACCTATGTATCAATTACAATTCCAATTAGTGATCTCCATTTGCAATTTTAATTTTAAGATAATAGTCGTTATAAGGATCGATTAGTTGAGTGTTTTAAAAATGTTACAAGCTACTCTTCGCCTTTTTCATTTTTCGACACTTTTTGACGCGCAATCTATTTCTTCCTTATTTCTCGACATTCTAGTTATAGGACATAGAATTTTTTCTACTTCTTATCTAAATTTCTTAAAATTACGAAAATTTATTTTAAGTGGTTAAATTAATAGACATCAAAATTTTCTGGTTCGTAGTAATAGTTGGATTTGTACGTGGACCGGGTTATTGGAGCCAAACAGTCCTCAATTATATTGAGACCAAACGAATCCTGCCCCTCTGCTTCATCTTTTGGCTATTCGAAACGTGGGCAAAATCAGAAAAGTCTATTGATTGGATAACTTATTATAATTTTTCTTTCCTTTTAAAAACTAATAGGATATTCAGTGAATGCACCGAGCAAGACGTTCACCACCTTTTGTACGTTCACCACCTGTAACTAGATCAAGACATTTAGCAAATATAACCGCCGTTGATTTTTCTTTAGAATCGTCATCTAGTCAACCAAGTACTTCAGTTCAAATTTCCGATAATCCATTTTTTGAACCCAACCTCACAATTGAGAATCCAGAGAATATTCAGGAACGGTTCATAGATCCTGAACCATTAAACTTTCCTCCGGAACCACCAATCATTCAAACAGAGATTGTTGAGGAACGAACCATTAAATCAGAATCATCTAGTGATACCGATTCAACAAATTCAATTATGGAGAATCTGGAACCTCTAAGTATGGAAGACCGAATGAGAGCTAAACGCACTGGCCAAGGTCACGCAATTACTCATCCAGACATTAATGCGCCAGATTATGAAATCAAAGGACAAATTTTACACATGGTGACTAATCAATGCCAATTTAGTGGTGCGCCGAAGGAAGATCCAAATGAACATCTACGTACCTTTAATAGGATCTGCACACTATTTAAAATCCGAGAAGTGGAGGATGAACAGATATATCTCATGTTATTTCCCTGGACTTTAAAGGGAGAAGCCAAAGATTGGTTGGAATCGTTACCTGAAGGGGCGATTGATACATGGGATGTTTTAGTTGACAAATTTCTTAAACAATTCTTTCCTGCATCTAAAGCCGTAAGACTTCAAGCAGAAATTGTTACGTTCACACAGAAACCAAATGAAACTCTATATGAGGCGTGGACAAGATATGGAAAGTTGTTAAGAGGATGTCCGCAACATGGTTTAGACACCTGTCAAATAGTACAAATATTCTACCAAGGATGCGACATCACTACAAGGAAAGACATAGATATAGCAGCTGGTGGTTCTATTATGAAGAAAACCGAAACTGATGCTTACAAAATTATTGATAACACTGCTTCCCACTCACATGAGTGGCACCAAGAAAAAGATATCGTTAGATCATCTAAAGCAGCTAGAGCCGATTCTAGCCATGACTTAGATTCCATTTCCGCAAAGATAGATGCTGTGGAGAGACGAATGGAAAAGATGACTAAAGATATTCACTCAATACGAATTAGTTGTGAGCAGTGTGGAGGACCACATTTGACAAAAGATTGTCTCAGTATTGAATTAACAATGGAACAAAGAGAGAATATTTCATACATAAACCAAAGGCCTGGAAATAATTATCAGAATAATTATCAACCGCCAAGACCGATTTACAATCAAAACCAGAATTATAACCGAAATATTCCATACAACAACCAACAAGGTCCTAGCAATCAACAAGTATCCAATAATACTTATAATCAGCAAAGACCTAATTTTCAAAACAAACCACCACAACAAACTGATGATAAAAAGCCGAATTTAGAAGATATGATGACGAAGCTAGTTGAAACTCAAACGCAGTTTTTCACATCTCAAAAACAAACTAATGAACAAAATGCTCAAGCATTTAGAAATCAACAAGCTTCTATTCAAAATCTGGAACAAGAAGTAAGTAACCTAGCAAGATTAATAGGTGAAAGAAAACCGGGAAGTCTACCTAGTGATACAAATGCTAACCCCCGGAATGAAACAGCTAAAGCTATTACCACAAGAAGTGGTACAACACTTAAACCACCTGAAATACCTGTAACTTCTGATGAAACTATTCCTACTCCACAAGAACCACAACCTGATCAAGATAAGGAAAAAGAACCGGTAGTTGAAAAGGATAATGAAGATAACACAGTTAAGGATAAACCTTATGTTAAACCATACCAACCACCACTTCCTTACCCGAGTAAAATGAAGAAAGAAAAACTTGAAGCCGAGCAATCCAAATTCTTGGATATGTTTAAACAGATAAATGTAAATCTTCCTTTCATTGATGTGATTTCAGGAATGCCTAGATATGCTAAATTCTTGAAAGATCTAATCTCAAATAGAAAGAAAATGGAAGAACTCTCGGCTGTTACTATGAATGCTAATTGTTCAGCAGTGCTGTTGAATAAGATACCAGAAAAATTATCTGATCCAGGAAGTTTCACAATTCCATGTTTTCTGGGTAGTCTTAGTTCAATAGAAGCATTGGCAGACTTAGGTGCTAGTATAAATCTAATGCCGTATTCACTATACGCTAAACTAGACCTTGGAGAATTGAAACCAACCAGAATAAGCATACAACTAGCCGATAGATCAATAAAATATCCTAGAGGGATAATGGAGAACATGCTAGTTAAAGTTGGTACTTTAGTATTTCCAGTAGATTTTGTTGTTTTGGACATGGAAGAAGATTCTCAAGTTCCTCTTATATTAGGAAGACCATTCTTAAACACGGCTAAAGCAATGATAGACGTGTTCGGTAAGAAACTGACCCTAAGTATAGAGGATGAGAGTGTTACCTTTTCAGTTGATAGAGCAATGCAACAACCACAATCTGCAGATGATACATGTTATTATATTCAAACTATAGATGCACATGCAGAATTATTAGAAGAATTTCCAGAATTACAAGGAACAGGAGAATGTTCTTTAGGAGAAGGTAATGAACCAATTGATGAAGCTGAAATGTTAGCTACACTTATAGCTAATGGATATGAACCAACAACAGAAGAAATTCAAATGCTAAAAGAAGAAGACAGATATCGATATAAATCATCGATAGAAGAACCTCCGAAATTAGAGTTAAAGCCACTTCCAAACCATTTGGAATACGCTTATTTACATGGTGAATCTGAATTACCTGTAATAATATCGTCTTCTCTTACTGAAAATGAGAAATCACAACTCATTTCTGTGTTGAAAGCTCATAAACCAGCCATTGCATGGAAGATTCATGATATTAAAGGAATAAGTCCTTCGTATTGCACACATAAAATCCTTATGGAAGAAGGTCATAAAACGTATGTGCAACGCCAACGAAGACTAAATCCTAATATGCAAGATGTAGTTAAGAAAGAGATTATTAAACTGCTAGATGCAGGTTTAATTTATCCAATCTCTGATAGTCCATGGGTAAGCCCAGTTCAATGCGTACCTAAGAAGGGTGGCATGACTGTCATCACAAATGAGAAAAATGAGCTTATTCCTACTAGGACTGTAACAGGATGGCGTGTATGTATTGATTATAGAAAATTAAATGACGCCACCAGAAAAGATCACTTTCCCTTACCTTTCATTGATCAAATGTTGGAAAGATTAGCCGGAAATAGTTACTATTGTTTTCTAGATGGATTTTCCGGATATTTTCAAATTCCAATAGCACCTGAGGACCAAGAGAAAACCACATTCACGTGCCCTTATGGTACTTTTGCTTACAAAAGAATGCCATTTGGACTTTGCAACGCCCCTGCAACCTTTCAAAGGTGTATGATGGCGATTTTTCACGACATGATAGAAGAATGCATGGAAGTATTCATGGATGACTTTTCAGTCTTCGGTGATACATTTAAATCATGTCTAGTTAATCTGAAACGAATGCTAATTAGATGCGAAAAATCAAATCTAGTACTTAATTGGGAGAAATGTCATTTCATGGTTAAAGAAGGCATCGTTCTTGGACATAAAATTTCAAAAGAAGGAATTGAAGTGGATAGAGCTAAAGTAGATGTAATTGCTAAACTTCCACATCCCACCAATGTTAGAGGAGTTAGGAGTTTTCTAGGGCATGCCGGTTTTTACCGACGTTTCATAAAAGATTTTTCTAAAATTGCCACTCCTATGAATAAACTCCTAGAAAAGGATGCGCCATTCATCTTTTCAGATGAATGTATCAAATCTTTTAATATTCTTAAAGAAAAACTCACTAATGCGCTGATCATGATAACACCAAATTGGAATCTACCATTTGAACTAATGTGCGATGCAAGTGATTTTGCAATGGGAGCCGTTTTAGGACAAAGGATTGAAAAACGATTTCAACCTATATATTATGCTAGTAAGACATTACAAGGAGCACAAACGAACTATACAACTACTGAAAAAGAACTCCTTGCTATTGTCTTTGCTTTTGACAAATTTCGATCATATCTCGTTCTAGCAAAAACGGTGGTCTATACCGACCATTCTGCTCTTAGATACCTATTTTCAAAACAAGATGCTAAACCAAGATTAATCCGTTGGATCTTACTCTTACAAGAGTTTGATATTGAAATCCGAGATAAAAAAGGAGCAGAAAATCTCGCCGCTGATCATCTTTCTCGTCTTGAAAATCCCGAATTAGAAATTCTGAATGAATCAGCCATACAAGACAACTTTCCTGATGAATATCTATTGAAGATAGATTATAAAGAAATTCCATGGTTTGCAGACTATGCAAACTACTTAGTTTGTGGATTCCTTGAAAAAGGATTATCGTACCAAAGACGAAAGAAATTCTTCAGTGATATAAAACACTATTTCTGGGAAGATCTACATCTGTTTAAAAGTTGTCCCGATGGAATAATACGCCGATGTGTATTTGGAGATGAAGCTAGTAAAATTTTAAACCATTGTCACACAGGACCAACAGGAGGGCATTATGGGCCTCAACTAACAGCAAGAAAAGTTTATGAAGCTGGATTCTATTGGCCTACAATTTACAAAGACGCACACCTTCTTTGCAAATCCTGTGATGCATGTCAAAGGGCCGGAAAAATAAGTCAACGTGATGAAATGCCACAAAATGTCATCCAAGTATGTGAAGTATTTGACATTTGGGGTATTGACTTTATGGGTCCATTTCCAAAATCTCATAATAATCTATATATACTCGTAGCCATTGATTATGTATCTAAATGGGCGGAAGCACAAGCTCTCCCAACTAACGATGCACGAGTTGTAGTCAACTTTTTAAAACGTCTTTTTGCAAGGTTTGGAACACAGAAAGCTTTAATAAGTGATCGGGGTACTCATTTCTGTAATAATCAACTTGAGAAAGTTCTTAAAAGATATGGAGTAACTCATAAAATCTCCACCGCATATCATCCACAAACAAGTGGACAAGTTGAAAATACCAACCGGGCTTTAAAACGTATTCTAGAGAAAACCGTAGGATCAAATCCGAAGGAATGGTCCATTAAATTGGAGGATGCACTCTGGGCTTTTAGAACAGCCTACAAAACTCCAATTGGAACCACACCTTTTAGACTTGTTTATGGAAAAGCATGTCATCTTCCAGTAGAAATTGAACACAAAGCATTTTAGGCTTTGAAGACATGTAATCTTGATTTACATGAAGCCGGACGTCTACGATTAAGTCAACTAAATGAATTAGAAGAATTAAGACATGAAGCATACGAAAATTCGTTGATCTATAAAGAAAGAACGAAGAAATGGCATGATAAAAGAATCAGAAGTTCAAAAGAATTTAAAGAAGGAGACAGAGTTCTTCTTTTCAATTCACGATTCAAGCTATTTCCTGGAAAATTGAAATCAAGATGGTCTGGACCATTCATAGTCAAAAGAGTTTTCCCATACGGAACGATAGAATTAATAAATTCAAATGGGATTGAATTTAAAGTTAATGGTCACAGAGTTAAACATTACATACATGGTCCGATGGAAGTCGACAACGAAGTTAATCACAATTTCAACACCACAGCTAACTAAGTGTGGGGAGAATCAAGTCTTTAAAGGATAATATGTATTTCTGTTAAAGTTAGATTGTCTGTTTTCGTGTAGTTCTCGAAAATGGAACTCGAATGGTCTTTCCCTAGCAGACCCTAAAGAACTAGTCTTCTCCCCCCATTCTGAATTTTTATTTTTTTTAGGTTTTTACAAAATGAAGACTGCCTGTGAACTAAACCATGGTCTAATGCTACACGCTTTGATCACTAAACGTAATAATGACATACTACCGAGTGAAATAGTATCAGTAATCAGAGAAAGAATGGACGGAGTTAGAAAAGAATCCAGATGCGAAGATAATAAGTTACAATTTGGTAAAGGAAAATCAAAATCCGCAGCAAAAAGAAGAGCACGACACCTAGAAAGATGTCACAAATGCGGAAAATGGTCACATGGAGGTAAATGTTCAAATAATCAAACCTATTCAAATACCGAATTTGTTACTTTATGCAGAGACGGACCGTTCATATGTTTAGAAGAAAAGACACTGAATGCTCGAGGTTACGCTTATGTAGCAATGGAAAACCAATTAAACCGACTATCTTATGAATGGAATAGATCATATAACTAAGAAATCTATTTCACAGGTATGTCTGTACAGTTTTTATTTTTATTTTTATTTTTAACCTTTTGATAATAAACGCTAATTTGTTCGCTAAAAAGTATTAAATTGGTATTGAATAAAATTAGGTTTGGCGACCGAAATTATTGATATCATTCAAAAATTTATTACATCACTGCGAAATTTAACGTTTATTCTTAAGGTATAAATATCTTTAATCAATTAACCCAAAATATTTCAAAAATTCGTCATGAGTCAAATTAGGTCTTGGAACCGAAATTACTTTACCGAAAAGAGGGGCGCATATTTTTGATAATATTTGATTGATTAAAGTGGGATAAAAAGCCAAAAAGATTTTTAATTTTATTTTTACCATATTTTTAAAATTAATATAAATCTTAAATTAATATTGTAAACTTTGTAAAAACAATATATTTAAAATTGTAAATATTTGAAAAATTAATATAAGTTTGGTGTGAATTTATAATATGAATTTTTAATATAAGTTTGGTGTGAATTTATAATATGAATTTTTAATATAAGTTTGGTGTGAATTTATAATATGAATTTTTAATTTTATGCATTTCAAATTTTAAGTTTGGTGTGATTTTTTTTAATATTAATTTTGAATTTTATATTTAAATTGTGTGAATTTAAAAACAAAAATTTACTCTATCTCATTAAGTTAAAAATATGATTTTTAAAATTCGTCGTAAGTTGAAGACTAGGTCTTTGAACCGAAATTGCTTTACCCGATGGCGGGACGAGAATTTTTATTATCATTATTTTTAAGCTTATTGATTTAAAGTATGCCAAAAAAAAAAAAAAAATTAAAAAATCCAAAAATCTAAGCTTTTAAAACAATCGCTTGAAAATGACAAAATTTTAAAATTTTGTCGAGGGACGGACTAGGGCATCGTCCCGAAACGACCTCGTCTTAAAAAGAAACAAAATTTTTAAAATTTTATTAATTCTATGTTTTAAAAGTATAAGGTTTTATATATAAAAAAAAAAAAAAAAAAAAAAAATTAAAATCCTGGATTTTCACCCCATGCGACTCGCATGGGGGTATGCAAAAATCCATGCGACTCGCATGGAACAAAAAAACTGGTCAGGATCATAAAACTCAGCGCGCTGCTTATTCTGTCACAATACACACACATACACGAAAACCTCTCAAAACTCTCTCAATTTTTCACCAATTTTTACCAAATTACTTGCAAAACTTCACAATAATCATGCGTAGATTCAGTAGGCTCAACCCCTTCAGGAACACGGTAAAGATTTCACCCCTAATCTCTTTAAATTCGAATTATTGTGTTCTTGAGCTATAAATTTTATATTTTGATTTTGTTAAATTCTAGTGTAATTAGACTTAAATTGTTGTTATATTATGCATGAATATCCTAGATTGAAGCTATTTAACATGGATTGAAGCTAAAAACTTCAAATTTTTAAGAATCTAGGGTTTGTGTTCTTGAGTAATTTGGGGCTTTTTGATATAAACAGGTTATGGCCGATTTTTGTCATGAATTGTTGCTAAATTAAGTAGTGTAACATGTTTAGGTAGTTAATTGATCCAAACTTTGAGCCTAAACATGTTTTTGAGAATTAAAGTAGACTTTTTAAGTTTAAAAAATTCATAAACTTGGATAATTTGATGTAAAGGCCAATTTAAACTTGTTTAATTTCTAGTAGTGATTAGTTTGGCATATAATTTGCGATGAATGATTAAAAACTTGATGAACATTTTCTTATGTACTTATTTGAAAAAGTGTAGACTTGACGAAGTATGAAAATGAACATGAGTTTGATTTGAATGCCATGTAATAAGTGTTTAATTGCTATAATGATTATTGTTGACATGTTTAAGAGTTTAAATGTGATAAAACATTGTATACATTTTCGTATGTAAAAGTGTAGAATTATTATTGTTAGGAAAATATGTATAAAATGTGTTATGAATTGAACATGTCATCATAATTGTTTCAAGTTATTATTTTGCTAACACTAATGCATATTTGGATGCACAATTTTTGTGTTTAATGTGTTTTGCAGAGATATACAAATACGGACGGTGCATCATCGTCCAGGCAACCAGAGCCCGAACCGGAAATGTTTTATGAACAAGAGCAACATATGCAACAAGAAGAAGAACAACATGAGGATCAACATATTCCATATCACGATCAAGATCAATTATTCATGAATCAGTTTCGTCAATTCGCTCCACATCAAATGATTCTGAGCTTAGACATTAATGAAGATCAGTTACACCCAAATCTGAGATTTGATCGATGTTGGATAGAGTATCCAGATTATCAAAAGAACATGCACATTCTCTACTTTAAGGTTGTTGAAATGCCAAGGGCAATTGACTGGGTACCTTTGGAAACAGTTGACCTTGCCGAACCGATTCGGGAATTATTGGTGCAAAGGTATGGTAATTCTCAGTTTAACGATTGGATGCGCCTATTTTCCATTCGTAGAACCATATATAGGGAATGGTGTATAGAATTACTTAGTACTATTAAGTTAAACAGTGATGTTAGGAGGATAGATGATAGAAGCTTTATTAGATTTCTGTTAGGTGGACGCATGTACAGAATGTCCATGATAGATTTAGCCAGGGCCTTACAGATTTACACCCCTGCTGAACTTTTGAGCCCCGACTGTAATAGCCTGATTGCCCAAGGAGAAAGGATAGATAGGGAATTTGATATTAACGCCGTCTGGAGGCGTATGTCCCACTTTAATGAATTTCACGCCAGTGGAAATTATACATACTTAGATATAGATAGAGCTGAACTCCGGGTGATTCATAGATTCTTAGCAAACACAATTACACAAAGGGGTAAGAATAAGGAGAAATTGACCGTAAACGATTTGTTCTACCTCAAGTGTATTAGAGACCCGAGGAGTTTCGTTAACATTCCCTATTGTGTTGGTTATTATCTCGCTAATGTAGTTTCGGGGATGAAATCGGGGAGTATTATAGGTGGTGGTATTTTCATTACTCTCATTGGAGAGTATTTAGGTGTGGATAAGCACCAAGGGGGTCCAATGAACGAAATAGAGGACGAAGGTGAAACTATAAGTTCAAACCTTTATCACGGTGCAAGGGTATTATTGATGAGACGTGGTCGGGTATATCGATACGAGGGACCTCAGCGACAGGTAGAAAGAGGTTCGGATGACGAAATGGAAGAGGCGAACAACATTATAGGAGTTGTTCTGGAGACTGCTCTTGATTTAGGCGTTCGTATGGAGGATGAATACATGACGAACTATGATAGGCATATGCAGTACGAGGCATGGCAACGTCGGAATGACTACGAGCATTCCCGGCAACGAGAGCATGGCCGATGGGATTATCATCAGTGCCAAATTATAAGCCAGTTGCAGCCTGGCGAGATGTATTATCCGACCCGACCCGCATACTATCCCGCACATCAGCCAGAAATGAGACCACCCTATGATTTATATGATTATGACGCAGCATACCAGTTCACCTATCATCAGCCATGGAACCCGGACGTGAACATGAATTGGGATCCCTATCCTAATTATCCTCCTAACCCACCTCCTGATCAGTAGAGATAAGTTGGTAATTTATATTTTTATTATTTTAAACACTTAACATTTTAATTACATTTATGTAATGTTTGATATTTCTATTATTATTGTGTACTAATATTTTTCTTATAATTTGAAAGTGGGATGCCAAAGTTCCATTTCAAATTGCATGTATGATTATATTTGTATTGCATGTATTTTATGTTATGCACAAAACAGGATAAAACAACGCGTTTTCAAAGACTGGCATTAAGTTCAGCAAAAGCAAGTAATTTTGACGACAAGATGCAAAATATATGTGAAATAACAACAAGACGGAATGAACAAATGACGTGCACCATTTATCATTCAACAATCAAACGACAATATGTTTGAAACTTTGGTAAAATTTAATCATTTTTCTACGCTAATAACCCTCAATAATTTAAATTGTTTCTGATTTCTTGCAAATGAGGGCATTGCAAGATCTTAAGTGTGGGAAGGGGTTAAATTCTTTCGGATTTTTAAAAAATTTTTTTTTTTGATTTAAACACTTGGTTACCATTAAAAATGCTAGTAACGCAGTAGTTGTGTTAGAATCTAGTGCTCTCCGATAACAAGGAACAACCCTAGTCTTATATACTAACTACCCAATTCTAGTAAAATTTTTCAAAATTTTCAATTAAATGAATTCAAATCATGTTTATACATATTTATGAACGATAAAACTAGGTTTTAACACCGAAATTATTGTTACCTCGGAAAGGACATAAATTGAGAAACAAACTAAAATGTTAAAATTCATTTAAAATGGAATAGAGGACGATAAAAAGAAAAATAAAAGCCAAGTGTGGGAAAATTTACCAAGTTATTTTAAACATATGTCACATATATCTGTAACAAATAACTGAAAATACTTTTGCTTTGGACTAAACTAAACTGTTTTACCCGATAAAAGAAAAGAAGAGATGGATCTACACGATGAATCAATTCCATCATTAAAAGGAAGTAAAGTCTTCCGAAAAAGACACGCGCTTCTTGATTTAGGTCATGAAGTTGTCGTCCAGACCAGCTGTAGGTTGACGAAAAATCTAGAAAAGTCATCACTAAAATCAGCAGGAAATCCACGGACCTCAGCATTAAACAGGGTCGCCAAGTGGTCAGATTTATCCTAACCATGAGAAGGATTTATCTCGTACAATGGGGAGGCACCGTGCAAATTAGCTGGATAAGACTAATGAATCAGATCCCCAGAAAGGATAATCTCCTTAAAGATTAAAAATTAGCTTTTAAGCCTGATATTACTCAATCCTTGAGATTGACCTTAAAGATTGAGAATTCAAACTCATGGAATTCAATGATATCTAAACTCGAGCTTGAACGAGAAAATATTTTGATCAAAACTACAAACCGATTTGTTTTCTGAAAATCCATTTTCAATGCGTTCATTACCATTGAACGTAAAATCCTAGGAATTCACCTGGAATTCATTAGGTCACCTGAACTAAATCGGGTGTCAACCGTAAGAACGGTGGTTGCATAGCATGGTCGGAGACAGGACCTTGTGCCAGACCGAAAAATCATAGGATGATCTTTACTATCGCTCCTACCAAGGATAGTTCTAGCATCCGACACGTTTAATAAGACCATAATCATCTGCATGTCATAGGACATTGCCTTAACAGTTTCTTGTTCATCGCTTTCCTTTACAACCGGACGGTAGTTTACCGAAAGGTAATATACGGAACAAGTAAAGTGGATGTGTGCTTTCCGATACCGGGATAGCAGTGGATTACACGAACCTAAAAGTTTTAGCCAAACTATTGATCCACAAATATATTTTGCAACACCGATGGTGGATTAAATCAGAAAACTTATCTAGGGTAAAATCTAGCTTGAATTTTCAAAAGATCAAATGTTTTTATAAAGATCCAATTTCCTTAAGGATCTAAATTTTTATAGTCATGTGGGACTGTAAACCACCTTTCAAATGTGCACTTTGCTTTGGAAACCGAAAGTAAATCGGCTATTTGATTGCAAGTGTCGTTGACCTAAACCCGAGGCAACTATAAAAGACACACCCACCTTTAAACCACATCGTTACTATCATTGTTTATACCGCTGTATTGAAGTCACTTATGTACAAAGTGTGAAGAATAAAGAAGTGATTCAAGTGTTTCAAGACTATATTGCTTGAGGACAAGCAACGCTTAAGTGTGGGAATATTGATAAGGCTAAAAATGAACACATATTTTACAGCATTATTTCCCAAGAAAGACAAGATTTTAGTTGATATTGTTCGATTTACAAGCACTATTCGTTTAAATATTAAAAAGTGAAGATAAAAGGCAGATTCGACAAATTGAAGACGGAAAGGTCCAAAAAGCTAAAAAGTACAAGATTCAATCAAAAAGGTTCAAATTATTGATGAGGAACGTCTCAAAATAACAAGAGTACAAGTTACAAGACGCAAAGTACGCGATTTAAAATAATACGCGAAGACGTCCGAAAATCCGGAACCGGGACCTGAGCCTAGAAGAAACGCCCGACGTAACGGACCAAAAATATCTACTCAACTATGCATATAAATATAATATAATATATAAATAATTATTAAAATTATTTATATATTTATATTATTTATTTATTATGTCGGCAAGCTAGAAAACAAATGATCCTGAGCTGGAAATCACGGCCATGCGAGTCGCATGGCCTAATGCCCAAACTCATGCGACTCGCATGAGTACCTTTTCCAGGCCACCTTCTATTTAAAGCGACTTCGTGATCCGTTTTTAAAACACAGAAAATATATCTCTCTCTCTCATATATACGATATATATATATATATAATTTATATTTTAATTTTAATTTTAATTCTAATAATAAGGGTATGTTAGCGAATGTTGTAAGGGTATAAGTCGAAATTCTGTCCGTGTAACGCTACGCTATTTTTAATCATTGTAAGTTATGTTCAACCTTTTTATATTAATGTCTCGTAGCTAAGTTATTATTATGCTTATTTAA
Organism: Rutidosis leptorrhynchoides; assembly: GCF_046630445.1. NCBI lineage: Eukaryota > Viridiplantae > Streptophyta > Magnoliopsida > Asterales > Asteraceae > Rutidosis > Rutidosis leptorrhynchoides. The sequence goes on from NC_092335.1 coordinate 191,050,136, forward strand.
AACGAAGTAATCATGATGTTGGGCTAATTACTAAAATTGGGTAATTGGGCTTTGTACCATAATTGGGGTTTGGACAAAAGAACGACACTTGTGGAAATTAGACTATGGGCTATTAATGGGCTTTATATTTGTTTAACTAAATGATAGTTTGTTAATGTTAATATAAAGATTTACAATTGGGCGTCCTTATAAATTACCATATACACTCGATCGGACACGATGGGCGGGGTATTTATATGTACGAATAATCGTTCATTTAACCGGACACGGGAATGGATTAATAGCCACTAGAATAATTAAAACAGGGGTGAAATTACATTCAAGGGTAATTGGTGTAATTGTAAACAAAGTAGTAAAACCTTGGTTTACACGCAGTCGATAACCTGGTGTATTCATTAAACAAAGTATTAAAACCTTGTTACAATTCGAATCCCCAATTAGTTGGAATATTTAACTTCGGGTATAAGGATAATTTGACGAGGACACTCGCACTTTATATTTATGACTGATGGACTGTTATGGACAAAAACCAGACGGACATATTAAATAATCCAGGACAAAGGACAATTAACCCATGGGCATAAAACTAAAATCAACACGTCAAACATCATGATTACGGAAGTTTAAATAAGCATAATTCTTTTATTTCATATTTAATTTCCTTTATTTTATATTTAATTGCACTTCTAATTATCGCACTTTTATTTATTGTTATTTAATCGCACTTTTAATTATCGTACTTTTTAATTATCGTAAGTTTATTTTATCGCACTTTTATTATTCGCAATTTCATTATCGTTATTTACTTTACGCTTTAATTTAAGTCTTGTATTTATTTTATATTTTACATTAGGTTTTAACTGCGACTAAAGTTTTAAAATCGACAAACCGGTCATTAAACGGTAAAAACCCCCCTTTATAATAATAATATTACTTATATATATGTTTGTATTTTTATAAAAGTAAACTAATATAGCGTTGAGCTTTGTTTAAAGATTTCCCTGTGGAACGAACCGGACTTACTAAAAACTACACTACTGTACGATTAGGTACACTGCCTATAAGTGTTGTAGCAAGGTTTAAGTATATCCATTCTATAAATAAATAAATATCTTGTGTAAAATTGTATCGTATTTAATAGTGTTTTCTGCTAAAATTAATAACTATTTTATATACACCTCGCATAACATCAGAATTTCTTGAAGTTTTTCTGGAGGAATTACCTGGTCTCCCACCGCATCGAGAAATTGAGTTTCATATAGACTTAGTGCCAGGAGCGGCACCTGTGGCTCGCGTACCGTACAGACTCGCACCCCCAGAGCTTCAAGAGTTGTCTAGTCAATTACAAGAGTTGTTAGACAAGGGATTTATTCGACCAAGTTCTTCGCCTTGGGGAGCTCCGGTCCTGTTTGTTAAGAAGAAGGATGGGTCGATGAGATTGTGTATCAACTACAGAGAATAGAATAAGCTGACAGTCAAGAATCGGTATCCGTTACCGAGGATTGATGATTTATTTGATCAGTTGCAGGGATCCAGTTATTATTCGAAGATTGATTTGAGATCCGGGTATCATCAATTGAGAGTCAAAGAAGCTGATATCCTGAAGACAGCGTTTAGAACACGTTATGGACATTATGAGTTTACAGTGATGTCGTTTGGTTTGACGAATGCACCAGCAGTGTTCATGGACCTCATGAACCGTGTGTGTAAGCCATACCTAGATAAATTCGTCATTTTGCTCATTGATGATATATTGGTGTACTCCAAGAACAGAGAAGAGCACGAACAGCATCTACACTCGATAGTGACTATGCTTAGAGAAGAGCAATTGTATGCAAAGTTCTCTAAGTGTGACTTTTGGTTACCAGAGGTACAATTTCTTGGTTATGTTGTAGGGGCCAATGGAATACAGGTCGATCCAGCAAAGATTGAGTCTGTTAAGAATTGGGAAACTCCAAAGACGCCAACGCAGATTAGGCAATTTTTGGGTCTAGCTGGTTACTACCGGAGATTCATTGAAGGATTCTCTAAGATCACCCGACCATTAACCGCATTGACTCATAAGGGCAAGAAGTTTGAGTGGTCAGAACCGCAAGAGACTACATTTCAGTTGTTGAAGGAGAAGTTAACAACTGCACCAGTATTGTCTCTACCCGAGGGAAGTGAAGATTTTGTGGTTTATTGTGATGCCTCACGTCAAGGAATGGGTTACGTGCTTATGCAACGAAATAAAGTTATTGCTTATGGATCGCGTCAGTTAAAGATTCACGATCAGAACTACACTACGCACGACCTTGAGTTAGGAGCTGTTGTCTTTGCACTTAAAATGTGGAGACACTACCTGTTTGGAACCAAGTTCACTATCTTCACTGACCATAAGAGTTTACAGCACATATTCGATCAGAAGCAACTCAACATGAGACAGCGACGTTGGATGGAACTACTTAATGATTATAATTGCAAAATTCAATACCATCCGGGCAAGGCGAATGTTGTGGCAGATGCCTTGAGTAGAAAGGAGCGAGAGAAACCTCTTAGGGTTAAAGCGCTTAACATAGTTGTCCGTACGAATCTCACATCACAAATCCGCGAAGCACAACAAGAAGCCATGAAACAGGAGAATGTTGATGTTGAATTTCTCAAAGGGATGGACAAGAAGTTTGACATCAAGGAGGACAGAACACGGTACTTTGCTAACCGAATTTGGGTACCAAAGTTTGGTGGATTGAGAGAATTAGTGTTGGAGGAAGCACACAAGTCGAGATACTCAATTCATCCGGGATCAGATAAGATGTACCAAGATTTGAAGGCATTTTATTGGTGGCCAAATTTGAAAGCTGACATTGCTACTTATGTCGGGAAGTGCTTGACTTGCGCTAAAGTCAAGGCTGAGCATCAGAAGCCATTAAGATTACTGATTCAACCAGAGATTCCCCAGTGGAAGTGGGAAGGAATTTCCATGGACTTCATTACGAAGCTGCCGAGAATGGCGGGAGGTCACGATACCATTTGGGTTATCGTGGATCGTCTCACTAAGTCCGCACACTTCTTACCGATAAGGGAAACTGGTAAAATGGAGAAGTTGGCCCAGATCTACATTAAGGAAGTCGTCTCTTGGCATGGAGTGCCTATATCCATCATATCCGACCGCGATAGCAGATTTACTTCCAGGTTTTGGCAATCGTTACAGAAAGCAATGGGAACCCGTCTAGATATGAGTACAACATATCACCCCCGGATGGATGGCCAGAGCGAATGAACTATTCAGACTTTTGAGGACATGTTGAGAGCGTGTGTCATTGATTTCGGAAACGGATGGGATAAGTATTTACCACTAGCTGAGTTCTCATACAATAACAGCTACCATGCGAGCATTAAGGCTGCACCTTTCGAGGCATTGTATGGAAGGAAGTGTAGATCTCCCGTTTGTTGGAGCGAGTTGGGAGATAGTCAGTTGACAGGTCCTGAGATTATTCAGGAGACAACTGAGAAAGTTCTACAGATTCAGGAACGATTGAGAATGGCTCAAAGTCGTCAAAAGAGTTACGTCGATGTTAGACGGAAGGACATAGAGTTCCAAGTTGGTGACAAGGTTATGCTTAAGGTATCACCTTGGAAGGGTGTTGTACGATTTGGAAAACGAGGTAAACTGAGTCCTAGATATGTTGGACCGTTTGAGATAACTGAAAGGGTTAGACCAGTAGCTTACAGACTGGAACTGCCACAACCACTCAGTGGTATTCATGACGTTTTCCATGTATCCAATCTAAAGAAGTGCCTAGCCGATGATAATTTGATTATTCCTTTAGAGGAACTACGTATCGATGACAAACTTCATTTCATTGAGGAACCTGTTGAAATCTTGGGCTGAGAGGTCAAACAGTTGAAGCAAAGTAGAATTCCTATCGTTAAAGTTTGGTGGAACGCGAGAAGAGGACCAGAATTCACGTGGGAGCGTGAAGACCAGATGAGGCTGAAATATCCGCAACTATTTCCCGTGGAAACCACTTCAGCGGACGATCACTAAAATTTCGAGACGAAATTTTCAATAACAGGTGGGTAATGTAACAACCCTGATTTTTCCGTTACTTTCGTTAACCTTCCGTTAGTTTATTTAACGGCGATTATTTAACTTTTATGCGTTTACGTGTATTAAATGCGTACTTGATCTTCAGAGGGTTTTAATAATTAATATGGGTTGATATTAATTCAAATAAATATTTCGGATAATGAAATACGATAAAAACGATACGATTTTGATAAAAGCTTTTTGAGCAACGAAACGCTCGAGTTTATTTTAATAATTAATTTTATTAATTATTAACTTTTTAAAATATTTAATTTATTGGATTTTTAATAAATTAGACAATTGGTTGCATTTAACGATCGGGTTAGCGTTCCGGGCCTTCGGTACGACTAAACGGCACTTAAAACGGACCACGATTACACGGGATTGCAAAACGAGAGCCCGGGAACCCCATGTGGGCCCCATTCGGCCGAACCCCACCCCCTCCCCCTTATTTTGTTAATTTTTGGCTAATGGAGGGACTTAAGTGCAATTAAGGGTATTTAGTGTAGTGACCCGAACTTTTCCATGTTTATATATATTAATTGAGGTTGATATTTACATGATTAAATGTTTCCAACATGTTAAGCAATCAAACTTGTTAAGACTTGATTAATTGAAATATGTTTCATATAGACAATTGACCACCCAAGTTGATCGGTGATTCACGAACGTTAAAACTTGTAAAAACTATATGATGACATATATATGGATATATATATATAGTTAACATGATACTATGATAAGAAAACATATCATAAAGTATATTAACAATGAACTACATATGTAAAAACAAGACTACTAACTTAATGATTTTTAAACGAGACATATATGTAACGATTATCGTTGTAAAGACATTTAATGTATATATATCATATTAAGAGATATTCATACATGATAATATCATGATAATATAATAATTTAAAATCTCATTTGATATTATAAACATTGAGTTAACAACATTTAACAAGATCGTTAACCTAAAGGTTTCAAAACAACACTTACATGTAACGACTAACGATGACTTAACGACTCAGTTAAAATGTATATACATGTAGTGTTTTAATATGTATTTATACACTTTTGAAAGACTTAAATACACTTATCAAAATACTTCTACTTAACAAAAATGCTTACAATTACATCCTCGTTCAGTTTCATCAACAATTCTACTCGTATGCACCCGTATTCGTACTCGTACAATACACAGCTTTTAGATGTATGTACTATTGGTATATACACTCCAATGATCAGCTCTTAGCAGCCCATGTGAGTCACCTAACACATGTGGGAACCATCATTTGGCAACTAGCATGAAATATCTCATAAAATTACAAAAATATGAGTAATCATTCATGACTTATTTACATGAAAACAAAATTACATATCCTTTATATCTAATCCATACACCAACGACCAAAAACACCTACAAACACTTTCATTCTTCAATTTTCTTCATCTAATTGATCTCTCTCAAGTTCTATCTTCAAGTTCTAAGTGTTCTTCATAAATTCCAAAAGTTCTAGTTTCATAAAATCAAGAATACTTTCAAGTTTGCTAGCTCACTTCCAATCTTGTAAGGTGATCATCCAACCTCAAGAAATCTTTGTTTCTTACAGTAGGTTATCATTCTAATACAAGGTAATAATCATATTCAAACTTTGGTTCAATTTCTATAACTATAACAATCTTATTTCAAGTGATGATCTTACTTGAACTTGTTTTCGTGTCATGATTCTGCTTCAAGAACTTCCAGCCATCCAAGGATCCATTGAAGCTAGATCCATTTTTCTCTTTTCCAGTAGGTTTATCCAAGGAAATTAAGGTAGTAATGATGTTCATAACATCATTCGATTCATACATATAAAGCTATCTTATTCGAAGGTTTAAACTTGTAATCACTAGAACATAGTTTAGTTAATTCTAAACTTGTTCGCAAACAAAAGTTAATCCTTCTAACTTGACTTTTAAAATCAACTAAACACATGTTCTATATCTATATGATATGCTAACTTAATGATTTAAAACCTGGAAACACGAAAAACACCGTAAAACCGGATTTACGCCGTCGTAGTAACACCGCGGGCTGTTTTGGGTTAGTTAATTAAAAACTATGATAAACTTTGATTTAAAAGTTGTTATTCTGAGAAAATGATTTTTATTATGAACATGAAACTATATCCAAAAATTATGGTTAAACTCAAAGTGGAAGTATGTTTTCTAAAATGGTCATCTAGACGTCGTTCTTTCGACTGAAATGACTACCTTTACAAAAACGACTTGTAACTTATTTTTCCGACTATAAACCTATACTTTTTATGTTTAGATTCATAAAATAGAGTTCAATATGAAATCATAGCAATTTGATTCACTCAAAACGGATTTAAAATGAAGAAGTTATGGGTAAAACAAGATTGGATAATTTTTCTCATTTTAGCTACGTGAAAATTGGTAACAAATCTATTCCAACCATAACTTAATCAACTTGTATTGTATATTATGTAATCTTGAGATACCATAGACACGTATACAATGTTTCGACCTATCATGTCGACACATCTATATATATTTCGGAACAACCATAGACACTCTATATGTGAATGTTGGAGTTAGCTATACATGGTTGAGGTTGATTCCAAAATATATATAGTTTGAGTTGTGATCAATACTGAGATACGTATACACTGGGTCGTGGATTGATTCAAGATAATATTTATCGATTTATTTCTGTACATCTAACTGTGGACAACTAGTTATAGGTTACTAACGAGGACAGCTGACTTAATAAACTTAAAACATCAAAATATATTAAAAGTGTTGTAAATATATTTTGAACATACTTTAATATATATGTATATATATTGTTATAGGTTCGTGAATCAACAGTGGCCAAGTCTTACTTCCCGACGAAGTAAAAATCTGTGAAAGTGAGTTATAGTCCCACTTTTAAAATCTAATATTTTTGGGATGAGAATACATGCAGGTTTTATAAATGATTTACAAAATAGACACAAGTACGTGAAACTACATTCTATGGTTGAATTATCGAAATCGAATATACCCCTTTTTATTAAGTCTGGTAATCTAAGAATTTGGGAACAGACACCCTAATTGACGCGAATCCTAAAGATAGATCTATTGGGCCTAACAAACCCCATCCAAAGTACCGGATGCTTTAGTACTTCGAAATTTATATCATATCCGAAGGGTGTCCCGGAATGATGGGGATATTCTTATATATGCATCTTGTTATTGTCGGTTACCAGGTGTTCACCATATGAATGATTTTTATCTCTATGTATGGGATGTGTATTGAAATATGAAATCTTGTGGTCTATTGTTACGATTTGATATATATAGGTTAAACCTATAACTCACCAACATTTTTGTTGACGTTTAAAGCATGTTTATTCTCAGGTGAATATTAAGAGCTTCCGCTGTTGCATACTAAAATAAGGACAAGATTTGGAGTCCATGTTTGTATGATATTGTGTAAACACTGCATTCAAGAAACTGATTTCGATGTAACATATTTGTATTGTAAACCATTATGTAATGGTCGTGTGTAAACAGGATATTTTAGATTATCATTATTTGATAATCTACGTAAAGCTTTTTAAACCTTTATTTATGAAATAAAGGTTATGGTTTGTTTTAAAAATGAATGCAGTCTTTGAAAAACGTCTCATATAGAGGTCAAAACCTCGCAACGAAATCAATTAATATGGAACGTTTTTAATCAATAAGAACGGGACATTTCAGTTGGTATCCGAGCGTTGGTCTTAGAGAACCAGAAAATTTGCATTAGTGTGTCTTATCGAGTTTGTTAGGATGCATTAGTGAGTCTGGACTTCGACCGTGTTTTCTTTAAAAATGATTGCTTAACATTTTTGTTGGAAACTATATATTTTTAACATATGAATATTATGTGATATATTAATCTCTTAACGTGTTTGATATTATGTGATAGATGTCTACCTCTAGAACAAGTCCCATTGACTCACCTAATAATAATGAAGAGTCAAATGTAAATTGGAATGATTTGTGGACTGATTCACAAGTTCCCGAAGAGGAACCGGAAGAAGAGTCGGAACCGGAAGAAGAATCGGAACCGGAAGAAGAATTGGAACCGGATGAAGAAATAGAACCGGTGGGGGAAATAATAAAACGGTTAAGTAAAAGAAAATCCTCAACCAACCGACCAAAGTTAATTATGGTCAATGGTGTTTCCGCCAAGGAAGCAAAATATTGGGAGGATTACCAATTCTCCGATGAATCGGATTCCGACGAGAATTCCGATGATGTTATAGAAATTACCCCAACTGAATTTAAAAAGGCAAAAGAAAATAATAAGGGAAAGGGCATAAAAATAGAGAAATCTAATTCCAACCCCGATGAACTTTATATGTATCGTCAACCCCCGAAGTCCTTAAGTTGTAACAATGACCCGGGAACCTCTAAACCACCAGGTTTTTCTAAACCAATGTGGACAACGACGGCTCGTATTAGGGGAACATCATATATCCCTAGAAACTTGGTAAAACGAACCAAAACCGAAGAAGAAGAAACGAGCGAGTCGGAATAAGATAGTTGTATTCGTGTGGTGTAATATATGTAATATAGTGTTCTTATGCTTTATGATATATGTAAAAATTGCTTGTATTAATAAGTATTTTTTTATGAAACTAACTCTTGTCTATTTTACAGTTTAAAAACACAAAATGGATAGACAACCCAATATTTTAAGAGACCTACCCGGAGACATGATTGATGAAATCTTGTCTAGAGTCGGCCAGAATTCTTCGGCACAACTATTTAAGGCGAGATCAGTTTGTAAGACATTCGAAGAACGTTCCAAGAATATCTTGGTTTATAAGAGACTTTCGTTTGAAAGATGGGGGATATCACATTGGGAAACCCATAAGTTACGATGTGTTTACTTTGACGCATATATTGCGGGGAACCCAAATGCTATTTTACGCAACGGGTTAAGAAATTATTTTGACTCAATATATCCGAATATTGGACTTCGTGATTTAGAAAAAGCGGCTAACATGCAACATAAAGAAGCATGTTATGCTTACGGATTAGTAATGTTCGCTTCTCACCAAAGTGAGAACAAGAACATCGGGCTACAACTATTAAACAAAACGTTTCCACAAGTGACGGAGTCGGTAATTGGGGTAAGAAATGAGGTTTTTAGATTATTACGGGACTGTTGGACATTACGTAACCCTCGTCCCTTTGATGACGTTACAACACGCTGTCTTATCAACGGCCATAATGGTTATGTTGCACAAGACCAAGGATGGGAAGTAGTCCTAGTAAAACCAGAATGCATGACTTGTTTCTGGACGTATGAATTACGTGTCTTTATTGCCTTTGCCGAACGACTTGTGTACTAGCTAGAATTGTCTTCACAACTATCTTGTATCAAAGTTATTGTGTGCTATATTTCATGCTTTATGTAAAATAAGCGGTATTGTAAGTTTGTAAAATATTGTATAAAAGTTTGAACGCGAAATATTATTACAATCAGTTTTTCATATAGAATTGTAGTAGTTGAATTGTATATTAGCTACTAAGTATGAACTTAACGGGTAGGTACTACCCGAATTTAAACTTATAAAACGCTAATATGAAGAAAAAGCTTTTATAAATGAGTTCATATTATGCTACGAAATACTATTAACTACTCTTAATATTCTGTATGATTAACTTGTTCCATTTAACTATTTTGAAGGAAATGGCACCGACTACTCGACACACCGTGAATATGAATGAAGAGGAATTCCGTACTTTTCTAGCTTCAAACATAGCCGCAGTACAGGCTGCACTACATACCAACAATAACCTTGGATCTAGCAGTACAGGAAATCGTGTAGGATGCACCTACAAAGAATTCACTGCCTGCAAACCTTTGGAATTTGATGGAACCGAAGGACCGATCGGATTGAAACGGTGGACCGAGAAGGTTGAATCGGTGTTTGCCATAAGTAAGTGTACTGAAGAGGACAAAGTGAAGTACGCTACGCATACCTTCACAGGTTCTGCGTTAACATGGTGGAATACCTATCTAGAGCAAGTGGGACAAGATGATGCGTACGCACTACCGTGGTCAGCATTCAAGCACTTGATGAACGAGAAGTACCGTCCCAGAACCGAGGTCAATAAGCTCAAGACAGAACTTAGAGGGTTACGAACCCAAGGATTTGATATTACCACGTACGAAAGACGATTCACAGAATTGTGCCTATTGTGTCCGGGAGCATTCGAAGATGAGGAAGAGAAGATCGACGCGTTTGTGAAAGGATTACCGGAAAGAATCCAAGAAGATATAAGTTCACACGAGCCCGCCTCCATACAACAGGCATGTAGAATGGCTCACAAACTAGTGAACCAGATTGAAGAAAGAATTAAAGAACAGACTGCTGAAGAGGCCAATGTGAAGCAAGTCAAAAGAAAGTGGGAGGAAAACGGTGATAAGAATCACCAATACAACAACAACAGTAATTACAACAATAATCGCAACAATTATCCCAACAATCGCAACATCAATCGCAACTACAACAAACGGCCCAACAACAACAACAACAACAACAACAACAACAACAACAGCAACTACAACAATCATCCCAACAACAATAATAACCGCAACAACAACAACAATCAGAAGCAGCTATGCCAAAGGTGTGAAAAGAATCACTCGGGGTTCTGCACCAAATTTTGCAACAAGTGTAAAAGAAATGGTCATAGCGCGGCGAAGTGTGAGGTCTACGGACCAGGGGCTAATAGAACGAAAGGAACAAATGGTGTCGGAACGAGTAATGGCGGAGCAAGTAGTGTCGGAGCAAGTTATGCCAATGTAGTTTGTTATAAATGTGGAAAACCAGGCCACATTATTAGAAATTGCCCGAACCAGGAGAACACGAATGGACAAGGCCGTGGAAGAGTTTTCAATATTAATGCGATAGAGGCACAGGAAGACCCGGAGCTTGTTACGGGTACGTTTCTTATTGACAATAAATCTGCTTACGTTTTATTTGATTCGGGTGCGGATAGAAGCTATATGAGTAGAGATTTTTGTGCTAAATTAAGTTGTCCATTGACGCCTTTGGATAGTAAATTTTTACTCGAATTAGCAAATGGTAAATTAATTTCAGCAGATAATATATGTCGGAATCGAGAAATTAAACTGGTTAGCGAAACATTTAAGATTGATTTGATACCAGTAGAGTTAGGGAGTTTTGATGTGATAATCGGTATGGACTGGTTGAAAGAAGTGAAAGCGGAGATCGTTTGTTACAAAAATGCAATTCGCATTATACGAGAAAAAGGAAAACCCTTAATGGTGTACGGAGAAAAGGGCAACACGAAGCTACATCTTATTAGTAATTTGAAGGCACAAAAACTAATAAGAAAAGGTTGCTATGCTGTTCTAGCACACGTCGAGAAAGTACAAACTGAAGAAAAGAGCATCAATGATGTTCCCATTGCAAAAGAATTTCCCGATGTATTTCCGAAAGAATTACCGGGATTACCCCCACATCGATCCGTTGAATTTCAAATAGATCTTGTACCAGGAGCTGCACCAATAGCTCGTGCTCCTTACAGACTCGCACCCAGCGAGATGAAAGAACTGCAAAGCCAATTACAAGAACTTTTAGAGCGTGGTTTCATTCGACCAAGCACATCACCGTGGGGAGCTCCTGTTTTGTTTGTCAAGAAGAAAGATGGTACATTCAGGTTGTGTATCGACTACCGAGAGTTGAACAAACTTACCATCAAGAACCGCTACCCACTACCGAGAATCGACGACTTATTTGATCAACTACAAGGCTCGTCTGTTTATTCAAAGATTGACTTACGTTCCGGGTATCATCAAATGCGGGTGAAAGAAGATGATATTCCAAATACTGCTTTCAGAACACGTTACGGTCATTACGAGTTTATGGTCATGCCGTTTGGTTTAACTAATGCACCAGCTGTGTTCATGGACCTTATGAACCGAGTGTGTGGACCATACCTTGACAAGTTTGTCATTGTTTTCATTGATGACATACTTATTTACTCAAAGAATGACCAAGAACACGGTGAACATTTGAGAAAGGTGTTAGAAGTATTGAGGAAGGAAGAATTGTACGCTAAGTTTTCAAAGTGTGCATTTTGGTTGGAAGAAGTTCAATTCCTCGGTCACATAGTGAACAAAGAAGGTATTAAGGTGGATCCGGCAAAGATAGAAACTGTTGAAAAGTGGGAAACCCCGAAAACTCCGAAACACATACGCCAGTTTTTAGGACTAGCTGGTTACTACAGAAGGTTCATCCAAGACTTTTCCAGAATAGCAAAACCCTTGACTGCATTAACGCATAAAGGGAAGAAATTTGAATGGAATGATGAACAAGAGAAAGCGTTTCAGTTATTGAAGAAAAAGCTAACTACGGCACCTATATTGTCATTGCCTGAAGGGAATGATGATTTTGTGATTTATTGTGATGCATCAAAGCAAGGTCTCGGTTGTGTATTAATGCAACGAACGAAGGTGATTGCTTATGCGTCTAGACAATTGAAGATTCACGAACAAAATTATACGACGCATGATTTGGAATTAGGCGCGGTTGTTTTTGCATTAAAGACTTGGAGGCACTACTTATATGGGGTCAAAAGTATTATATATACCGACCACAAAAGTCTTCAACACATATTTAATCAGAAACAACTGAATATGAGGCAGCGTAGGTGGATTGAATTATTGAATGATTACGACTTTGAGATTCGTTACCACCCGGGGAAGGCAAATGTGGTAGCCGATGCCTTGAGCAGGAAGGACAGAGAACCCATTCGAGTAAAATCTATGAATATAATGATTCATAATAACATTACTACTCAAATAAAGGAGGCGCAACAAGGAGTTTTAAAAGAGGGAAATTTAAAGGATGAAATACCCAAAGGATCGGAGAAGCATCTTAATATTCGGGAAGACGGAACCCGGTATAGGGCTGAAAGGATTTGGGTACCAAAATTTGGAGATATGAGAGAAATGGTACTTAGAGAAGCTCATAAAACCAGATACTCAATACATCCTGGAACGGGGAAGATGTACAAGGATCTCAAGAAACATTTTTGGTGGCCGGGTATGAAAGCCGATGTTGCTAAATACGTAGGAGAATGTTTGACGTGTTCTAAGGTCAAAGCTGAGCATCAGAAACCATCAGGTCTACTTCAACAACCCGAAATCCCGGAATGGAAATGGGAAAACATTACCATGGATTTCATCACTAAATTGCCAAGGACTGCAAGTGGTTTTGATACTATTTGGGTAATAGTTGATCGTCTCACCAAATCAGCACACTTCCTACCAATAAGAGAAGATGACAAGATGGAGAAGTTAGCACGACTGTATTTGAAGGAAGTCGTCTCCAGACATGGAATACCAATCTCTATTATCTCTGATAGGGATGGCAGATTTATTTCAAGATTCTGGCAGACATTACAGCAAGCATTAGGAACTCGTCTAGACATGAGTACTGCCTATCATCCACAAACTGATGGGCAGAGCGAAAGGACGATACAAACGCTTGAAGACATGCTACGAGCATGTGTTATTGATTTCGGAAACAGTTGGGATCGACATCTACCGTTAGCAGAATTTTCCTACAACAACAGCTACCATTCAAGCATTGAGATGGCGCCGTTTGAAGCACTTTATGGTAGAAAGTGCAGGTCTCCGATTTGTTGGAGTGAAGTGGGGGATAGGCAGATTACGGGTCCGGAGATTATACAAGAAACTACCGAGAAGATCATCCAAATTCAACAACGGTTGAAAACCGCCCAAAGTCGACAAAAGAGCTACGCTGACATTAAAAGAAAAGATATAGAATTTGAAATTGGAGAGATGGTCATGCTTAAAGTTGCACCTTGGAAAGGCGTTGTTCGATTTGGTAAACGAGGGAAATTAAATCCAAGGTATATTGGACCATTCAAGATTATTGATCGTGTCGGACCAGTAGCTTACCGACTAGAGTTACCTCAACAACTCGCGGCTGTACATAACACTTTCCACGTCTCGAATTTAAAGAAATGTTTTGCTAAAGAAGATCTCACTATTCCGTTAGATGAAATCCAAATCAACGAAAAACTTCAATTCATCGAAGAACCCGTCGAAATAATGGATCGTGAGGTTAAAAGACTTAAGCAAAACAAGATACCAATTGTTAAGGTTCGATGGAATGCTTGTAGAGGACCCGAGTTCACCTGGGAGCGTGAAGATCAGATGAAGAAGAAATACCCGCATCTATTTCCAGAAGATTCGTCAACACCTTCAACAGCTTAAAATTTCGGGACGAAATTTATTTAACGGGTAGGTACTGTAGTGACCCGAACTTTTCCATGTTTATATATATTAATTGAGATTGATATTTACATGATTAAATGTTTCCAACATGTTAAGCAATCAAACTTGTTAAGACTTGATTAATTGAAATATGTTTCATATAGACAATTGACCACCCAAGTTGATCGGTGATTCACGAACGTTAAAACTTGTAAAAACTATATGATGACATATATATGGATATATATATATAGTTAACATGATACTATGATAAGAAAACATATCATAAAGTATATTAACAATGAACTACATATGTAAAAACAAGACTACTAACTTAATGATTTTTAAACGAGACATATATGTAACGATTATCGTTGTAAAGACATTTAATGTATATATATCATATTAAGAGATATTCATACATGATAATATCATGATAATATAATAATTTAAAATCTCATTTGATATTATAAACATTGAGTTAACAACATTTAACAAGATCGTTAACCTAAAGGTTTCAAAACAACACTTACATGTAACGACTAACGATGACTTAACGACTCAGTTAAAATGTATATACATGTAGTGTTTTAATATGTATTTATACACTTTTGAAAGACTTAAATACACTTATCAAAATACTTCTACTTAACAAAAATGCTTACAATTACATCCTCGTTCAGTTTCATCAACAATTCTACTCGTATGCACCCGTATTCGTACTCGTACAATACACAGCTTTTAGATGTATGTACTATTGGTATATACACTCCAATGATCAGCTCTTAGCAGCCCATGTGAGTCACCTAACACATGTGGGAACCATCATTTGGCAACTAGCATGAAATATCTCATAAAATTACAAAAATATGAGTAATCATTCATGACTTATTTACATGAAAACAAAATTACATATCCTTTATATCTAATCCATACACCAACGACCAAAAACACCTACAAACACTTTCATTCTTCAATTTTCTTCATCTAATTGATCTCTCTCAAGTTCTATCTTCAAGTTCTAAGTGTTCTTCATAAATTCCAAAAGTTCTAGTTTCATAAAATCAAGAATACTTTCAAGTTTGCTAGCTCACTTCCAATCTTGTAAGGTGATCATCCAACCTCAAGAAATCTTTGTTTCTTACAGTAGGTTATCATTCTAATACAAGGTAATAATCATATTCAAACTTTGGTTCAATTTCTATAACTATAACAATCTTATTTCAAGTGATGATCTTACTTGAACTTGTTTTCGTGTCATGATTCTGCTTCAAGAACTTCCAGCCATCCAAGGATCCATTGAAGCTAGATCCATTTTTCTCTTTTCCAGTAGGTTTATCCAAGGAAATTAAGGTAGTAATGATGTTCATAACATCATTCGATTCATACATATAAAGCTATCTTATTCGAAGGTTTAAACTTGTAATCACTAGAACATAGTTTAGCTAATTCTAAACTTGTTCGCAAACAAAAGTTAATCCTTCTAACTTGACTTTTAAAATCAACTAAACACATGTTCTATATCTATATGATATGCTAACTTAATGATTTAAAACCTGGAAACACGAAAAACACCGTAAAACCGGATTTACGCCGTCGTAGTAACACCGCGGGCTGTTTTGGGTTAGTTAATTAAAAACTATGATAAACTTTGATTTAAAAGTTGTTATTCTGAGAAAATGATTTTTATTATGAACATGAAACTATATCCAAAAATTATGGTTAAACTCAAAGTGGAAGTATGTTTTCTAAAATGGTCATCTAGACGTCGTTCTTTCGACTGAAATGACTACCTTTACAAAAACGACTTGTAACTTATTTTTCCGACTATAAACCTATACTTTTTATGTTTAGATTCATAAAATAGAGTTCAATATGAAATCATAGCAATTTGATTCACTCAAAACGGATTTAAAATGAAGAAGTTATGGGTAAAACAAGATTGGATAATTTTTCTCATTTTAGCTACGTGAAAATTGGTAACAAATCTATTCCAACCATAACTTAATCAACTTGTATTGTATATTATGTAATCTTGAGATACCATAGACACGTATACAATGTTTCGACCTATCATGTCGACACATCTATATATATTTCGGAACAACCATAGACACTCTATATGTGAATGTTGGAGTTAGCTATACAGGGTTGAGGTTGATTCCAAAATATATATAGTTTGAGTTGTGATCAATACTGAGATACGTATACACTGGGTCGTGGATTGATTCAAGATAATATTTATCGATTTATTTCTATACATCTAACTGTGGACAACTAGTTATAGGTTACTAACGAGGACAGCTGACTTAATAAACTTAAAACATCAAAATATATTAAAAGTGTTGTAAATATATTTTGAACATACTTTAATATATATGTATATATTGTTATAGGTTCGTGAATCAACAGTGGCCAAGTCTTACTTCCCGACGAAGTAAAAATCTGTGAAAGTGAGTTATAGTCCCACTTTTAAAATCTAATATTTTTGGGATGAGAATACATGCAGGTTTTATAAATGATTTACAAAATAGACACAAGTACGTGAAACTACATTCTATGGTTGAATTATCGAAATCGAATATGCCCCTTTTTATTAAGTCTGGTAATCTAAGAATTTGGGAACAGACACCCTAATTGACGCGAATCCTAAAGATAGATCTATTGGGCCTAACAAACCCCATCCAAAGTACCGGATGCTTTAGTACTTCGAAATTTATATCATATCCGAAGGGTGTCCCGGAATGATGGGGATATTCTTATATATGCATCTTGTTATTGTCGGTTACCAGGTGTTCACCATATGAATGATTTTTATCTCTATGTATGGGATGTGTATTGAAATATGAAATCTTGTGGTCTATTGTTACGATTTGATATATATAGGTTAAACCTATAACTCACCAACATTTTTGTTGACGTTTAAAGCATGTTTATTCTCAGGTGAATATTAAGAGCTTCCGCTGTTGCATACTAAAATAAGGACAAGATTTGGAGTCCATGTTTGTATGATATTGTGTAAACACTGCATTCAAGAAACTGATTTCGATGTAACATATTTGTATTGTAAACCATTATGTAATGGTCGTGTGTAAACAGGATATTTTAGATTATCATTATTTGATAATCTACGTAAAGCTTTTTAAACCTTTATTTATGAAATAAAGGTTATGGTTTGTTTTAAAAATGAATGCAGTCTTTGAAAAACGTCTCATATAGAGGTCAAAACCTCGCAACGAAATCAATTAATATGGAACGTTTTTAATCAATAAGAACGGGACATTTCATTTAGTCCATGTATAAATTAATTAGTACTTGTATTCTTTTCCCTAAACCTAATTAGAAATAAAGAACGCAGCTTTTTCCCTCCTCCCTCTCCTCCCATCGTCAACCAACACCATCACAACCATACCTTCATCTTTCAAAATTAGCAAAAGTGTGATACACGAATTGCGTTCATCTCCTCGTTCTCTATCCATTGGTATAAGCAATTTAGCGATCTAAGGTATATTTACATGAACCCTAATTCTTAAAAATCTGATTTTTATAAAGTTTCATAGTTATGTTGTCAATTGCTCAAGTCTATACGCGTACGTGTTAATTGTAATCGTTATTTTGGTTGTTTGATGCGCTAGGGTTTAAAAATGAATTTGTATTTGTTTGATCAGAAAAATTAAGTTTTTCAAATGCTAATTATTATGTTATAATCAGATTTTTTGCGAAAAACTATTGAGTTTAGGCTTTGGATTCTCTTGATTTCGTTTCCGTATGATTAAGTTATGTCGATTTGAATTATCGTTGTGTTTTTGTTGCTTGATCAGAAATATGGTATTGATAGAAAACCAATTGGCATGTGAGAATTATACCACTGGAAATATAATTTAAAAACAATCAAGTTAGACTAGGATATCATGTCGTTTGCTTATGTATAGCCCGAGATATGCTAGAATTAGTGTAAATGTAGTTTTATGCAGCACTTGCATGAAAATAACCTTGTATGATAAAATGTGTTAATTTCTTGATTAAAGCTTTACATATTTGAAAAGTATACAAAAATTAATTCATCTTTCATGTAGATATCATAGGCTAATTGTATCTAGATCTTCGGATAATCGTATGCGAATGTGACTAACTAAATGAGAATCGAATCTGTAAATTGCACACGATTTTGTACTTTGTGAATTTTGTGTATTGTTTGAGCATGTATTCTTCTGGAAAATGAAACTTAACATGATATGTGACTTATTGTTAGTTTATTTCAATCTCTGAAA
Source organism: Rutidosis leptorrhynchoides (assembly GCF_046630445.1). Taxonomy (NCBI): domain Eukaryota; kingdom Viridiplantae; phylum Streptophyta; class Magnoliopsida; order Asterales; family Asteraceae; genus Rutidosis; species Rutidosis leptorrhynchoides. Next base: position 191,068,806 of record NC_092335.1, read on the forward strand.
TCTTATGCATTGGGCACAATAGAGTCGTACTTTATGTGAATTCTGATTTGAGCTGAAAACTGAATGTTCAACTTGCACGAATAAACTGTACCAATTGGCTAAACAAAACTGGCTATATTTTTTATATGTATTACTTTGATTTTTCCTTGAACCATGTCCACTGGTCTTGTATCAATTGCATGTCCTAACTCCGGTTATAGCCAAAATGAAATCAGTGCGCGGTCAGAAACTGACTTGGCAAACCCCAAATGTATCCCTTATGATTCCTGACTTTTAATTGTTGTATGAGTCCCTGTCCAGACTTTTTGGAATCAATTTTTAGTATATTTATGATCTGGAGTTTGTCATATTTACTTGAATTTTTTACTATGAGATAATGTGCTAAGTATGTTACGTGTTCATAAATTTTGTGCATGACGATAAACTGAAATTGTGAAAATGATCATTCATGACCTAAAACGTATTGTTTGACTTAGGTTTGACATGTTGACCAATATTTGACATGAACCTACTGATGTTGACTTTAGTTGACCACATTGACCAAGTTTGACTTTCGGTTTGAATTCGGTTGACTTTGTTTGACTTGCATGAGATAGTTGACTTTTACTTTGAAACGCGTCGAGTCGAGCAATAAGACAACGTACATTATGAAACCACACTTATATAAGATACATATATTGACAAACCTACATACGTATACTTAGGTTACATTACTCGGGTCTAAACCGTACAAGTCATTTGTCTTTCATTCCGAGCTTTATTCAAAGGTGAGTCTACAGTCCTGCTTTTTACATGTTTTCAGGGATGAAAATACACGCTGTTATAATTACATTTTCAATTACTTTTATATTGACATGAGTACTACACATATGCATAATGAGTTTGTTTAAAAAGCCTCTAGCTTGAATACTTTTAATACCATCGGTGTAAGCACAATTTAGATGGACGGATCCGTTAGGTTGACAACCCCACCCACTATAAAAGTAGTGGTGCATTTACTTTGAACATTAAATACATTTGAACAAGTGTATAACATTTTACGAGGTAAGGTCGGTGTAGTAGTTTCTATACTCGGGTCATTGCTAGTATTCAGGTGCTCGGTTTATGCAAGCGATAGAATCTCATGGTCAAGGAAATCAAACTATTTTTCTGATAACTGTTTTTCAGATACTGTTACATTATTTTAAACTGTAGATTCACCAACATTATTTGTTGACCTGTTTTTGCGTGTTGTTATTCTCAGGTCCTTAAGAGGTATGTTTCCGCTGTGTTTGCTGCATGACTGGTCGTGGAGTCAGCATTTGATTTTAAAGAACATTATTTACTTTCGCATTTAAAACTTTTATAACTGTTTAAATACGGTTGGCTTGTGGTTACGATCACAACAGTGTTTCTATTTTGGGATTATTGGCTTATGTTTTTGAAAGTTAATATTTTAAATAAAATTAAATGCGATTGCTTTAAACGTCTCATATAGAGGGCGTAACTGTTAACTGTGGGACCGAAATTAACACGCCGTCGGATGGTAATTTAGCGGGGTGTTATATTTAAGGTGACAGTGTAAGAAAGAAACGAAGTTCTTGGTAAATATAGACTATTTTAAGTAAAATATCCTTTGATTAAAAGAATGGGTTTGTAAAAAAAAAAAAAAAAAAATGAAAGTAAAATTTCATATGTACTAGTCAAAAATAAGTATTTATTTACTTTAACATATACGATTTCTAAAATTTTCACGTATGGCAAATAAAATAAATTTATTTTCACAAAACTTTAAGGGGATCGCACAGTAAAATAGTGTGTGTAAAATTTTGGCAAACAAAATTTTCATATTTCGAAGGTTACAAGTTGGAAGATGATTGATGAGAATTGAGTAAAAGTCTCTTGAAAATCTCGGGTGATATTTGAGCAAAAATGTTACGAGGTAATGAAAACTGTTGGATTTAAATGTGGTTGATGACTATTAGTAGGGCACAAGTCCTTTGACCAACAATGCTTAAGTGTGAAGTTGTTGCTTATAAGTGAGATACGAATGGGAGAGTATGAGGATGAGAGTTAACCACTCATTGATTTTAGGAAAATTTCGAACTGGTATGACTAATATCGAAGTAAGAAGGATGATGTTGTGGTTATCATTCAATAAGAAATTTTCTCGTAATAAGTTAGGATTTAGAGTTGCGTAAGAATGAGTATCAAATAAGATTCTTGGGTAATCTTTAATATAGAATCTGAATCGCTGAAGTGACGGAATACAATTTCCTTTATGTATCATTGTGCAAGTTCGTTCATTGTATCGGTTTCTTTTATGGCTAGAGAGTGAGCAGTTTTGGTGAGACGGTCAACCATAACCAAGATAGTGTCATAACGGCCTACCGTTTTCAGTAGATTCGTGATGAAATCCATTTTTATTTCTTCCCATTTCCATTGTGGGATTTAGGGTTGTTGTCATGCAACTAATAAGGTTCAGCTTTCGGGTTACTTCTCTTCCCGTAATAGTTCGCCATTCTTGCGAGGTATACGAATAAATTTTTCTCACCATAAATAAATTTTGCTTTCATCCTTGAAATCCAGTCTGTTCCAACTAACTCATCAAGCTTCCTAACTTGATGGGTGTTAGGTTAATCTTAAGGTTCATTCCAACCAAATCTTATTATACTATTGCGAAAAAATTCTATCCGCCTTCTCAAATAACATCTGCTTGTGCGTAGGTAACTAATCCTTTCCAACTACTACCTTAAAACTTTCAAGTTTTGTTGACATGAGATCTTCTCTAAATGACCCACCTGTTAATTGTAAGGTACTACCTTAAATCATTCCTCTATCTCTGCCAGCTTACCATTAGCTTATCCTATAGAATACTTAACTCTCATGGTTATTAATGGCTTATTAGTCATAACACTAAGATTCTTAGATATAAGGTTTCTATCGCTCCAGTATTAAACAACCTTGAGACAATAAAACGTTGTGATGAAACGTACCCTAACTAAAATTAGGATCCATGCGAGTTTCCATAACTAAGATAACCATTGCTCTACCGCAAGTCAGTACAAAGTTTTTCCTATTTGGGAACTTTTTCCTTAAATGACTAGGGTGTCGATAGTTATAACAAATTTTCGGGTTATCAATTCTGCAATCCAGGCCCTTCTTGTACAGTATCTGGGCTACGTGGTTATTCCTTCCCTACCTTTAACAGACTATAATGCGTATGCTCAAGTGATCCCTGTCAAAATTTTTTCCTGGATCACCTCATATTCCTCATGTAGTAACATTGGAACTTCTGCATGATTTACTTCAATATAATCACGCTGGCCTGGCGTCATTATATCGTACTAAATCGTACGTTCATTCCAATATCACTTCATATGGTCAATGCAATGTGATCACTTCAATTTCTACTCAATTTCATCTAACGGTGCTTTATCTGTGTTGTCTCAAAACGAAATCTACATAATTAATCTCACGGTTTCTCGATGTGGGTGCGTAAGTTCCGTAGGTCATGCATCAATGCCTAAATGTCCTAAAATTTCTTCAAAATGTTCGGGTTCAAGTGGCGTCGTTAGGTTCCTTTCTAGAAATTCAATCTGGGTCTCGTGTCGAGTTGTACGTGTAGCAAGTAGTGATACAATATGTCTTCGGGCGACTCCCAAGTCTTTGGGTATGGCTGAGCATCTGTAGAAGGCACTCTGACCTTGTGAAAGAAGATGTCCTCCAATATCTCCTCCTCTGAGGATCAACTTTAGTGGGCGTGAATTCCGAGGGGTACTCCTCCTAAATTGCGTGAAGTAATGTTTCGATATCTGGAACGGTAGAACGGTAGTAATAGGTGGATTACAATACTAATCCTTAGGGTTAGACGAGCGGGAAAGGGTTCAGTAAAACATCTGAACTAGGAAAGATAAATTCTCCAAGTCGGTACAGCTAAAAGCAGATGAGTAGCAAGCACGTAATCAGGCATAGTAACTATAGCAGCCTAGAGCGTCTACAACAGTACATAGCATGGCAGTAATAGCAGTATCAACATAAGTATCATGCAAAAAGCAGATAGTAGCATGCGGCACCGAGAATAAGCAAAAGCATAGAGCGAGTTTACATAGCAGTAAAAGGAAACGGTAGCATGCAACAAGTTCATACAGCAGTAGAAGTAAGTAGTGGCATGCAGTAGTAATAAGCAGTAACATGCAGTAATATAACACAGTAGCATGCAGCAGGTTTGCATAAACAAGTAAACGAGCAAGTTGTAGATTAGTCCTATTAGCGAATCCTACTCGACTCGGTCAAGACTCACTAATGCAACCTAATTCCCTACAACCAATGCTCTGATACCAAATGTGATGCCCCGTACAAAACCATCGTGTATGGATCATCAACAACAAGATCATTACAAGGTCAAACACTATATGCTGTTTGAAAACCAGTTTAGCATTCATGAAAATATAGCGTTTTACAAAAGATAACGTGCTTCCTATGAATAGAAGCATAAACATAAGTACGTGACCCAAAGGTCGTTACAAAGCCATTGTTTGAAAATAACGTAAGTTACGAATGCAAAAATAAAAGTTTCATGATTGAGACATCTCTAAGTAATGCAGCAGAAGTCTAACACAGCAAGTCTGTAACACCAAGACAGCAAGTCTAACAACGGAAGCAACAACGTCTAAGCACCTGAGAAATACATGCTTAAAAAGTCTACACGAATGTTGGTGAGCTATAGTTTGTTTGTAATCAGTAATGTAATGTAGGCCACGAGATTTCAGTGCTTCAAACCAGCGTTTCAAATCGGTAAATCAAAATAGTATGATAAAGTATATGCTTAACCGTGGGCACCCGGTAACTAACTTAACATAATAATACCCCCTAAAAGTGCACTAGGCGAGTGCGTAAGTTTATGAAGTATTAAACACCCGTTAAATGCTAGCGCGACTAGCCTGGGTGGGGATGTCAAATCCTATGGATCCATATCTAAGATTCGCGTTCACCGATTCAAAGACCAATGACTAAACGTTATCGAGCTAAGGGGAAAGTTTATGCCGTTGTATAACCCACACATATATAAAGTTTAAGTACTCATGCCTAGTATGTAAAACGTAAAATGCGTAAGTATTCTCAGTCCCAAAATAGTTAAAGTAAAAAGGGATGCTATAACTCACAGTGGAAAGTAGTAAAAGTCGATACGCGGTAATGGTAAGCAAGTAGTTAGTCCGAAAGGTCCTCAACCTAAGTCAAAAAATTACTAAGTCAGTAAATCGTTCCCAAAGGTTTAAATGTATGTAAATTAGGTCTTAAGTGTCATCATCATTCATCATCAAACAAAAAGTGTAAAGTAAGTTTCGTTCAAGAGAAGAGTTTAAAACAAAGGCTGATTTCGTTCGGTCGCCGCGGCCTCTATACAAACTGAAATGAAGTGAGACCAGTGGCCATGGCTCCATATATGAGTCCCCTAGAGGCTGGCCAATTTCCAGAACCAAACTCGTCTTCGTTTGACTGTGGCGACGGTTTAAGTACGAGTAGGTCAGAAATTTCAGCACAACGTTAATAGGGTGTAGTGACTTTCGGAGAGCCATAAATCCTAAACCGTAACTCGGATTAAGACTAGGCCTAAACAGAAAATCATTTACTCGAACCGAACTAACTGAAAATCAACTTTACAGTAGCCCAGGTTACTGATCAGACCTCCAAAAACAGTAAACAAAGTGCTTCGGTGGGTTCTTGGTGCTTGATGTTCATCACGGTTCTCATTCTTGATGCATATAGCTTCAAGTGTACAACTCGTTGATGTGTTTACATCATCTTTACCAAGTTTTGACCATCATAACACTAGTTCAAGTCTAAGATAAGTAGCACAACTCATTTAAGTGTTGCAAGTAGTTTGATGAACCAAAGTTATATCAAGATCTTAGATTCGACACATACAAGAGTTATAAAAGTAATATTAAGCTACAAACTTGAAAGTAAACTTAAATAAACAAGATCTTAAGTTGTAGAACATAGTTCTTAGTTAGATCTTGAAGATCCTAGACCCAAAAGTCTAGATCTAACATAAGTGTACAAAGTTATAATTAAAAGTTTACTTACATGTTCTTGAACTTACAAAGTAGTTTCAAGAAATATGAGATCAAGATTAACTAGTAATACTTGACCAAATTAACAATATTACAACTTTAAATAAATGAAATGAAGAAATAAATTAAAGTTACAAGTATTATGTTCATGTTTGCTTCATACTTGAAGATTTGAATCTTAAGAAAGTAAGCTTCAAGTCTACAAAACATGAACACAAAGAAGATCATCAAGTTTATGAACTTTAGATCTTGAAAACATTTAAGTGTAGAACCATAAACTAATAAGTTTAGGTTCTTGTTCTTGGTTCTTCATCAAACAAAGGATGGAAGAAAACAAGATTTATGAAGATACAAACTAACAAGTTTGATCTTTAATCAACAAAAACAACAACAAGTAACTAGTAAATGATGATGATGGAACTTGAATTTAAAAGAAAGAAAAGAAAGAAAATAAGTTTATTACTTACAAAGTTTTGAGAGAAAAACAAGAGAAAAAGAGTGCAAGTAAGTATGTGTGAGTAAAATGGAGTGAATGCTAGTGTATAAGTAACAAAATAAAAAAAAAAAATTGAACTCCCTTGTAGCTCCAAAGTGGACGGTTTTTAAGGCAAAAGAGGAAGGTCAAAAACTAACTTTCAAACATGGGAGAATGGTGTATGCTTAGAATGGTATTAAAGTTAATTGGTATGGGAACAAGGTGTAAGTATACATGTAACTAGATTCCTCATGTCACTAATTAATCTTGTTTATCATTAAGAAGTTACTAGCATAAAAGTGGGCTCTTAATTAATCCATTAAGTTAAGTAGGGTGGGCTTCTAAGTCCATTAACACAAGCCCAAGTCCAAGTAAGCAATAAACTAAATAAAAGCCCAAGTAATTAACTACTAACATTAGTTAATTAAAAATGATTAATATTAATTAATCATGAATGTAAATAATATTCGAAAATATTATTCGTGAAAAGTGTGTGTCACAAAGACAAGTCGGGACATGGAAAGTCAAATATGGTGACAAGTCCATTAAGGTAACTAGTAAGCCTTAATAAACACTAAGCTCAATTAAATAAGCCCTTAAGCCAAGTAATTGTTATAATAAATAACAATCAATTTTGCACAGTCATAATAATCCAATTACGACAAAAGTTTAACGCGTACCAAGTACGTATCTCGTTTAAAACGATAAGTGACACCAACGGTCGTAAAAGTATTCGGGGATCAAGTTAAGTGATTACACACTTAATGGCACGTAGTAAGATATTAATGAGAGTAATTAATCATGATAAAAGATCCCAGGGCATAAGCTAGCTCAGTACGCACAAATACGCAGTTTCGTGAAAGCACAAAGCACAAAAGCAAGTCGAAAAAGTCGGGTCATTACAGTAACCAACAAATAAACACTTTTCAGATCTGGGTTCAAGTTTATCTTGAGCTTCACGATGAACGTAAGCCTCACAACCCCAGATTCTTAGATATGAGAGAGACACAGTTTTACCATGCCATATCTCATAAGGTGTTTTAGAAACTTTCTTGGTTAGGATGAGGTTAAGGATCCTTGCGGCAGTTTGTAGGGCATAACCCCAAAAACTGATTGGAAGCTTTGTGCGGCTCATCATGGATCGAACCATATCAAGTAATGTTTGATTCCTCCTTTCAGCCACACCATTATGTTGTGGTGTTCTAGGAGGAGCTAATTGTGAGATTATCCCACAACCCCGTAGATGATCACGAAATTCATCATTAAGATATTCACCACCTCTATCAGATCGGAGAATCTTAATTCTTTTGTTCAGTTGATTTTCTACTTCATTTTGGTATGCCTTGAACACTCCCAAAGTTTCAGACTTTTGTTTAATTAAATAAACATAACCATATCTACTGAAGTCATCAGTAAATGTAACGAAGTATCGTTCCTGCTGTCTAGTAGGCGATCTGAATGGACCACACACATCAGTGTGTACCAACTCCAACAGATCATTACCCCTTTCACAGTTTTCTATGAAAGGTGCATTTGTCATTTTTCCTAACAAGCAAGATTCACATTCGTCATATGATGTAACATCAAATGATTCTAAAATTCCATCTGACTGAAGTTTTGCTATGCGTTTCTTGTTTATATGGCCTAAACGACAATGCCATAGATACGTTTTATCCAAAAAGTCTTTGGATGAATCAACATTGTAGATTGAACTATCATTTAGCTTTGATGTGGTTTCTAAGATGCCTTTACAAGGACTAGCCTTGAAATAAAACATCCCATTTTTGTGAACAAGTATTGATCCATTATCAAAACTAAAATCAAAACCATCATTAAATAAAGCATTAAAAGATATAATGTTTCTTGCCATTTCAGAACTGTAGCAAACATTAGATAAAACAATACATAGACCAGAATCAAAAGAAAGCTTGTATTCTCCAATCATGTTAACAGAGGCAACGTTCTTATTCCCCATGATTAGATTGAGCTCTCCGGTCTTCAGCTTCCTACTTCTTGTGAGTCCCTGCATATTTGTACAAATGTGAGTACCACATCCTGTGTCCAATACCCAGGAATTAGAAATAGTAGTATTGTTTAGTTCAATCATGAACAAACCTGAAGGTACGGCAACTCCCTTAGCCCGTAGTTCATTAAATTCTTTCAAGTACTTAGTACAATTGCGCCTCCAATGTCCTTTCTCCCCACAATGGAAGCATATTGCTTCTTCAGGAGACTTGGTTTGCGGGATCTTTGAAGTAGAAGAGTTAGCAATGCCCTTAGGTTTAGGTTTGAAGTTGGACGTGCCAACCTTACCCTTGCCCTTGTTCTTGCCCTTTGCTTTGTTTTTCTTCTTCTTGATCCCACCTTCACGAATGGTTAGAACAGTAGTTGCGAGTTTAGCTTTGGCCATGTTAGCCTCAGCGGTTTTCAACATGCCATGGAGCTCCATGATTGTTTTCTCCATATTGTTCATATTATAGTTCATAATGAATCCTTCATATGCACTAGTCAGCGAGTTCAGGATAAAATCCGTTGCAAGCTCCTGACTTATGGAAAAACCAAGGCGCTCCAGTCGGTCTATGTACCCTTTCATTTGTAGTACATGGACACTAACCCTACTTCCCGTTGCCATTTTACAAGATACGAGAGCTTTCACGGTGTCAAACCTTTCTTGCTTTACTTGTTGTTGGAACATGTCTTTGAGTTGGTTAAGCATGTCATATGACCCTAAGCTCTCCATGCCCTTTTGGAGCTCCGGAGACATGGTCGCAAACATCAAGCATGCTACGTCATTAGACTCGGAATGACGTTTTTCAAACTCATCCCTAGCCGCTTGAGTTGCTCTCGATCCGGGTTCTGCCGGTAAGGGTTCCTCAATTGCCCTGATCTTTCCTTCCATCCTAAGAGCAATTCTTAGGTTGCGAAGTCAGTCCATGTAGTTCAAGCCCGTAAGCTTGTCCTTTTCAAGGAGCCCTTTAAGGCAGAAATTAGTGATTGATGACGGAGTAGGATTTGTGTTTGTAGCAGACATCTATCATATTTTTAAAGTAAGTTGTATTAGTTAGTTTGATATGTTTAATCCTTGTTGAGATAATTACCCAAGTGTGTTCAATATTCAAACAATTATAATTAACAAGGTTAAGATCCATATTTCACTTATGGTAATGACGGGTTTACCGCGAATCGCCAATCATAAGCTATTTAGGTAGGTAGCTGTATTACCAATTTCATCCATTATGAAATTCTTAGGTTCTGCAGGATTTAGTGATAATCAATTATTTCACTTGGCATGTTTAATCCCTTCTACGCTAATCCTTCCTCATGGCGGGTTTGCCGCGAACTACGATTTCAGATTGTAAACCGTCCGTGATAGATACACGTGAAATCCGGCCCAAGACTCTCGGGTATCGCAAAATTCACCTCACCCTTCCGAACACCCAACTAAAGTCCGGCCCAAGACTCTCGGGTATCGCGAACTCTAACAGGTAGAAGGTTCGGATGTGTGTACTACTCATGGGTAGCGTAAAGTTTACATTAAAAATGGGGTTTTGTTTTCTTTTAGCAAAAGTAGTTTATTCCATTTTAAAACATTTGCTAATTATGTATTGCGTGTTGCGTTTGTTAAACTAATTTTAACCAAACCATTTTAAGTGATTATTGTATTTTGTTTCTATACTAATTTTCTAGCTAGCATGGCATAGACAAATAATAACACAATAATAATCATGACACGCAATTATCGGTAGTATGCCTCGAGTCCTATGCGTTTTTCCGGTGAGCCAACACATAGAAAAACATGGTCAACTAGGGACATAACCTTGTGTGAGAATTGGCTCCTACTAAAACCGCCATCTCCATTATATGCTCGGATGGGCCGCATTGTGAACATCGTCTTCTTGATTCCAATCTTGGTTGCATTATCTTACAAAATAACTATTCTATTTTCTATACTATTACAAATACAATATAAATAGAAAGACGACATGCAAGTCGTTTAATAAATTATTACAATTATCCCTAATAAATAATAAACACGACATGCAAGCCGTTTAATAAATTATTACATTCATCCCGAATAAATAATAAATTAAATCATACAACCAAACATCCACACAAGGGTCTTATTGAGGCAAATACTACCGATTTCATACAACAATCACATACATAACAAATGGAGTGCCAAATATCCATTTTCATGAAACATGTTTCTATAAGGATTGATTTAAACACTTAATGGCACACAAAATAATCAATCCTTGTTTACATAACTTATGTATGTATGTAAACACACTTCATATTTGTAAGTATGATTTTCATGCCAAAACCATCCAAACAAACATATTAAGTGAATCAAAATATGTTGGAGATTTATTCACTTTTTAACAAGGCATAAAGTCTAAAATTAACAATTTTAATTTTCTCATTTCATGTAAAACATGAATATAATTTATGTACTTTATTTTTCTAAACATTGAATCTTTAATAGTCAACAACAAAGCTACTATTAAAATTTTTGAATTTTGGACAGATTCATACATCAGCTTTAAATGGTCATATCTTACTCATTTCTAATCCGTTTTCGATGAATTTTTTTTTTCAAATTTAAGTTCTTTCAGTTAGCTTTCAAATGCAATTGGCTTCATAAGAAAATATTGAGTTTAAAGCCTTGAAACAGTCCATCAAAGACAGACTGTTCAAGCTGAAAAAAAACTTTAAAAAATGAGATTAACCATTTAACATTTTGCCAAAACCCAAGATTCAAATGTTATTTAGGAAACATAAATACACAAATCATGATAATAGTTGTGCATGTTTGTTATGCATAATCATCTCCAAGAATCATGCACAACACACTCATCAAAACCAATTATCATAGAGTACATTAGTTTGCTAAAACTTGTACAAGATGGCTCGGATACCACTGTTGGAGTATGATACAAATTCAAAGCGAGCGGAAGTATTTTTTAAAACTTTACAAAATCATACTCTTCCACGGATCATTGTACAAAACTTTGGCAAACAAAACAAATTAACGAAACCGAACAAGAGAAGATTAGAATACAACCTTTGTAGCCTTTTGAAGATCGAATTTGAAAACTCAAAGAAGAGTTCCTCTAAACGGTAGACACCCAAAGTTCCAACCTTGCTTCGATCTATACCTTCTACTTAACGGATATTTTCTTCTTCGTTATTTCCACCAAAAACCGAACCCAATTATAGATTCCAAGTATTTTTGGTTACTTGAAAATAAGAAAGAAAAATAGAATTTTTTGTATGTGTGCTTTTGTATCTTTTTCATAACTTTTCCAATACCAAGACTTGGTATTATATATTACATAATTGATACAATTAATACATCTAGTACAAATGTAATAAATAAAGATTTGGAAAGATTTGCAAAATTAAATCTTTATATAAAATAAGATTTACAAAATCAAATCATATTTTATAAATCAAATCAAATCTTATATCTTATATAAAATATGATTTGCAAAATCTAATCAAATCTCTACATATTTAGATTTGTAAGTATATGTATACACATAAAAAAAACTTACTTAATTTATTAAACCATTAACTAATGATTAATAAATTAATTTTCGATTAGAAGGTATATCAAACAATTTTACGATTGGCCTTTGTGTGTGACCGAATAGGATAAATGGACTTTTATTATTTAATGTCATGGGCATATCTTCGGAATATATGTACCACGGTCAAACCACGGTCGAACTGTAGCCAACCCGAGAACATATTTCCAACACGCACATCAGAGAATGAGTCCGATTACTCGCCCTCTCGGGTAACCCGAACAAGGAAAATCCTCTTCCTATTACCCTTTTTAGATTTCCTTAGTGATTACTTCACCATCAATAAATAGAGTACACCCTCGAAAAAGTCTCCAGAGAAATGAAGTTGGTTTGTGTTACGGGGGCTTCTGGTTACGTAGCTTCCAGGCCCGTTAAGTTATTACTTGCTCGTGGTTACACCGTTCATGCTACCGTTCACTCCCTTTGTTAGTCAAAATTAATTACTCTTATATCTTTAAAGAAGATTGTAATAATAATATATTCACATCCATATATCCACGAGCAAAAGAGTTACATTAAGATTTAACAATCAGCTTGAGTAGATACTATTATCTAGAAGATCATTTTATTTTTTGAAAGTATATATGCCGCTATATAATGAGCGATGTTAACTTAAAAATCACAAACTTTTTTAATTAAGGTGCTTCGGTGTGTTTGGTACGTCTGGCTTTGGTTTCGTAGTGGTTGTTCTTAGGTTCTCCAGTGACGGTCTCTTGGTAGTGATGACGATTTCGGGTAATGTGGTACGGGTTACGTTTGATGGAAGGTGATGACAAGGTGACTTGAGTTTTCATTAGGTTTGATCGGCCGTTTGGACATTTCACACTTGCACTGCCTTATCACTCGTGTTTTTGTGCGGTTCCTGGGCTTATTTGGAGTATTACATGATTCAGTTCCAATTGGGTCTGCAACGACTAATTTCGATGCTTTGTTTGCCGCTTCACAAGAAGATTCAGGGTTTGGTGGATCAAGTGGTTTCATTATTGGTTGTGTATATTTTCAGTGTTGTAACATTACTTTAATTGTTGTGTAGATGTTTGGTAGATAGTTAGATCATTCAAATCGTTTACGATAGTTACATTGTAATTGTTTTGATTTGGTGATCACTGAATTATTTCAAGTAGATTTGTAGAGTTTGCATCTGTTTTAACCACGAGATCCTTGAACCGTTTTAATTTTAATTTGATGTCCTTTGTGGTAAAAAAAATATTCTCTTTTAATCTTTATTACAGTATTAATGAACATAAAAAAAAAAAAAAAAAAAAACACGACGGCGGAGACGACGACGGTGGTTGTGACGGGGATGGTTGCCCGGGGATGATGACGACTGCGACAACAATGGTGGTTGTGACGGGGATGGTTGCCCGGAGATGGCTAAAAAGTAAAACCGCAAGCAAATGGAGCAGTGGTTAAAGATACCCAATTAAAGTTCTCCGACCACTTCGGAGGGCTAGGGTTCCGACTGCACTCAATCAAGCGGCGAGGCCTTTTTCCGGCCATTCAGGCTAGTTTTTCAATCGGATTTTATTGCTATCAACGGCGCGATCTCATGGGTAAAAGGAGGTATCAATCGGATGGTAAGGGGTGGATGTATAGGGTTCGTAATGGGCAACAAATACCTATTGCTAATCCTTATAAACCGGGAACATTGTCGATCAAGACCTCGTTTTATGTGACGAATTTGCCAGAAAACATCAATCGCCAGGGTTTGTGGAACTTTTGCAAAGGATACGGGGCTATTGCCGACGCGTATGTGGCGTACAAGAAATCAAAACAAGGGAAACGGTTCGGATTCGTGCGTTTCTCAGACGTTAAAGATTCGACCACGTTGGCTAAATTGTTGTCAACAATACAGGTGGAAGGGACGAATTTGGTTGTCACGGTGGCAAGGTTTCAGGAAAAAAAGGATAACCATACAAAATCTAGGGTTCCGGAGCGTAACCCTAATTTACGAACACAAGGTTCTTCACAACACTCGGAAGCAAGCAGGTTTGAGGGGTCGTATGCGAATACAGTTAAAGACAATAGAAGTGGTGGTGCTTTTAAAACTGTGCCAACGAAGAGAGTAACGATGGTGGAACACGACCTCGTTCAGTTATCAAACCCAATGGAATCTCTATTGGTCAAGCTCAAAGACATCCGATCACTCCCAACATTCGAAACTGCAATGAAGGAGGAAGGTTTCCACCAGGTAACGGTCAATTATGTGGGTGGTTTGTGGACTTGGTGTGTGTTTGATTCGGTGGACGAGTGTGCCTCATTCAAACTTAATGAAACTCTCAAGCTGATATACTCCACCGTTAGACCGATCTGTAAAAATTTTGTGGTCGACGAGAGGTTAACATGGATTGAGATTTCAGGAATGCCACTCTGTGCGTGAAAGTCGAGCGCATTCAAAAAGGTTTCAGAATTATTGGGTAAATTTATCTTCTTTGACAAAGAAGGTAACGATGCATTGAGTTTAGGGCGAGTGTGTATCGCTACCCATCAGACAAGCTTAATTAATGAATGGGTGCACGTGGATGTAAACGGAGTAACGTATGAGGTACACATACACGAAGTTGGTTCATGGACCTACAAACTTAATAGTGGCGATAAAGCGGAAACAGACGATGTATCGTCTACTCATTCGAATACATATGAGTCATCAATTGATGAAACTAATCAGGAATTTAAATTCGAAACTAGCTCCCCTATGCCATCGGTTATGAAAGATACTGGTGACAGCAAAACAGAAGCATATGAGAATGGTCCTAGTTCTTATCCTGGTTTTACAAAAAAGAATAACGGGTGGGCTGAGGAGGAAGAGAAATTTGTAGAATTGGGTGCCCAGTTTGGTATTGATGCGGATAAAGTTAGAGAAATTTATTCGCATATTATCGGGTCAGTGGGGATTACTATGGTCCATAAATGAAGCTCCTTAGTGTTAATATTCGGGGGAGTAAGAAAGGTAAAAAACGGGTTTGGATCAAGGAGATGTGTTATGAGAACAACATTCAATTTCTAGGTATTCAGGAAACGAAGATGACAACTTTAGAGTTATTTCGGTTGAAGTCAATGTGGGGAAACTATTCGTTTGATTACGCTTGTTCGTTGTCACGTGGTATGTCAGGAGGTATTGTTTCTATCTGGGATCCGAACTATTTTGTCAAAAATAGGGTTTGGTGTGATTGTAATTTTGTGATTTTTAAGGGGAGATGGGTCGGTATTGATCAAGATTACTTTATGGTGAACGTATATGGGCCACATACTTCTGCCGCCAAAGTAAGTTTGTGGGATAGGCTTCGTACGTTTGTCAATTCACACGTGGGGGAATTTGTATTTTTTGGTGATATGAATGAGGTTCGTAACGAGGGTGAAAGGTTAGGATCTTCTTTTAATAGGGAAGAAGCACGGGTGTTTAATTCGTTTATTGATGACACGGGGCTAGTTGAGGTTGCTCTTACCGGGAGAAAATTCACTTGGATGAACAAAGCGGCTACAAAGATGAGTAAGATTGATCATGTTTTGGTCTCTTTTAATGCTTTCTTGAACTTGTCGGATCATAATTTAGTGGCGCTTAATAGAGGTTATTCGGACCATGTTCCAATCATGCTTCATGATGATAGATTGGACTTTGGTCCATACCCGTTTAATTTTTTTCATTCTTGGTTTCAATTGCCCGGTTTTGATGAGTTCATAAAAGGGTGTTTTGTTGCGAATGGTTATAAGGATCCGGTTACTTTTAACGATAAACTTAAATTTTTGAAAGGTAGCATTAAAACTTGGGTGAAAGAGAAACGTTCTGAACTTAAGTCAAGAGAGCATTCTATTCATGAACAAGTGGACGAGATCGAGAAAAAGATTGAGTCAAATTCCGCAACTGATACGGATCTACAGTCAAGGTTGAACTTGTTACAAGAATGTGTTAGTATTATGGGGTTGACGGATCAAGATGCGGTTCAAAAGTCGAAAATTAAATGGAATATTGAAGGGGATGAAAACTTTTTTCATGGTTTGCTCAAGTATAGAAGGAATAAACATAGCATTCGTGGTATCTCTTTGAATGGGGTGTGGGTGACGGAACCGATTATAGTTAAAAACGCGTTCAAGGAGTTTTTCAGCATCAAATTCACGAGAAACAGTGGGGCTGCTCCGTCAACTCAGCCCTCGGCCATTCGTACTTTGGATGCAAGTGAGCAATTACACATGGACCGCATGGTTACGGAGGAGGAGATACGGATGGCGGTTTGGGATTGTGGCAATGATAAATCCCCGGGCCCGAACGGGTTTACTTTTCTTTTTATTAAGAAGTATTGGGATGATCTTAAAGCCGATATTGTTGGTTCGATTAGCAATGCTTTTATCTCTAAATCGATGCCTAAAGGATGCTTGTCGGCGTTCTTCATTTTGATCCCTAAGGTAAATAATCCTAATTGTATCAAGGACTATAGACCTATATCGTTAATTGGGGTGCAATATAAGATCATAACAAAAATTCTCGCTAATAGGCTTTCTTTAGTAATTGATAATTTAATTTCTAAAGAACAATCCGCTTTTATTAAAGGTAGACAAATTCTTGACGGACCTTTGATTGTTAGCGAACTGGTAAATTGGTATAAGTTAAATAAGAAAAAACTTATGATTTTTAAAATCGACTTTGAAAAAGCTTATGACTCGATCCGGTGGGACTTTTTGGACCATATGTTAGATTCAATGGGTTTTGGCCAAAATTGGCGGGATTGGATTCGTATGTGTCTTGTTAATGCACAGACATCTGTTCTTGTGAACGGTAGCCCGACTAGTGAATTTCGTATCCACCGAGGCCTACGTCAAGGTGATCCTATTAGCCCTTTTTTATCCTTTTTTATTTTTAATTAATATGGAGGGTCTTCACGTCTTGTTGAAAAATAAAGTGGAAGAGGGATTAATAAAAGGGGTTAATGTTGGGAATTCGGATCTTAATATTTCGCATTTGTTTTACCCCGATGATGCGATTATTGTCTCGGATTGGGATACCGCGAGTCTTGATAATTGTTTAGCGACTTTAAACGAGTTTCATATCCAATCGGGCCTAAAAATTAATGTGGATAAATCGAGTCTTTTTGGCATGGGAGTTGATGATTTAACGTTGGACATGGTGGCTCAACAATTCGGGTGCGTTAAAGGTAATTTTCCGTTTAAATATTTGGGCCTTCCGATTGGGGTTAATATGAATACGGTGGCCAATTGGAAAGATTTAGAAGATCGGTTTATTAAGAAACTTTCGGGATGGAAAGCCAATCTTTTATCTTTCGGGGGTCATCTTACGTTGTTAAAATCGGTATTGGGAAGTCTTGGAATTTATTTCTTTTCTTTATTCGAATGTCCCGAGACGATTTTAGACAAACTAGAGTCCTTACGGGCCGGATTCTTTTGGGGTAAAAATGATAACGTTAAAAAAATACATTGGGTCAATTGGAACCAAGCTCTTGCTTCGTTCGATAAAGGGGGTCTTGACGTTGGTAGTCTACGGGCTTTTAACTATAGCCTTTTGTTTAAGTAGATTTGTCATTTTAAATCGGATCCGGTTTCGAAATGGGCTAGGGTGATATGCGCTTTACATGGTGATCATGGTGGGTTAGATGGTAAGCCGTTCTCGAGTAAGGGGGTGTGGTATAATATTGTTAAATTGTTTGAGAAAATTAGGAGTAAAGGTTTATTACCTCCGTATGTTTTACGGGCCAAAGTTGGGGATGGTAGATCGATTAAATTTTGGGTGGAGAATTGGTTGGGTGACGGTGTTTTACGGGATCGATACAGTCGCCTTTTCCACCTGGATGTTGATGCGAATTGAAGGTTAGCGGATAGGTGCGGTACAAGAGATTGGGCCTGGGCTTGGAAGCGTAGAATTAGGCCTCGAAATGAGTTGTTACTGGCGGATCTATCGGAAAAATTGGGCCGAGTGGTTCTGTCGCAAAAGGCCGATTCGTGGGCCTGGAATATTGATGACGAGGGCAGTTTTACGGTTAGTGGAACGAGAATGTATTTGGACAACTGCTTGTTACCTACGTATATGAGACCGACTACGTGGGTTAAGTTCATTCCTAGGAGAATTAATATCTTTCTATGGAGACTTGCTATTGACAGGTTGCCGACTAGGCTAAATTTGTTTAGTCGAGGGGTGGAGATTACGAGTTCAGCTTGCCCGGTATGTTCACGTTCGAGTGAAAGTGCCGAGCATATCATGTTTAGTTGTGATTTGGCTGTAGTTCTATGGAGAAAATGTAGAATTTGGATAGGTATTCTTATTCCGACTTTTGATTCGTGGCTCGAGTTCATGGAGTGGTTTGACAATTGGCGCGAGAAGGAGGAGATAAAGATTAAAGTTTACTCCATTGTTACGGCTCTTCTATGGTTCATTTGGCGGTACCGAAATAGCGTGGTGTTCACCGGAGAAGAGTTGAAGAAATCTACGCTTTTTGATTCTATTCGTAATTTATCTTTTAATTGGTGTATTAGTAGAGGCAAATGTAAAATTAGTTGGAACAAACGGCTTTTGAAGCCCGTGTAATTGTGGCGTTCTGGTCCTCTCTAGCTACTTGCTATGAAATGTCCCGTTCATATTGATTATAAACGTTCCATATTAATTGATTTCGTTGCGAGGTTTTGACCTCTATATGAGACGTTTTTCAAAGACTGCATTCATTTTTAAAACAACCATAACCTTTATTTTATCAATAAAGGTTTCAAAAGCATTACGTAGATTATCAAATAATGATAATCTAAAATATACTGTTTACACACAACCATTACATAATGGTTTACAATAGAATATATTACATAGACATATGTTTCTTAAATGAAGTTTTTACACAATATCATACAAACATGGACTCCAAATCTTATCCTTATTTTAGTATGCAACAGCGGAAGCTCTTAGTATTCACCTGAGAATAAACATGCTTTAAACGTCAACAAAAATGTTAGTGAGTTATAGGTTTAACTATATATATATATATATATATATATATATATCAAATTGTAACAATAGACCACAAGATTTCATATTTCAATATACATCCCATACATAGAGATAAAAATCATTCATATGGTGAACACATGGTAACCGACATTAACAAGATGCATATATAAGAATATCCCCATCATTCCGGGACACCCTTCGGATATGATATAAATTTCAAAGTACTAAAGCATCCGGTACTTTGGATGGGGTTTGTTAGGCCCAATAGATCTATCTTTAGGATTCGCGTCAATTAGGGTGTCTGTTCCCTAATTCTTAGATTACCAGACTTAATAAAAAGGGGCATATTTGATTTCGATAATTCAACCATAGAATGTAGTTTCACGTACTTGTGTCTATTTTGTAAATCATTTATAAAATCTGCATGTATTCTCATCCCAAAAATATTAGATTTTAAAAGTGGGACTATAACTCACTTTCACAGATATTTCCTTCCTCGGAAATAAGACTTGGTCACGGATCGATTCACGAACCTATACAAATATGTACATATATATCAAAGTATGATCAAAATATAATTACAACCATTTTTATTATGTTTTAAAGATTTGAGTGTATTAAGTCAGCTGTCCTCGTTAGTAACCTACAACTAGTTGTCCACAGTTAGATGTACAGAAATAAATCGATATATATTATCTTGAATCAATCCATGACCCAGTGTATACACGTCTCAGGCTAGATCACAACTCAAAGTATATATATTTTTGGAATCAATCTCAACCCTGTATAGCTAACTCCAACATTACTGCATATAGAGTGTCTATGGTTGTTCCAAATAATATATATACATGGGTCGATATGATATGTCAAAACATTTGCATACGTGTCTATGGTATCCCAATATTACATAATATATTAGAATACATGTATAATACAATATAAGTTAGCTAGGATATGATTAATATAGATTTGTTACCAATTTTCACGTTGCTACAACAAGAAAAATTATCCAATCTTGTTTTACCCATAACTTCTTCATTTTAAATCCGTTTTGAGTGAATCAAATTGCTATGGTTTCATATTGAACTCTATTTTATGAATCTAGACAGAAAAAGTATAGGTTTATAGTCGAAAATATAATTTACAAGTTGTTTTTGTAAAGGTAGTCATTTCAGTCGAAAGAACGACGTCTAGATGACCATTTTAAAAAACATACTTCCACTTTGAGTTTAATCATGATTTTTGGATATAGTTTCATGTTCATAAGAAAAATCATTTTCCCAGAAGAACAACTTTTAAATCAAAGTTTATCATAGTTTTTAATTAACTAACCCAAAACAGCCCGTTGTGTTACTGCGACGGCGTATGTCCGGTTTTACAGTGTTCTTCGTGTTTCCAGGTTTTAAATCATTAAGTTAGCATATCATATAGATATAGAACATGTGTTTAGTTGATTTTAAAATTCAAGTTAGAAGGATTAACTTTTGTTTGCGAACAAGTTTAGAATTAACTAAACTATGTTCTAGTGATTACAAGTTTAAACCTTCGAATAAGATAGGTTTATATGTATGAATCGAATGATGTTATGAATATCATTACTACCTCAAGTTTTTATGGATAAAGCTACTAGAAATGAGAAAAATGGATCTAGCTTCAAAGGTTCTTTGGATGGCTTGAAAGTTCTTGAAGCAGAATCATGACACGAAAACAAGTTCAAGTAAGATTTTCACTCGAAATAAGATTGTTATAGTTATAGAAATTGAATCAAAGTTTGAATATGAGTATTACCTTGTATTAGAAAGATATCTTACTGTAAATAAGAAAGATTTCTTGAGGTTGGATGATCAATCTACAAGATTGGAAGTAAGCTAGCAAACTTGGAAGTATTCTTGATTTTATGAAACTAGAACTTGTAGAATTTATGAAGAACACTTAGAACTTGAAGATAGAACTTGAGATAGATCAATTAGATGAAGAAAATTGAAGAATGAAAGTGTTTGTAAGTGTTTTTGGTCGTTGGTGTATGGATTAGATATGAATGATATGTAATTTTGTTTTCATGTAAATAAGTCATGAATGATTACTCATATTTTTGTAATTTTATGAGATATTTCATGCTAGTTGCCAAATGATGGTTCCCACAGTGTTAGGTGACTCACATGGGCTGCTAAGAGCTGATCATTGGAGTGTATATACCAATAGTACATACATCTAAAAGCTGTGTATTGCACGAGTACGAATACGGGTGCATACGAGTAGAATTGTTGATGAAACTGAACGAGGATGTAATTGTAAGCATTTTTGTTAAGTAGAAGTATTTTGATAAGTGTCTTGAAGTCTTTCAAAAGTGTATGAATACATATTAAAACACTACATGTATATACATTTTAACTGAGTCGTTAAGTCATCGTTAGACGTTACATGTAAATGTTGATTTGAAACCTTTAAGTTAACGATCTTGTTAAATGTTGTTAACCCAATGTTTATTATATCTAATGAGATGTTAAATTATTATATTATCATGATATTATGATATATTAATATATCTTAATATGATATATATACATTTAAATGTCTTTACAACGATAATCGTTACATATATGTCTCGTTTCGAAATCATTAAGTTAGTAGTCTTGTTTTTACATATGTAGTTCATTGTTAACACACTTAATCATATATTTAAATATCATTTTAAAATGTTAAATATAGTGTATCAATATCTTAATATGATACATATGTATTTAGTAGACGTTATCATAACGATAATCGTTATATATATCATTTCGAGTTTCTTAACTTAGTAATCTCATTTCTTATGTATATCACACATTGTTAATATACTTAGTGAGATACTTACTCATCATAATTGATAAGGCTAAAAAGGAACATATATTTCATAGCAATATCCCTCCTAAATAATAGGTTTTCATATGTAATTGTATTATATTTTCATTGTAATTGTTTAAATAAATAAGTGCGAAGACAAAAGGTGAAAACGAAGATTTGAAGACACAAACGTCCAAAAAGCTCAAATGTACAAGATACAATTCAAAAGGTTCAATTTATTGATGAAAAACGTCTAAAAAGACAAGAGTACAAGTTACAAAACGCAAAGTACAAGATATTAAATTGTACGCAAGGACGTTCGAAATCCGGAACCGGTACCCGAGCCAACTATCAACGCCCGACGCAATGGACCAAAAATTACAAGTCTACTATGCACAAGAATATAATATAATATATAAATAATTATATTAATTATTTATATTTTATATTTATATATAAAATATGTCGACAAGCAAGGTTCCAAAATTATGTGAGCTGGATTTTCAAACTCCATGACTCGCGGAGCTGCAAAAATCAGAAATGCCTATAAAAGGCCATGCATTCTGCCGAGTTTAAATATATAATAAATAATAATAATAATAATACTCTGTAATAAATAATAAATAAATATATATAATATATATATATATATATATATATATATATATATATATATATATATATATATATATATATATATAGTATAGGGTAGTTTTATATTAGATTAGTTCGGGTTATGTAAAGGTTATTTTATGGGTTTTTGAAGTCGAAATTCTGTCCGTGTAACACTACGCGATAAATACTCAATGTAAGTTATGTTCTCCTTTTTAAATTAATGTCTCGTACTTAAGTTATTATTATGCTTATTTGAGCAAAAGTAATCATAATGTTGGACTAAATATTAAAGACGGGGTAATTGGGCTTTGTACCATAATTGGGGTTTGGACAAAAGAACGACACTTGTGGAAATTAGACTATGGGCTATTAATGGGCTTTATATTTGTTTAACTAAATGATAGTTTATTAATTTTAATATAAAGATTTACAATTGGACGTCCTATAAATAACCATATACACTCGATCGGACACGATGGGCGGGGTATTTATATGTACGAATAATAGTTCATTTAACCGGACACGGAAATGGATTAATAGTCACTAGAATTATTAAAACAGGGGTGAAATTATGTACAAGGACACTTGGCATAATTGATAACAAAGTATTAAAACCTTGGGTTACACGCAGTCGATAACCTGGTCAATTATTAAACAAAGTATTAAAATCTTGTTACAGTTTAAGTCCTCAATTAGTTGGAATATTTGACTTCGGACATAAGGATAATTTGATGAGGACACTCGCACTTTATATTTATGACTGATGGACCGTTATGGACAAAAACCAGATGGACTTATCAAATAATCCAGGACAAAGGACAATTAACCCAGGGTAATAAATAATCAAAACGTCAAACATCATGGTTACGGAAGCTTAAATAAGCATAATATATTTTATTTCATTTTTCCTCATACTTTTATTTATTGTCATTTTAATTATTGTTATTTATTTTATATTGTTATTTAAATATCGTCATTATATATAATTATATATATTTTGTACAAATATAGTTGTTTAAAAATATAGTGTGCAATAAGCCCGCTCCCCATGGAACGAACTGGACTTACTAAAAACTATACTACTCTACGATTAGGTACACTGCCTATAGTGTTGTAGCAAGGTTTAGGTATATCTCATTTGTAAATAAATAATTAAAACTTGTGTAATTTGTATCGCTTTTCGTATCAAAAATATATAGTATTTCACGTATTTAATAGTATTTCCTAGTAAAAATATAAACTAATTCATACCCCCACGCTACGACATCAATAATCTCATGTCAACCATATATATATGTCTATATATACCACAACATGTAGTTTTTACAAATTTAACGTTCGTGAATCGCCGGTCAACTTGGGTGATCAATTGTCTATATGAAACTTATTTCATTTAATCAAGTCTTAACAAGTTTGATTGCTTAACACGTTGGAAACACTTAATCATGTAAATAACAATTTCATTTAATATATATATAAACATGGAAAAGTTCGGGTCACTACATGCTAGAGGGTGATTGTTTTTAGTAATAAAATTTTGATGTTCCAAAAAAAAAATGGAGCAGTGGTTATCGAGAATCGCTACAATCGCCCCACGGGTTAGCATCGCAAAAACTCTAGGTAATGGAGCGGTGCAGAGATTAAGTGGACACAGAAATGGTGATAAAAGACGAAAATACCCTTTAACGAATAAAAATATTGACATGAACAGTAAAAGAATACTTTCAATATAATATAATTATTGTTATTATTATTTTATTCCATAATTCATAACTCATAATAAATATAACACAACGATTATACATGTATTATTAGACCACTCCCCCAACTGTGCCCGCCCTCGAACTTTTTTAACCGAGGGCGGCGATGGCAATTGTGCCGCCCTCCAAAGCCGCACACCACTTCGCCCTGGAAATCTACTTCGGATAGCATAAGTGAGGGCGAGTATTTATGGGTCCTTCTTGATTAATTTAATGTGTATATATTTTTAGTTATATGTTTTGATGAAAAAAGCTTCAAAAAGTGTAAAAATGGTGAAAGAAAATGGGGAAGAAGATGGTAGGTGGGCAATAGTAATACTCCGTAGTATATAATTAATATATACAGTACTCTATTCTGTTTTGATTAACGCACAAAGTACTCCGTATAGAAGAATTAATACACTGCTGCATTTATTCTTTATTAATATAATATATTATAAATGTAAATAATAATAATAATAATGATAATAATAATAATAATAATAATAATAATAATAATAATAATAATAATAATAATACCCACAACAATTTGTGGTGTAAAAGATATTACACACAACAACAACAATACCCAATCCCACGAGTGTAGGGTATGGGGGAGGTGGAGTGTAGACAATCATTCCTCGAACCCTAGATTAGAGGGAAGTCACTACTCCACCCGCGGGTATAGAACCCGCGACTAGATAAGATCGTCCCACCCTCTACTCGAGAGCCAAGAGATTGCTTCCTAAAGGACCTCCGACCAAGAAAACTCATTAAAACGCTATAGTGCTGGCATACGTACCTGTAAGAGTTATGTGCGCGTAGGAAGATGCAACCATACAAAGTAGCCAAAAAGAAAACACATATAACATTAAAGCACAGCAGAATGACAGATAGCATGAAAAATAAAATGCGCAGTAATATGTAATTTCCAGTAGACATGCAAACACTCAGAAAACACACACACACACACCCACACATACACACCCCCCATATATATATATATATATATATATATATATATATATATATATATATATATATATATATATATATATATATATATATATATGCTTCCACACACACATAAGCATGTATAAAAACCTATACCTAAACATGCAAACATAGAGATACAATCATACGAATAAATACCTAGGTACCGATACAGGCAAACATAAACACTTAGATACATACATACATAATACGGATACAAACATATACACGGGACCCTATATATATCCTAAAAAATACATAGATACCGAGATGCAATACACATCTATACAGGCAAAACAGATACCATGTAGAGGGATATATATATATATATATATATATATATATATATATATATATATATATATATATATATATATATAGTAGAATATAAATATATACCACCCTTAAAAAAAAAAAAAAAAAAAAAAAAAAAAAAACTCTAGCGCCTATAATCAAGCTCAAAATGCCTAGAAAAAGAGTCTTACTGAATTACACTAATTCTACTCCTCCACAGGCTCCTATCAGAAGTCATGTCCTCCGTCAGTAGAAGCTCTTTCATGTCAAGCTTCAATCTATCCTCCAACCTACGTCTGGGTCTACCCCTTCTCCTTACGCCCCCAACAACGAGGGCCTCGACTCTCCTAACCGGGGCTAAAAGTGGGCGCCTCCTAACATGCCCAAACCATCTAAGTCGTCCTTCCCTCAGCTTGTTGGTTATGTTCCCAACTTCCAAGTTCTCCCTAATGACAAGTTATAAGATATCAGAGTTGATAGCAAAGAATTTGTTTCAAAATGTCACACATCTGACTGCCGAGCCTTTAGCTAGTGGTACTAGCTCCATGTGAGCGGGCCCGTAGCTGAGTAGCAGTACGAGCTCCATGTGATGCAGGCTCGTATTCACGTCTCTCTGAAGTGGTGCAGGTTCCAATCCTTGGGGAAGGTTTTCTCCAGAATCATGTATGGAATTGAGGTGTATGCGGAAGCCATTACAGTCGATCATTAGGTTTGATCCAAAGCACACTGAGTTGGTGGAGTTGAGGTGTATGCCGAAGCCACACGAAGGTGGGCGAATAGTTTCCTCCTAACGCGTGTGTGAGTAGCAAATGAGAGTATTCGATGTCAAAAACTGCGGTTCAAAAAAACAAAAGTCACACATCTGAGTTTATTTGTAAGAGAATAAACAGCTTTTATGATCTAGGAATAAAAAAATTAAACCTTTAAAGTTACATGAACAATATTTCAAATCGGGCTTTTACATTTTCCGTTCCTTATTCATTGTTTACCTCTAATGACTACTTATGTTTTCTAAAATACGCTGCAGATGATCCCAGAAAGACAGAACATCTACTTTCGTTAGATGGGGCAAAAGAAAGACTTATTTTGTTTGAAGCAAACTTGACTGAAGAAGGATCTTTTGACTCTGCAGTTAAAGGCTGTGTATGTGTCTTTCACACCGCATCACCAGTTTTCTTTACAGCCGAAGACCCACAGGTTCTTTTTGTTCTCAAATTTCCATCATTTTGTATAACAAACTTTCAAGACAATGTTGCATATTAGAAGCATGACTTTAGTTCTGATTTGTAATTAGGCACAAATCGTAGATCCTGCAGTTAAGGGGACAATTAATGTTCTTAAATCAGCTGCAAAAGTTCCCTCACTCAAGAGACTGGTCTTCACTTCTTCTACATCTGCGGTTATGTTTGGCAAAAAACAACCAGAGTCTGGTGACGTGGTAGATGAAACCTGGTTTTCGGATCCCGTCATTTGTGAGCAAAAAAAGGTCAGTATACCTTTCTCTTCTTTCTTTTTGAAGTTTCATACTCCCTCCGTCCCATTTTAATCGTCCTAACTTATTATTTTTGTCTATACTAAAAGATTGTCCACTTGCAAAAAATAATTAGTGGCATGTTTACTTCCCACTTGATCTGTTTCTGTATAGCTCTTAATTCAGTAAGTAAAATTGATGTTCTTTAGTCACTTAATCTGAAAATTAGTCTTGAAAATTAGTATGTTTCTAGGAGACATAGAATCACACCCCTTCCCATTAAGAGACAAAGGGAGATACGACTTAAAAATAACGAAGTAAACAACCATTTAACACCCTATTTT
The DNA here is from genome assembly GCF_046630445.1 of Rutidosis leptorrhynchoides. Taxonomy (NCBI): domain Eukaryota; kingdom Viridiplantae; phylum Streptophyta; class Magnoliopsida; order Asterales; family Asteraceae; genus Rutidosis; species Rutidosis leptorrhynchoides. The sequence goes on from NC_092335.1 coordinate 191,096,153, forward strand.
ACCCTCATTTACTCTTACTCGTTTAATTCTTAAAAACTTACTTTTGTCAAACTTGCTTTGAATACAAACAAGGGCAAAACTGACAATTTATCAATCTATCATTAATCAAACAAAATTTGTTGCAAGACAATTATTGTGGGACGGATGGAGTACTAAAATCGACTACCATTAAATTCTAAAAGTGATCAAAGATTTTGAAATTTGTAGTTGTTGTACCCACTTTCGAAGACACTAGCTGAGGCTGCAGCCATGAAGTTTTCAGAAGAAAATGGTTTAGAGTTGGTGACTATAGCTCCTGGTTATGTCATTGGTCCTCTTTTACAACCAACACCAAACATCAGTTCTGAAGACTTTATGAGCTTCATAACAACCGGTAATTGGCTCCCATATATGTTTTTACGAAAGTGTATCATGTTGTGTTAGATGTTTAATTGTTGAACATATGCAGGAAAGGAATACTACAAGGATGGGATATATAAACTTGTTGATGTTCGGGATTTAGCTGTTGCGCATATATTAGCCTTTGAAAACCTTGAAGCAAATGGAAGATACATACTGGTTGGGTATACAATTCATTCTTCGGTTATCGTGGAGATTGTAGAAAAACTATTTCCTACTCTTGCTCATTCTGAAAGGTAACTATCAATTTCGTGAATAGATCCCTTCATTTCGCAAATTTTTTATGATAGAAATCAATACTTGTCAAAAAAATTGGAATTTGAAACAACTGGAATTGGAAGGTGTTATTCCATTGTAAAAAAATGTGCCCTGCTTGAGTAAATGTGAAGGAGATTGTGGTTAGATTTTTAATTTGTTTTGAAGACTATTTGGTGTAAGTGCAATTTTTCCTTGAAATTAGACTCCCCCAAATCTTCAAATAAGTAGTTGAAAGTAATTTGATGGAATATATTTGAATTCCAATTCAATCTATAACCAACCAAACTAAGATTAGGTTGAAATTCTGTTTTAAATTCCTGGGAATTAAAGAATTCTGTGAGCCAAACACACCCTTAGAGTATAAGATGACATTGATCCTTCTATCTATAATTCTTTGCGAATCAAATGTTTCTTTTTTTTTTTTTTTTTTTTTTTTTGAACAACGATTTTTTGGCATCAGTAGATCATTTATTTCAACGACCCTCATCATTTACACGTATCACACACGTTCGGGCGGAAACCCGAACCCGATTGACAGTATCCAGAAACACATCCATTCGGGCAGTGTTCATGGGTAGAGGAACGTGAACGAATCCGATAAAACCTCCCTGTAGGGTAAATATAAACCACCATTATTGGTGTTCAATTGTTTTAAAGAAAATCATGTCATGCTAATGATCGAACCCATGACTTCTCCCTATCCCATGACACAAAGTACATGGGGGGAACCATTGGGCTATGCCCGCAAGTTCTTTTTGAAGGTTTTTATCCTTTGAGGTTTTCTAGTGACCAACTTTAGTTTTTTAAGGGATAAATAGAGTCATCACACAATGTTTGCTTTGTTTAGTTTTAAGTTTATAATGTTTTTAACAAACTAAAAATCTCAATGTATGATTTCATCTTCAATCGGCACCGACAATATTATTTAACTTGGAACATGGCTCAATTTGTTTCTTCTTGAACTATCTAAATAGGTATAAAACCAAGAAGGGTGTTGAGAAGCTACATTACAATGTATCAAGGGCAAGGGCCGAAAGTCTAGGTGTCATGTTTACTCCACTTGATGTAAGCATCAAGGACACTGTTGATAGCTTCAAAGAGAAGAACTTACTCTACTTCTAAGTCAATTAATGATGTTTTATAGGTGTTATTTAATTGACGATCATGAAACGATGTAACAATCATGTTTGTTTACCACTTGATTCAATTTGAAACAATATACTCTGTAATAATTATCCAAACCGGTAACATATAATATTTTTTCCTTGTTCAGGCTACCCAGGCAATAAAAGTATTATTGTTCAGATGTACGCGGCCTAACCTGGTTATCCCCCATGGTAGCTTCTTATCTTTTTCCCTGCCACCCAAAGATATGTTGCTAGTGAGGTTTGAACCCGAAACCTTTACGTGGATATCAGGATCCCAACCGACCGACCTAATGACATAAACTGTTAAAGTGCGCGACTTAGAATTATATGCCGAACCTAATGACTAAACAGGTATTGAACTATTGATGATGGTGACCCAAAGTGGAGCTTCGATGGATAAGTAGGCCGAGCACCGTAAAGTGCTGACCCAGCAGAATGTCTGTTAGTCTTATTCTCTTTATTGTATATACCTTCTGTCTAACATGGACAAATATTAACCTACAAATATACTTTCCAAATTGTGCACCTAAACATAGTAAACTCCCCTTTACATTAAAACAAGACAAAATGATTAGTTGTCATAAGTTATGACATTTCGATTCGCATCACATGCCGTCCATACAAATATGCAATCATCTACGTTTTCTCGAATATATATAAGGACCCACAACGTACTTAAAAAAAGTCGATAGATTCATAAAGATGAGTGGGGAAGGGAAGGTGGTTTGTGTTACAGGGGCATCTGGATTCATAGCTTCATGGCTCGTAAAACTCTTGCTTCATCGTTGCTATACTGTTCACGCTACCGTCCGCTCACTTGGTTGTTTTTTTTTTTTTTTTTTTTTTTTTTTTTTTTTTTTTTTTTGCTTTTCACTAATGCTAATCCACTTCATTCAAATATGTTTCAGACGACCCGAAAAAGACAGAACATCTACTTGCTCTTGATGGAGCTAAAGAAAGACTATCTTTGTTTGAAGCTAATTTAACAAAAGAAGGTTCATTCGATTCAGCAGTAAACGGTTGCGTATGTGTCTTTCACACCGCTTCCCCTGTTCTAGTTGCAGTTGATGATCCACAGGTCACTTTTTTCTCTTCTGATAAAAAAAATTTAAACTCGGCTTTTATGTAATATATATTGTTACAGAAAGCCAAATTTTTTTTTTTTTTTTTTTTTTTTTTTTTTTGAAACAGTCACAATTGATATATCCTGCATTGAAAGGGACACTTAATGTTCTTGAATCAGCTTCGAAAGTTCCATCACTCAAGCGAGTTGTGTTTACGTCTTCCATGGCTGCAGTTTTGTTTGGCAAAAAAGTTCCAGAAACTGGTGATGTAGTGGATGAAACATGGTACTCAGATCCAGTAATCTGTGAGCAAAAACAGGTACATATATATATATATATATATACTTGTTATACAATTTAAAATTACATCAATATTATAAGATAATTGTTATTGTTATTGTTATAATAAGTAACAAAAGACTTTAAACTTTTTAGTCATGGTATGCACTATCGAAGATCCTGGCTGAAAATGCTGCGGTGAAATTTTCAAAGGAGAACGAATTGGATTTGGTAGTTATAACTCCTAGTTTAGTGATCGGTCCTATTTTACAGCCAACTCTTAACCTTAGTTCTGGTGGTGTTTTGAGCTTGATCGAAAGTGGTAATTGTCTACTACAAGTAATATTCATATTGGTGATCAATCAGGTGGTGGACCGACAATTTGCATACCTAAAATGTTGATATTTCTTATGGTTGAGTTCGAGTTTTGTATATGCAGGAAGGGAATTATTTGCAGATGGAATCTACAGATTCGTGGATGTGAGGGATTTAGCTATTGCGCATATATTAGCGTTTGAGAACCCGGAAGCTAGTGGTAGATATTTGATGGTTGGGGCAACGGTTCGTTATGTTGAGATAATGAAGATTATAGACAAACTATGCCCAAGTCTTGGCCATTTAAAAAGGTAATTAGTATTTATTACCATCCCCAGATATATATATATTAGCACATCATTTGATCTCCAAATCTTGAAAGGGACAAGCATTTTTTTTACTCTCTTGGTGGCTATATATGCATATATATGTAACTCAAAAACGTGTACACGCGGCTAATTTTGCTACAAAATTCGATAGGTACAAAGACGTTGAATCTGTTGCGCCACTACCTTACAATGTATCGAGGAAAAGAGCGGAAAGTCTAGGGGTTGATTTTACGCCGGTCGATGTAAGCATGAAGGACACTATTGAAAGCTTAAAGGAAAAAAAGTTGCTTAGTATCTAAAATGTACAACATATGATGTCCATTGGTTGGTTTGAAGATAATAATATTATGCTAGTACTTGAAATAATTGATTTGTATTAAACACATTACACTTTTTTTTTTGTTTTGGTAAACGACAATTTTATAAAAGCTCAAACTATATACACAAGAACTAAAACATTACTCTTTTAGATTATCCCACTTTAGTTGTCCATTATGTATGTTAAGTTGTTAACACATCAAAAGAGGTTTCGACATTAATTGCTATGAGAACTAACCCTTAACAAGTACAAGCCCATGTGATTCTTTCGTCAGTTTGTATGCTAGGTTTTGTTGGTCTACGCTTCCTTTCGTTTTCTTTATCGGTAGTGATTGTTTATGTTTCGTTTTTTTTTTATAGTTAGCGATTTGGCTCAGGTTTTATTTGTTTGTAGTTGATAGGTTTCGAACTTTTGTCTTGATTCTTGTATCTTGTTTAGTTCTTTTCTTTTTCGAGAAAACAAACCTCGTTTATGGCTCTATCAATCAAGTCAACAGCAAGCGTCGATTTATTGGTGACTTGACTGTCGCTTTGGGCCTAAATTGAACTTCGGACAGATTTAAAACCCATGGAATTTTTACCATTTCATGGTGTCTCACTCTTTTTTTTAACCTATTTATTGGCCGGAGGTTCATTCGAAAGCAATTTCTCTATTTATAGAACATTGAGAGGGAGGATTTTCTCTACTCTTACGGTGTTTTCACTCTGAATGGAGAAATGACTTGTCTTTATTATAGGATATGGAAATATTATCTACATCTTACCTTCTCATACCCCAGTTTTGTGAGATTGAGTTTTATTGTTATTGTTGTTGTTATATAGTTTCCATTTTTTCGGGAAAAAAGTACAAGCCCATGTGATTGGGTAGCTTTTTAGTTGTGGATTGTATTTGTTGTGTTTCGTTCCTTGTTTTATTGTGTAAGCGTTAGTTTATGTCTAGGTAGTTTGTTTTGTTTATGTGTATTGTAGGTGTTTGTTAGTTTGAATTGTTGGTTCGGTGTTAGAAGTGTGTTGATATTTCCAATTGTTAATTTGATATACATTTTTAGTATGCTTCACAGTTTGTACAATGCAAAGTACCTTATGCATAAAAGTAAGTGGATTTATTAAAAAAAATAGTGAATATATCACTATCCTTTTTAAAAGTTCCGCAATCTTTCATTAAAGTTTTTTTTTTTTTTTTTTGTTTTTTTTTAAATTAGTTAGTGTACTATGTATTAAGGAGTTTCTTCTTTTTCCTTTTTTACAAACCTGTACAAGCCCATTAATTTACCTTGTATCATCAAGCACCAAAAAAGACCCACACGTTGCAAGTTCAACATGAGATTTACCACACAACTCTCAAAGGCCACTAACACTGTTTCTAACCCTGTCTGTGACATCACAGACAGATTTGTACTTTTTGACTCAAAAAGTGCATCTACCTGTGACATGGCAGTGTCAAATTTTGACCCCCCAATAACCCCAAATGTTAAATGTCAGTGTCAAATTCAGTAGGGTTCACCAGTTTTTTTTTTTTTTTTTTTTTTTTCAAATGATTTAAAATGGTAAATAAATACAACAAAATAAAATAAATTACATTAAAATGGTAAATAAATACAACAAAATAAAATAAATAACATTAATAAAAAAAATACATAATTAATTTTTGATAAGAATTTAAAAGTACATAGATTGACGATTACATAGATTTAAAAAAAAAAAAAAAAAACTAATTCGCATTGCGAAAAGTCGGTGGAAGGTTCCAAATATGCTCGACTAATTCGCATTGCGAAAAGTCAGAATTAGACCCCGTAACCTCGAACCCATTTATAAACTAATAAACTTTTGTAAAAAAAATAAAAAGTAGAAAGAAATAGAGCAAGTAAGAATGAATTGTGTGAAAAATGATATGATTGTTGGGGTTTAAATAGGAGTAAAAATTGAGTTTTTTTTAAAAAAAAACCAAAAAACGGGTATATATTCGTTGGGTAACGGATATATTACCCCCACCCAATCATTTGCTGCCACCACACCATTTGAAGCCCGTTTTTTTTCAGTCAAAATGCCGACTGACGCCCTCCAGCGTCAAAAACTGACGCCCGTTAAGGGCGTCAAGGGCGCAGTTTATGCCAACTAGTCTGACGCTGGCCCATCTGACGCCGCTTTAGATTCAGTCTAAACGTCACACCAATTCGAAGATAAAAAAAAAATGGAACAAGTCCCAACTGATTCTAGAGCATAAAATGTGCAAAAAAGTTGCACTCTGAGCGGTGACCCGATTAATCCAACAATCTTCCCAAAATTTTTGATGAAATTGCTTACACTAAAAGTAATACTAGTATTGTACTACAAACCTACCCTAAAATGCCGAAACAGACTTTAATAATCTTATCAAAATCAAATTATAGAAATTTCAGATCAGATACGTTTCTTGTGACTTTACCTAAATAAATTCCCAAAACTTGTAATCCACTGTGTATACTTTACTTGGTAGCTTATTATCACCATGGATCCAAGTCACCCAATTGCATTGATCGGAGAAGGGAAGGTGGTTTGTGTAACAGGTGCATCTGGTTTCATTGCTTCATGGCTCGTTAAGCTTTTATTGGCTCGTGGTTACACCGTTCATGCCACCCTTGACTCTCTCGGTTACTCTCTATACCTTAATTCAAACTAATTTATTTATTTATTTGTTATCCAAAGTTTAATAGAGAGAATTCAGGCATGTTGTCAGATTTGGTATTTTGTGTTCATTTCTTATGAGTTTTTGCCATGAATTATTTGTTACATCCCAAATCTCAAATATAGTACGAAATATAAATACATAAATAAATATAAATATAAATATAAATATTAAATATTAAATTAAATATAAATTAAATAAGAAATATATAAGTGATAGAAGCACTTGTTAACATTTCTGTTAGGTGTTATAAAACTTCTAAGGCATGTATTTAAGCTTATGGAACCTCATTGTGCATTTGTGCTTAATTTATTGTAAGATAAATTAATGTATCTGACTTTTGATATCAATTGCTAGCTTTTGTGTTCTTCAAGCTTATAATTGTTCAATTCTTATATGTTTCAGATGATCCAAAAATAACCGAACACTTACTAGCTCTTGATGGAGCTAAGGAAAGGTTATCGTTGTTTGTCGCTAACTTGATGGAAGAAGGATCATATGAGTCAGCAGTTAAGGGATGTGAATGTGTGTTTCATAGTGGCTCTCCTGTTTCAGTTTCAGCTTCTGATCCCCAGGTTGCTTTTGTTACGTTCTTCTTTGATGTGTTTTTAAGTGATGATTAAGTGCACACACTTTTTCCATTTGTAGCTACAAGTTGTGTTTGAAATTTTTTTGGCTACGTCGTTCCATTTTTCTATGAAATGGGAGGTGTTTCTTATCTTAAAAATCTAGTCTAAGTTTTGAAGCAGTGTTCGATTGTTTTTGCTTTCCTGTTTTATAAAGCAGAAGTTATCTACTGTGTATGTGTAGTTGAATACCATAATATGAGTTTTTACAGTGTAGTTATAACGATTATTGTAACAGTCGGCTGAGTCGGCCGAAGCGTCGGTTTGGGGACAAGCCCATCCGTTTAATCAAAAAACGCCTGAAAGTTGGTCAACACTATAAAAGTCAGGTCAAAGTTGGTCTGAGTCGGGCTGAGTATGTGTAATGTGTGTGTGTGTGTACACATGTTAATTTATTTATTACTAAAAGTCAATGTTGGTCAATGCCCGACTCGTCCGTGACTCAACCAACTAGTCCCTCCGAATTCTCGACTGACTTGTACCTGACTTGTGACTCTCACAACCTTAGTTTAACTTATAAGTTAGAAAAGTGCATCCTCTCTGTTCAGTTAATTTTTCCCGTATCAGTTATATTTGAACGCACCTTCACTTTTTGCAACTAAATGCATCCCGAGATCTTCTTCCTTCTCTAGGTAGAAGTGATAGATCCTGCAGTGAAGGGGACACTTAATATTCTTAAATCAGCCGCAAAAGTTCCATCTCTCAAGAAAGTGATATTGACATCTTCAATCGCTACAGTTTTGTTCACCAAAACGCCTTTAGAATCTGGTATTATGGTCGACGAAACATGGTTTACAGATCCAAAAATTTGTGAGCAAAATAAGGTATTTTTATATGTGAATTTCATCTGATTTCTTCAGTTTTTCATGGCTATAATTAATCAAAAAATGTATTTTAGAATTGGTATGCTCTTTCGAAAACCTTGGCTGAAGATGCTGCTGTGAAGTTTGTCAAAGAAAACGGTTTGGAGTTGATAAGTATACACCCTGGCTATGTAATTGGTCCTTTCTTACAACCAACTCCCAATCTCGCTGCTAAGGGCATTATCAGCTTAATAGAATCTGGTAATAAGTCACCAATATGTTGCATTAACCTTATGTATACACTGTTGTAGAAGTCAGCCGAGTCGGCTGACGCGTCGGTTTGGGGAAGAGCCCGTCCTGACTTGCCTAAAAACGCCTTAAAACTCGGTTAACGCTAAAAAATCGGTTCAAAGTCAGGCCGAGTCAGTCAAAGTCGGTCAAAGTTTGGTAGAAATATTATATTTTTTTGTTAAAAATTAGATTTTGTGCCATATATGTAGGTTTGAATTGTTGTTGTGGTTGTTGTTAAAAGTCAATATTGGTCAACGCCCGACTCGCGAATTTTACAACCTTGTTTGTATTTATGATGATTTTGTCTGATAACTAGTTTGATTGACGCATCATGTGTTTGTAAATGGTTGGTATATATTCAGGAAAGGATGTATTCCCTGGAGGATTATATCGACTTGCTGACGTAAGAGATGTTGCTACTGCACATATTCTAGCCTTTGAGAATGCGGAAGCTAGTGGTCGATACTGCATGGTTGGAAATGTGGTTCGATCTTTGGAGATCATGAAGATCTTAGATAAACTCTACCCGAATGTAGATCAATTTAAAAGGTTAGTATGAATCTTATGAATATACAAAACACACGTCTGAATAAATGATTGCTAAGTTATAACAAGTTAGCCATCTGCAGAAATATAACTCGCTATATTTGATCGGATACATATATACTCGTTATTAACATATGCAATTGAAAAGTTCTGATTCACTTTAATTTCTTCGAATTTTGATAGGTATGCAGACGGCAAGTGTGATGAGCCGTTACCTTACAATGTATCAAGGGAAAGGGCAGAAGGTCTGGGCGTAAATTTTACTTCGCTTGAGGTATGTATCAAGGACACTGTTGATTGTTTAAGGGAAAAGGGCTTTTTGAAAATTTAAAAAATTGTGATGTTCATGTATGTATTTGAAGACAATGGGTTTGATACTGATATTCAATCTTTATATGTATTAGAAGATGTAATGGAATAACAATATGTATATATTACAGTATCTAATCAATGTGATAGTAACAAATTTAATACTTCAGCAGATATTTTGGATATTTGTATGTGACTGAGAATCATGGTAGAATTCCAGTATCTAATACTGTACTCATTTATTATATGATCATAGCATATACAACTTTAGGTCTGCAGCCTCACGCGAATAAACTTTTGAACATATATTTGGTGCCCTCTTAAAGTTCATGTTCATCAAACAAACTGATATAAATAAACCAACTTTCAGAAAATATTGGAATAATATATATAGAATAGCATATAAACTGTAACAACATATAATAAAAAGATAAGAGTCAGGTTAATGGATCATGACTTATCAGCTCATCTTTACCTATAACCCTCAACTACTTAAACTTTATCTAATGGCTCATAAAAATTAGTACAAAATTACAATTAATCACAATCATAACATCTCAAAATACTTAGAAATGGAGAAAACTACCCTTTTGTCTCTTGTCATCTCTCTTTTATTTTCAACATTTCAATGCCAAATAAATGCACACAACAAACAAACACTAGTACTTGACCATCTTTACAAGGCCAAAAGGTCTGCTGCTAATTCCCCTATTGCCACTAGCCATTTTAAGCCACCTACACTTGTTAATAAAGCCAGCGTTGTTCATCATCAAGAAGATCAGAAAAGGAAAGACAAAATTGATCGATGGCCTGGTCAACCGTATGCTGACTTTGACCAATATGGTGGGTATGTTACTGTTAACGAATCTGCTGGTCGGGCTTTTTACTATTACTTCGTCGAGGCTGAAAACTCCAGCAGATCCTTACCGCTCCTTCTTTGGCTTAATGGAGGTACGTAATATAGCTCTAACGAACAACGGGTGTTCGTCGGTTCGGTTTCACCGGTTTAGAAAACTTTGAAGGCAAAATCGAAACCGAATTCAAATTTTAAACCAAAATTGAAACAGAACTGAAAACAATTCAAATTTAGTTCGGTTTCGATTAAACCCGAAAAAGCATAATTTTACCAAAATAATGTTAACAAATCGATTTTAAATTCGACTTTTGATTTTAAAGTCGATCGTATACAACAACAACAACAACAACAATACCCAATCCCACAGAAGTAGGGTATGGGGAAGGTAGCGTGTAGACAATCATTCCTCGTACCCTAGATTAGAAGGAAGCCACTACTCCAACCTCGGGTATAGAACATGCGACTAGATCAGGTCTTCCCTCCCTCTACTCTAGAAGCAAAAGAGATTGCTTCCTAAAGGACCTCCGGCCAGAAATGCTCATACAAACAAAAAGTGAGGGCAAATGATACGTACCTGTAAGAGTTAAGTGCGCCTAGGAAGATGCAACCATACAAAGTAGCCATAAAAAGAGGACACATATAGCAAATAAAGAATAACAATAGGACAAATAGCATGGATAATATAGCGCGCAGAGCCATGTAATTTCAAGTATGCCTACAAACAAGCAAAATAAACACCCACCCTCCCACCCGCACACCCACACACCCAGACACCCATATACACAAACACATACACCCACATATATATACCCCCACACACACATAGGCAGATCAGGTCTTCCTAAAGGACCTCCGGCCAGAAATGCATTGCTTCCTAAAGGACTTCCGGCCAGAAATGCTCATACAAACAAAGTCGATCGTTATAATAAAATATATTATTAGTAGAATTCGGTTTTCGGTTAAACCGAATTAAAAATGTAAAACTGAAAAGCGAATTCATATTCTGTTGGGTTTGTTTCTGTTTTCATTCGGTTCAGTTTTCAGGGTTTGAAACCGTACGATGAACACCCTACTCTAACCTCCAAACAAAATTTATCAAAATTTGGTGTTTTTTATGGCTAATTTAACAATATAATTGCGAATATTCACACTTTTATACATGTATACCAATATATTATCAGAAAAGGTAAATATGATGCTGTCATTATATAATCATTTAATAGGGCCTGGTTGTTCGTCGCTCGCTTTTGGGGCAATGCAGGAGCTTGGGCCATTTCGAGTCAACAGTGATGGCAAGACGCTTTACAGAAATGAATTCGCATGGAATCGGGGTATTTATATCTATTCGTCAAATTAAGCTTCATACGCATAAAAACAAGCATGCACGTTCATCTTTTCGTCATTATTTTCAGTGGCAAATGTTTTGTTTTTGGAGTCACCTGTGGGCGTAGGGTTTTCATACTCAAACTCATCATCAGATTACGAAAATTGTGGAGACACAACAACGGCTGCAGACAATTATGCGTTCATGTTGAATTGGCTTGAACGATTTCCAGAATACAAAGGACGAGATTTTTATATTTCGGGAGAAAGCTATGCAGGACATTATGTTCCTCAACTTGCACATACTATTCTTTACTACAACAATATGGCTAATCAAACACTAATCAATCTTAAAGGAATCCTTGTACCTATTTCCCCTTTCGTTATCATTTTATGGTCGTTTGAACTAAAAAGTTATCATGAAGTTTGCTCATATAATCGTACATATTAACTTTAATATATGTCGTTTTTGGTGTTTACCTGCAGATTGGGAATGCGCTAATTAACGATGAAACGGATTCGTTAGGGAGATATGATTACTTTGATTCTCATGCTTTAGTACCTGCAGAAGCAACAAACCAGATTCAAGAATTGTGCTTCTACAATAGATATCCTTTTATATTATATATTCATTTTCATATTTCTCAAAAAAATAAACAAAAACTTGTAATAAATTAAAAACTGATAGAATGTGTGTTTTTTCACGAATGCAACATCGATAGACCAAGCTTCATTGCAGAAAGACCAAGCTAAGTGCAACGAAGCACAGGATGAGATGGAACGTGATCTTGAATACATCGATATCTACAACATCTATGCCCCTTTGTGTTTCGATCAGAATCTTACCTCCAAGCCTAAACAGATGGTAACAAATTAAATCTATATTAACTATGAGCATATGATTGAACCCAAATATATCATCAAGTGTCTATAATTTTCTTAAATTTTTGGTTCAAACAGTCGCAGGTTATTGATCCATGTAGCGATTCTTATACACATGCTTATATGAATCGTCAAGACGTTCAAGAAGCTATCCACGCCAATGTCACAAAACTCTCTTATAACTGGCAAGCATGCAGGTACGTAAACTTAAGTACTATTTATTGACAAGTTCATTCTTCCATTATTTACAAGTAAACGTAAATGTATTGACACAAAACAATCCTAAAACAACTGTGTAGTGAAGTCATCCTCTTCTGGAGTGATAGCCCTGAAACGATAATTCCGCTCCTTAGGGAACTCATGGAGAATGATCTTCGTGTGTGGATATTCAGGTACATTTCAAATTTTTTAAAATTTTCGTTAATTGATCAAGAAAATTAACATCAGTGTGTGGTGTATTGGTGGTGACCTGACTTCTCATAAGGGAAGGGGAGGTAGGGGGTCCGACCCCATGAGCTGCAAAATATATCTCTTGAGGTTAGCCGCCCATTTCATGGGCCTCGGAGGTCTCAGACGTCTTGCGTTCGAGCCTCACCCGAGTAGAGGGTTTTACTATACGCGATGCTCGTATGGATTCGCCATGGGGGCTTCCTCCTGAGGAGCGATATGACTGTAATATTCGTTCCAAGAAATGATCGGGTGGGTGGGTTCCGACACAGCGTTCGGACCCCATCAGTAACTCCTGTTCGCCGTTCAAAGATTAAAAAAAAATGATCAAGAATATCAAATGACATAGTATATGTGTGATCGATCAATCTTGTTTGTTTTGTAGTGGTGACACTGATGCACGAATACCAGTTACATCCACCAAGTATTCGATTAATTCAATGAGCCTTTCTCTAAAGACTCCATGGCATCCATGGCTTGATCATCAAGGGGAGGTAATTAATCAAAACAAATTACTTTACTCTTACATACTAATTGGAGAGCAAAAAATTGTAGTTTTAGCCTCCTCATGAGTATCAAACGACAACCCCATCCACCCCTCAATTTTCATTTTTCACCCCTCAAACATGGTTCAAACTGCAACTTCAGTTTTTTTTTTAACAGGTATAAAACGTTAAGTTGTTATTTATTATTAAAAAATAAAACCAAACACCACCAAAATTTTTAACGGGCCATATCTTTCCGCTTGCCGCGAGTTAAATTTTTCTGCTGCCACCGTTCAACTCGAAATAACTTTACGAACACAACGCAACTTCCTATACGTGAAACGGACGTCTTTTGAAAAACGCTAAATATTCCGGGCTATTTTCGTACACAACACACCCACTGTAACGTGCTTTTAATTATGTAAATACATAATGTCACCTTAAATATGAATATGCAACCCGAAAGGTTCCGCAGCAACGCGCGGGCTGAATTGTTTTCTAGTTAGTACTAATTATGGAATCATTTTTAACTAGAAGGATTTTAATATGAAATTATATAATTATATGTAGATGGGTGGATTTGCACAAGTTTATGAAGGAGATTTAACATTCGCCACAGTTTTAGGTGCTGGTCATCAGGTGCCAAGCTACAAACCAAAGAGTGCACTTGCACTTGTCACACATTTCTTGACTGGACAACCTCTTCGAATTTAAGACATTGATTTATAATTTTTTTATTTTAATTAGTAGTATTAGTATTACTCGAAGGTCGATATGTTAATGTTGTTGGTGTCAATGAAAAAATATGGAATGAAATCCCACAAAAAATAAAATAAAATCCCACAAAAAATATGGAATGATAAATGGTTATTCTTTTAATGGCAAATTTTATAGAATAAAAAGACAGTCTAGCGAGACGTTAGTGAACTAATAACGGCTTCAAAAGCAATGAGTTTCAACTAGATTTACGTTTACCTCTATACTTAATTCATGAAAAAAAAAAACAATCTAAGACTTGTATCGGTCATGTTGAGACGGCGTGGGGATGACATGGCAAGGGGAAACGCCACCCCTTTTGAAGTATCAATGCGTGGCTAATGGTAAAAATGGGCTTGGACGTGGCCCTGCAACGCAACAACCCACACCGTGGTTCAATTTAAATTAATTTTTTATTAATTTAAAATATTATTTTATACCTCTTTTTAATACTTAACCCAATTATATTTTAACACATCGTCACAATACTTCTAACCAACACCAAAAACCCACACAACCACTATTCCACAAAAACAACTCACGTCCTACTTATAAAAAAAAAACTCACTCCCCCAACCCACGCCCCCAACCACTACAAGTGGTCTAATACCATGTTTAGATTCAAAATTATATTTTTAAATTCGGTATTATTGTCGTTGTGAATGCCTAAATAGGTGATTGAAGAGAGTTTTGGGAAAATGTCATTTGGGACATGATAACAAAGCCAACATGATATTCTCTTTTTTATCTATCTCTACTGCAATCATAAGTATGACATCTCTTTCCATCTGCTACAAGCTCCCATCAAAAAGACTGGTTTTCATTATTGAAGTATGATTAAAGATCGATTCGTCTTTGGATCTCTATAACATCAAGTCATGGTAGCTGCAATGGAAATAAAACTCTGCTTCCTAATGACAATAGAATTCCATGACTCGTACCTAGCCATGATGTCATTCCATGACCCAAAAACATGAACGTTTAGATCGATCCAAACACGAACATGTATCCAAACTTCTTGGTCTACCTGACAACTGAACATAACATGGTCGATGGTCTCTACTCATTTATTGCATCCCATATATGTAATCGAATTAATACCAGTACCCTTTTTCAAGAGATTGAACCGGTTCCGAAGAATGTAAGTTTAATTTTCAAAGAAAATTATTAACTTTAAACCAATTGAACACCAATAATGGTGGTATATATTGATCATATATAGGGAGGTTTTACCATATTCGTTCACGGACCTCTACCCGGACCACTGTCCCAAATGGATGTGTTCCCGGGTACCGTCGATCGGGTTTTCGCCCGAAGGTGTGTGTTACGTGCAAATGATGAGAGTCGTTGAAATAAATGATCTACTGATGGCAAAAAATTGCCGTTAAAAAAATGATATTGTTATGAAAAAAATACAATCAAACTTATAAAGTCTACAAGTAAATTTTGTGGAAATAGAAAAGTAGAGTATACTTATCATCATAAATAAAGTTAAACTCTCTTAAAAAATATGCAAGTAATTTTTAGTATATCAAGATTAAATTACTTTGATTAGTTAACATATCTATATCGATTACTTATTAGTTATTACAGAGATGATATTGTGACATGTCAGCTCTAATTTGATGACATGTTAGATTTATGATATCACCATGTGCATTTCTCGTTTATTTATTTTTATTATTATAAAAAAGAAAAGAAAATATACATATATACATATATACATATTATATTATATACAACAACAAAACCCAATCAAATAAGTAGTGTATGAGGGAGCTGAAATGTAAACAATCCTTCTTCTATCCGAAAATAAAGACAAGTCATTCTCCATCTAGTGTGAAACACTCTCAAAAGTATAGAAAGTCATCCCCATCTCTATTCGACGGATAGAGAGATTGCTTTCGAGTAGACCTCCGACCAATAAGTAGGAAAAAAAACTTAAAAGTAAAATTGAGACACCATAAAAATGATAAAATCAAATTTACATAAGTTTTAAATCCGTTC
Source organism: Rutidosis leptorrhynchoides (assembly GCF_046630445.1). Taxonomy (NCBI): domain Eukaryota; kingdom Viridiplantae; phylum Streptophyta; class Magnoliopsida; order Asterales; family Asteraceae; genus Rutidosis; species Rutidosis leptorrhynchoides. Next base: position 191,112,259 of record NC_092335.1, read on the forward strand.
TGAAATTCAATTTAGACTCCAGGAGTCAATTAAGTCGTCAATAAATCGACGCTAGCTGTCCACTCAATAACTATACCTAACTTATAACTTATAATATGTGTATACGTATTATTTTCCCATAACCCTGTCCCTCCCAAAAAAAAAACTTCTCATGAACAAGAACTAATAAAGTAAGTACTGTAACAGAAAGAAAGCAAAAACAACACAATACACATATATACATACACAGATTTGTATATATCTCTCTCTCATCACCAATTCCCCAATTCCGATCACAACCCTAAACCTGCTACATATTCAGATCTCTCAATTTCAATTCACAATCAAATTGAATTGAAATGGACACATCAGCCTGTATAAAAGAGGTGAACAGATCGGCATCGGTGGCGTTTGCCCCCGACGCGCCGTTCATTGCCGCCGGAACTATGGCCGGAGCTGTTGACATGTCATTCAGCTCATCTGCAAATCTCGAAATCTTTCAACTTGATTTCCAATCTGACGATCGTAACCTTCCGTTAGTTGGTGCCATACCTAGTTCTGAACCGTTTAATCGGTTATCATGGGGGAAATCACCTGCATCTGGTTCTGATGAATTTTCACTCGGTCTTGTTGCTGGTGGTCTTGTGGATGGTAATATTGGTATTTGGAATCCACGGTTACTAATTAGGTAAATTAAATTAATTGATTCAGTTTTCAATAATCTCAATTTCAATTCCTATTGCATTATATTTGAATATATATATTTCTGTATATATGTTTTGATCTGATAGATCTTCTTTGATTTATTATTGAATTAGCAATAGCAATGTGGAAACTATATGAAAAGAGAGTGTAGCAGTTGAAGTTTTATTTGGATCTGTATAAAAAGAGTAACATTTTTTCTATAAATATCTCGCAGCTTTTTAAAGACACTAGTTGCACAATAGTTAGTATGATGTTTGTTTGCGTATGATATTAGAATTGATTCGTAATAAGCTGCAAAGAAGTATATTTTAATATTTATATGCTTTTGTTTAAAGAGAGGGAAATTGTTTCTTTTGATTTGTTCAAGGAAAATGGAAATAACATGTTTGGATAGTATACCGTTTTAGTGTGTGTGTGGGGGACTATAGTAAGTATATAAGAAATTTGAGGACTGTTTTGCTCGATAATTTTTTTCGATTGAGGTTCATGAATGATGTGCACTACTCATTGGTAATTGCACTAATTAGAAAAAGAACTTTTAACATATTAAAGTAAAATGGAAGTGCCAAAATCTAATCTTCCTTGCCATGTAATGTATTTACTATTTGGTTGCTAGATATAATTTCGTCGGCGACTCTATTTGAGACTTCTTCCTTTTTTTGTTTGTGATTTTTAGATTTTTCTGTCTTTTTTGTTAATTTACCTAGTATTCATAACGGTGTCACCAAGCCATTGTGTGTGTGTGTGTTTTTTTTTTTCCCCCCTTATGGATGCGTTATTTGGTATTATCTTTACTTACTACAGTTCAGAAGAAAATGAGAGCCCTCTTATTCAACAATTATCAAGACACAAAGGGCCTGTAAGTTAACATTTTTGTTTTTGTTTTTATTTGCTAAAATCGGTATTAATCTCTCAGTACGTACACCATATCACTTCCCAATTTTTTTTTCCCGCAGGTTCGTGGTCTTGAGTTTAGTGGTCTGTCCCCAAACCATCTTGCTTCTGGCGCAGAAGAAGGGGAAATATGTATATGGGATATTTCTAAACCAACAGAACCTACACATTTTCCTCCTCTCAAGGTATCAATATTCTAACAGCACCAATCTGCATTCTATCACATTAGAAAATTTCCATTTATAGAACAAATCTCATACTAACAATTTTTTGATATTGGTGATATTTTGTGTCATCTTCTTGTAGTTTTGATTTATGTTTTCTAGCTGGGATATAAGACTGTTTTTTGTTCAGTGTCTCCATCCCATATTGGATGCAATTTTATTTTTCCGCACACAATGTTGCCAAGTTGAATATTTGAATGTCCTTTAGAGAACTAAAATACTTAGTTTTACATGTTGAAGACCTAGTTAAGTAACAGTAACAAATAGTATGGCTATCTAATAGCATTGTACCCGCCCAAAGCAGCAGTGGGTGATGGTGGTGATGTCGTGATGAAAAGGAAAATAATTGAGAGGATGTAAGTGTTTATGAAACATTATTGTTTGGTTATTATGTCTAGAGGCTGATAACTTTTAAGTTGACTCGATTTGTTTATGAAACACTATTGTTTTTGTTGATGCTCATTCACTAGACCCTATTTTCGCTGGGCGGTTTCATCGATTTCCCCCAAAATATGTGTTTTTAAGCATCGATAGTTGTTATTTAAGTTGCATTTGATTTTTGTGTGTATGTGTTGACTAGTCTCTATTTCACATGTGTCCTCATCATACTTTATACATCTTATAAAACCTATATGTGCAGGGAAGTGCGTCAGCCAAACAGGGTGAAATATCTTTTTTGTCATGGAACAAGAAAGTTCAACCTATCTTAGCATCCACATCCTTTAACGGGGCAACAGGTATCTTGAAAAACCACCATGTATTGATAACCTAATTCATGTTGAGAGAGTTTTATATTCTATGTCGTTTGATTTCAGTCGTTTGGGACCTCAGGAAGCAAAAACCGATTATAAGGTACACATATGCAATAAGATGCAATGTTGGTGTAAATGATTATCCTTTTCTGTCATTTTTGAAATATGAAATGTTATACAATGACACACGAGCTTTCAATTTACAGTTTTTCAGATTCAGTTAAAAGACGATGCTCTGTTTTACAGTGGCACCCTGATTTTGCCACTCAACTGATTGTTGCTTCAGATGATGATAGTTCACCTTCTTTGAGGGTACTAAGTGCTGCTTTATAATGTTTTTAATGTATTTACAAGTAAATACGTTATTCATGTAATAATTTACAAATGCTTTGGCATGCAGATATGGGATATGCGGAACACAATGTCACCATTGCGTGAATTGACGGGTCACAGTAAAGGTATGATGTTCTCGAATATTAATCTCTCTTGTCTAACCTGCAGATATGCACAAATAGCTTTCTTGCTTGAGATTTACATAACATAACACGATTTAGAAAACATTATTAATTCTTTATACATCCGTTAAAGTCCATTTGCATTAAATTTGTAGATTAAAGAGTGTGCGTAGCTTTATAATATGGTTTCTAACTTGTCTTACTATCTACAACTGATCTTCCCCACAAAATATGGTGTCCCAGGTGTTGTTGCTATGTCGTGGTGTCCAAGTGATAGTTCTTATTTGCTCACCTGTGCCAAAGATAACCGCACTATTTGCTGGGACACTAATTCATCTGAGGTCTGTAAATCTTATTGTAACCTTTGAGACTGATAATTTTACTTCATGAATATCGTATGACAGTTTATGCTTCTTTTAGTATATAACCTTTTTTCTATGTTGTCACGCAGATTGTCTCCGAACTTCCAGCTGGAACCAATTGGAATTTTGATGTGCACTGGTATCCAAAGATACCAGGAGTTATATCCGCATCTTCATTTGATGGGAAAATTGGCATTTATAATATCGAGGTTGGTAAATATATACTTTAGATGGACATGTATGCTCTTATAACATGCCAATGACATCATTACGGTATATGAACAGTTGTTTTGTCCGCTTTTAGAAACTGATAGCCAAATCTATGCTTGTCATGTTTTAATCACGAGTTATATATTTACAAACCTATTAAGAAGCTTACCCTTATTTTAATAGGCATGTGCTCGATATGGTGCTGGTGAGAATCATTATGGCTCAGGTAATATAGCTTATCATGGTAGGGATGATACTCTATAAAGAATGCAATGTATCGATGCTCTGAAACACCGACAGTTTTAGATAATAACAAGTGTAGTTCAGCTTATGAATATGTGTGTGTGTGTGTGTGTGTGTTTGGGGGTGGGGGGTGGGGGGGGAGGGGGGGGGAGAGGGATTTAGCACCATTGTTTACATCTGGTCCCTGTTGTGCAGCACCTTTAAAAGCTCCAAAATGGTACCAACGTAAAGCTGGAGTTTCTTTTGGTTTCGGTGGAAAGCTTGTTTCTTTTCACTCGACTGGTTCTTCTGGACCTTCAGAGGTATTTATAGTGCTCCATGCGTCTTTATGCTACTTTCATCTTCGATAAACTTATTTTCTCACTCCTTGTTCTCCAGGTCAATGTGCATGACTTGGTAACCGAACACAATTTAGTGAGTACTTCATCTGAATTTGAAGCTGCAATGCGAAGTGGAGATAGATCTACGTTAAGGGTTCTATGTGAACAAAAATCTCAAGACTCTGAGTACGTTTTCATTAGTAATATGACTTGCATTGTGTTACCATTCACACCGGATTCATTAAACAAGATTATGCTAAAAAGGGAACATATTAGATGTGTCAAATATGTCAGATGGATTGAAAGTGACCAAAAGTCTCTATTAATGCATACAACCTTCTAAACCGTTATATTCAATGATCTATATCTATATTATTGTTGTAATAATGGTGTTTTTGTTATCACATTTACAAATCATTCATGTATATACATTTGAAAATGGACAATAAATGTTTATTGGCCAATCCAGTGGCCCATTTCAACTGCATCAAAAATTGCCTGATCTGATTCAAACCTGTTTGACCCATTCAGTTTTACTCAACCCGACCATCTTATTTTGAATAGCAGATCTGAGGAAGAAAGAGAAACATGGGGATTCTTGAAGGTGATGTTTGAAGATGATGGAACCGCAAGAACAAAGCTACTAAATCACCTCGGCTTCAGTTTACCTGTTGAAGAAGTGAGCGAATCTATTCAAGATTTATCTCAAAACGTTAATTCCCTCAATTTTGAAGAACATGAAACACATAAAGAAGGTTTTGCGGGTGACAACCAATTATCTAACTTCTCCTTTGATAACGGGGAGGATTTCTTTAACAATCTCCCTAGTCCTAAATGTGAGACACCTGTCTCAACCCCTGGGAAAAACACCGAAGAATCTGCTCCGTTCGTTGAAGAACCAACGAAGGAAGGTGATTTACACGGTGACGTTGCGTTTAACGATGCCGTGCAACGTGCGTTGGTCGTTGGTGATTACAAAGGAGCCGTTGCACAGTGCATAGCTGCAGATAAGATGGCAGATGCTTTAGTTATTGCACAAGTTGGTGGTTCATCATTGTGGGAGAGCACACGTGATCAATACCTTAAGAAGAACCGTACTCCCTATCTGAAGGTGACTGTCCCGAATCTCACATCTGTTTGTTATTAATTATATTTACCTTTTCTTTTTTTGTTTATTTCTTCCTGGTTCTAATAGCATCTATACTATGTGTTTGAATGAAGGTTGTTGCTGCAATGGTAAACAACGACCTTGTTAGTCTAGTGAATACCAGGCCTCTGAAATCTTGGAAAGAAACTCTTGCCCTCCTATGCACGGTAAGTTTCCTTGAGTATATAAACGTACAAGTTATGAGATACTGCAGCAACTAGTCTAATCTTACATGTTTGAAAGAGAAAGTATATATTGATTGTGCACTGCTAAGTATGTTACAAACGGGTAAGGGTGAGTATTTTGTACTTAGAAGTACTCAGCCTTTCCGGGGGTATCTTGTGACACATTGTTAAGAATTTTTTGTGTCACTAATTGATTATGCATTCTCCTTCACAGTTTGCACAAAGGGAGGAGTGGACTTTACTTTGTGATACCCTTGCCTCTAGGCTTGTAGCAGCTGGTAATACATTAGCTGCAACTCTTTGTTACATTTGCGCTGGAAACATCGATAAAACAGTCGAAATTTGGTCCAAGAATGTAACCGCTGAGCACAAGGGAGACTCCTATGTTAACCTTCTTCAGGTAAGCTACCACTTTACAACCAATTCATCTTTTTTTCATGTTGTTGGGCCTTTTTTGATCTTAGCAAGTGTTTGGTTGACATTGTTACTTTATGAAAACTTCTTTTTAACCAAAAGTTTTCATGCGTTAGGATTTAATGGAGAAGACTGTGATTCTTGCTCTAGCAACCGGACAAAAGAGATTCAGTGCATCTTTATGCAAACTTGTTGAAAGGTATACTGAAATATTAGCAAGTCAAGGACTTTTGACAACGGCTATGGAATATCTGAAGCTAATGGGTACCGAAGATTTGTCTCCTGAACTCGTGATCTTAAGAGATCGGATAGCCCTCTCATCTGAACCAGGTTTGTGTTGTGCTAGATTACTTGATTGTTATAGAACCATTTTGTTTGAAATGTTCTCTTTAAACCATGCTCTTATGGTTTTCATGTTTTTGTAAATTCGTTCTATGTTTTCTTATTCAGAGAAAGAGGCGACAGCGTCTGCAAACTTTGCTTATTCTCAACCACAAATGCCTGCTGTGTATGGTGCAAACCATCAAACAAATCCTGTTGTAGAATCTACTAGAAATTATTATCAGGTCTTTTTGTTAATCTTTATGCACATAAATTTTGTATATTTTTTTATTTTTGCTAATGGGCTTTTCTATTTGGTTTCTTTCTAGAATGAAAGCTCCTATCAACGTGAAAGCTATCAACAACCACCTGCTCCTTTATACAATACTCAATATCAACAGCCGCAACAACCTTCACTATTTGTTCCATCTCCTGCACCTCACAATCCACAGGTACGTACATAATTCAAGTCGAAAATTATATATTTACTATTATTAATAATTATATTATATATTTTATGTGTTCTTTTAGGCGGGATTCAATCCAGCTCCAGTTACAACTCAACCTGCACCCAAAGTTTTTGTTCCAACAACCCCTCCGATTATGAGAAATGCAGACCAATATCAACAGCCTCCCACATTGGGTTCACAGTTATATCCTGTATGTATATGTATATATCTATTTTTATTCTTTTATTGTTGTTTATTAATTATATTTACTAATTAATAATTCTAGTGATTCTTACTGTTAAAATGTTATGATGCATTACTAGTCCCAGGGGAATGCAAATCCTAGTTACCAACCTGGACCTCCGGGACCCGTTACACTTGGCCCGGTTCCTTCTCCAATGGTTCCAACAACTGGGCCTAAAATATCACAGGGTATGACGCCACCAGTTAGGGGATTCACGCCTTCCGTTAATACAACCGGATCACTAAGAACGTCCTCAGCTCAATTGCAACCGCCCACTCCTCCAGCTCCGGCTGCACCTCCTGCCGCTCCGCCAACTGTACAAACAGCTGATGTGTCAAGTGTGCCAGGTAATATACTAATATTCATCCAGTGTTATAATTTTTTCTGACCATGAATGTGGGAAAATCTAATATAAATGTTGGTTATATTTTCTGTTTAGCCCAACAAAAGCCAGTTATTGGAACCTTGACGAAACTTTTCAATGAGACATCAGAAGCCTTGGGAGGCTCAAATGCAGCTCCAGCAAAAAAGCGGGAAATCGATGATAATTCAAAGAAAATCGGTGCCTTGTTTGCCAAATTAAATAGTAGTGATATATCTAAAAATGCTTCTGAAAAGCTTGTGCAACTCTGTCAGTCGTTGGATCGTGGTGACTTTGCTACTGCTCTCAAAATCCAGGTATCATTGTACACTATCAAAACTAACAGTGACAATTTTGACCCATTTTTCGTGGTGGCTCGGTTTGGGTTGTGTTTTATTTCAAATGGATGAAAAAAATTAGCTAGAGGAGGAACGGGGTTAATGGATTGAAATTGGTCTAGTATCTTTTTAATGCGTACAACCTCAACCGCTATATTCAAACGCATATGATAGAATAGGCCTGTTCTAGACTTCCAGCCTTAAGGAAAAATCGACCCAAAATTGCATGATACCACTTGGGTCAAGTTGAGTTATTAAAAGTTTGTATTTTTCTTGTGGAACAGGTTGATCTGACCACAAGTGACTGGGACGAGTGCAGCTTCTGGTTAGCAACTTTGAAGCGAATGATCAAAATTAGGCAGAATGTCAGATAAACCATGCCAAATTCAGAGCCACTCTAATTCTTCCATAAATCTGGTTGTTTATGCACTTAATCTCATGGTTTTTTGTACACAAGAACTTTGTCATATAATTGGTCTGCAGAGTTTAGTACTTGTCACTTCATTTTTCTTACTTGGTGTATGGAGGCTAGAATTGGTTTTCCTGATTAATAGATGACATAATTTTTGTCATTTTTTGATTTTCGTTTTTGTTCGTCAGTTACATACTTATACAATAGTACTACTACATGACATTTTATACATTCGAATTTGAACATTTATGTTTACTCAATCAAGTTGTGACCTTAAAGCATTTTGATAGTTGTTAGGACTATGTTATGGAAGCCGTGGTACATTTCAACCTTCGAATGTAAGTTTCTTTGGCTCAAATACTCTTATAATGTTCATATTTGACATAAACATATACACACTCATTTCTGCGAGTAAACAATGTTGATTTAGCTCACATGAATCACTGTTAATAGTATGAATCTAAGAATTCTGGAATTGGTATGAGAAGCAAGCCATGAGTCAACAATCACCATGGTTTCTTCAGGCTTGTACATTGCCACTGAATGACCTGCACCCTGCAAACCATTTTAGTCTGTCATCTTTAGTCTATGGATCATATGAACTAAAGTCTAACCATTATTTCTTCTTAATTAACATCACTGGAATATCATTCTAATAATAGAAGTACAAATGAACCAATTAACATGCTCGTTGAATTATAATCGTATACGTTTCTGACCTTAATGGTCGCATATTTCAAAGAGTAGTTGGCCTTTGAGTATGTCTTTTGATATCTAGGTAACAAGAAAATGGTCACAACTTATTAAAGACATTTGATCACGAGTGTTGGGTACATAGAATATGCAACACAAAGCTTGTTAGAATCAATAAAATGTTTGAACATTAGGAACTTGAACTCACCCAGCGACTTGAGTACCAACGAACCACGGTTTCCATGGACTCTCGAGTTTAAGGTTAAGACTCTTTATCCATTTCTTTGTGCCCACATACGGAAATGTCATATCTTGATCACCACTGCAAACCAACTCAACCCATCTTAATAAGACAATAAAAGATTGCCGAAACAAGACTTCTAAACTCAAAATCCTATTGGAAGAAAGCATGATTTTTTTTTTGTTTCCTTTTTTCAACACGTTTCCAGAAACTTATCACGCATACTCAGGTAAGAGATCAGAGTTCGTATTAATGAGGACCAAATATATATGCAAAACGCCACTTAAAAACCTCTTAATAAAGCCCAACAACAACTGGGCTTGAATACCTCTTTATACTGTTTTCTCTATTCAGGTTACCGGGGAGTCTAATGTACACAACCTAACCGGGAATTAATAAAAGACAGAGAGATTACTTGATGATCAAAGCATGGCAGGTTTTGGTAACAAGTTGTTTATGGTAGGCCACACTACTAAAGATATCATGGGAGTAGTATATGGTGTCTGGCTTCCCAAATAACGCTCGAATGCTTGTGTTCGTAAACTGAAAATTATCTACTGTTCCCTGCATAATCATAAAACAAATATATACTCGACACTGTTTTAAAGTCACACATATACTTCTAACTAATGGCACAACTAATCGGTGTGCAATAAAGATGCATGATGTCAATAAACCAACGAAAAATTATATTGTTTCACACACGCTTAAACAAGTAACGTACCTTACGAATGTGGAGAGCTAGTCGAACTGATTTATCGTTTCCCCAAGTATTTGCGAATGCATAAATGGATTCCTAAAGATAGAATATAACCACAAGAAAGGTTAGATTTCTAGAATACTTGGACAAATAAATTGTGTAACACAATGGTTTTTTGGATTAGCGAAACCTCCTATGAACGAGCACATTGCCTCTCCCATAAAGGGTAACCCTCGGGTAATCAAGCCCCTTGAGCGTGAGATGGTACCGGGTGAATTGCGCATTATACGCACCCTCTGGTCACACTGGCATAGCCAGGAATCGAACCCGGGTGGTGTGCTTCATTGGACAACTCGGTAGCCACTCAGGCAAGCCTGCGTGGTTAGTAAAACAATGGTTAACGAGATACATACTCGACAAAATACTTTGGGATCAGATCTATCACAAAGTGGCTCTAATATGTGTGGTATATTAATTCGAGCTATGCTCTGCAAGTGAAAACATGTACAAGTTAGAACCAATAAAAAGAAAAAAAACATAACAAAAGAGTCATTTCGCTAATCAACTCACCTCATTTAAGGGTAGAAGGCTATTCAAACACAAAGTGTTATTTGGATCTACATATATGAATTTACCCTTACAGTATTTTTTCGCTGGCTGCATAAATCGAACACATAACTTTTAGAAGTATAGCGTATAAAACCATAAGTGAATCATAACGATAATGACTAGTATTAAGTACCTTGTAAATCTCATCTTCTATAAGTGAAGCTCGATTAGCAAACTCATATCTTGAATTAAAATCTATGAACTTATCGGTAAGAGGGTTCACAATCAAGTAGCCCTGCAACAAAATCAATGTATATAAACTACAAATCGCGCTTAACTACTAAAATTTGAGTTTTGTGTATGGGATGTTGATTTACCTTGAAGTTCAACTTTGGTTGAACCCCATGTTCATTGCCTGAAACAGAGAAACATGTTAAGAATATAACATTAGTACATTTACAAGATCCATAACTTTATACATAATTTTAGGGCCGTTAAAATTTAGGGTCATTTAAACTTTGTATAAGAAAGTTTTTCATATATATAAGATTAAGTTCAATAATAATAAAAAAATGTAACAAATATGAGCATCAATCAATATAATGGTGGACCATAGATAGATGTTAACTTTTTAATTTACAAAACTTTATAAATAAATCAACATAGATGGTTGAGTTATATATTTGGGCCTCTTTGGATATTGGGCCTTGTGCAAATGCACACCTTGCACAAGACAGCCCTAATACTTTTCGGTTTCACCATAAACAAGCTTTAATAAGTTGTTTGTTTGCAACTCGAAAGAAGATTGTTACCATGATATATCTTTGAGGCGACTCTAGGAATAATAAGTCCCATATAAGAAATTCCTGTAACGTACAACGGATTCCTGAGAAACGTAGGATGATCCATAAGCCACTGCAAAGTTAAGTAATTATCGTAACACAATCAATCAAACTACAACTAAAACGATGAGAAGTAACAGACATAATCGTATGCGCGCAATAGTATGTTACTACATTATACCTTTCTTACAAAATCGTACGCATGAGTAACAACAAGCGAATCACTACTAATCGATGATTCCCTTGTTTTGGCATAAGAAAATCCGGTACCAACCGGTAAATCTATGAATATAACATTCGACATCTGTAGTATGTAACAAAGAAACCGAGAGTTACATGATGTAATTAGATACGTTATAATGTTATGAATGAATCAAGCAGAGTAAATAAAGAGTGTGAACCTTTGTCCATGAATACGGGTTCGGTTCCAATTTTACATCACTTCTAGAATCGTTAGTATATCTGAAACTAAGCGGGCCTATAACACGAGTTCAACCAAAAGTTTCTTAAATTTTAATAATTATAATTATAATTATAATATTTAATAGACAAACTTGTTCCAAAAACAGTGGCGAATCTAGGATGAGATCTTATTAGGGTCCCAAATTTGTTTTTCAAAGTTAATCATATTTGGAAGGTACTTAAGTGGTTGTTTACCTTTAAAAACCTATAGATTCTAAATATATATGAGGTCTTATAGCTAAAATTAGCTAAATTTAGTGGTGTCCCATACAATTTGAAGTATACATATTAAAAAAAAAAATCTAGCTAGTGGGGTCATAGGACCCCATAGCCAAACATGTAGATTCACCATTGGCCAATCCACGTGGTTTGCAGTTTTGTTGCTGACAGTCCATAGCACTAACGGCTATTAAGATTTAACGTCCATGTGTATCATGTGCCGATCATATGAGGTTATTTCCGTCTTTTTCTATGCTAACACAAGACCCAAACTGTTGGCACCATTTTGTCTATTTAATATTTCTGTTAGAGCTAATTGGTTTGTGTGTTCTACATCGGAAGTAGAAAGAAACAAGCGTTTGTATGTAAGCTTAGGGCAACCCTTTTATCACAAATTGGTTTTAAAGTACTAAGAGACTCGTGAGTTTATATGTTCAATCAAATAATTTTTTTTACGTGATTTAATTACAAACTAGAAAATGCGTCTGGCTCGCTTCGCTGGACCAAAAGGCGTTCCCGCCGACAGAATGGTTATCGTTGTACGAAACTATATGTTTCTCGTTAAAATATTGTGTACTATATTTAACAAAATTAAAAAAATGATTTAAAAAAACCTAGTTAAACCAATCAAAATTTTCATAGTTTAACAAATCAAATTCACATAATTTAGTTGTTTTAAATTGTTAGCAAAAAAAATAATTGTTAAACCAAAAGTAAATAATAATTGTTATGTCTGACTTATTTATGCACATTAAAAATACCTAATAGCTTATCTAAAATAATAATTATCTTTATCTTTATTTCTATTAATTTTAATTTCTCATTATGTTGTGGCTATTATTGAAGGTATCTCAAGAGTTGACCAAATCAATATCTTTAGTTGAGCATTATATATATAATTAATATTAATATATTAATATATAGTAATGTCATTTCCCGAATTAAAACAAAAAGAGACAGCTAAGTCAAACTTTGACCTACCAGGCTACCATGTCTTTGGCCTTTGGGTTTACTATTGACGAATGATATGTACAAACAGGGGCGAAGATGGTAGGGGGGCGGGCGCCCCGGTGGATTTTTTTTTTCAGTGTAAAAATTTTGGGTTTTTCGACTTTGCCTCCGGTGGATTTTTTTTTGCCCCCAAACCTACATATTTTGACCCAAAACCTTCAAATTTTGCCCAAAAATCTCCAACTTTTGTCCAAAAAAATTGCTACTGTTAAAAATTTTTTTTTTGCCCCCGATGAAAAAAATCCTAGTTTCGCCTCTGTGTACAAACCAGTTTATTTATGTATAGAACTAATCATATTTTAAAGCATTGTAGTCTACAATATTGTAAATCATGATTAATTCTGTACGTAATAAAAATGGTTGTGTTGCTATTCCGTATCACGTATTAATTAATACATTCGTTAAATTTAATTTAATTACTTATTCAAAGCAAAGAAATTTGAGTTAATGATACAGTACTAAAGTTAAAGAAAATTAAAAAGTGAATATTCAAGGTCCTTGATAAGTTGTTAGCAATTCAAATTTTCAATTTATATATGGAGGTCTTGCAAACCAAATAACCAACAAAACTGAAAATCAATGCAAGAAAACGAATTATCACAAGTCTAAAAATAACATATTATAGTTACCGATTTGATAGAGGAAGGGAAGAATGCCGGAAGTTCCGGGACCACCGGTGAGATAAAGTAGCAACGGATCATTTTTTGGGCTTCTTTCAGACTCAACAAAGTAGTAAAACAATTGCACTTCTTCATCTTTCCCTACTCCAACGTACCTTTAATTAATGCAATAAATATAAATATAAATAATCCATTACATGAACAACATTAATTAATTAGTATCAGTTTATATAAAAGAACATATAGGTACCCGGTTTCTAAAGTGAACGGAAGTTCGCCGGAAACGCCAGGGAGATTTTTAACGGGTGATTTGGAATATGAAATGTGTGATTGTAGTATGAACACGAGAATTATAAAATGCATCTGCATTTTGTTTTTTACCTCCATCTTTAACTGCTCACTTCACATTAACACACTTGTATTCTATACATACATATATATATACACATAGTATACATGTGTGTAGGCACCACCATAATAATAAAATGGACTTTATATAATAGTTCATCATTAAATTATTATTCATATATTCTAAATATCGATCGCATGCGACTCTATTTGCTAAACTAAGCTTTCTTTATGCAAATTTTTGCATGTGTCTTTAGACATGTATATAGTGTGAAGAAAGAAGTCTGTATAGACGCAGTGGCGGAATATGAACTCGATCACAGATGGGGCGGGTGCAAAAACTTATTAAATTTTTCATTGGCAGCAGGGCAAACATAAATAATTAAAAATCTTATTTTTTAGTAAATTTTTTTAAATGTAATTTTGTTTGCTTTTTAAAATCCAGTTGGGGCGGGTGCCCCGCCCTGTCCCTACTATCTTCCGCCATTCGAACATAGTTCGAAAATTTTAAAGGGTTCAAAATTTTGTAAAAGCTATATATGTAATAATATATTTCACAATTTTTTTTTTTTTTTTTTTTTTTTTTGTACATTAATTTACGGGATTTCACTATTAGAAAATTTTAATACATAATGTTACATTATTACATTAACTACATCCTTTTTTTATTCATAAAGTACGAATATCTATTACTACCTAAAAAGTGACACCCTGTGTCATAATTGAGCCCTAATAAATTCTATTTTATTATTCTTTGCAATTGTAATATGTTATTAACTACATTAAATTTAATATTTGTTAAATGTAGATTTAATAACTATTTGTGACTTCTCATTTTCATCATATTAAATATATTAAAAATCATAACAAATTAGTCTTGCAATAATGATAATACGTTTTCAATGATTAGATGTTATGTGTTGATTACTTATGATTAACCATATTAAAAGTCAATAATAAATTTTATATATGTCATGTTAACTACATCATATTTAGTCGTTTGTGACTTCTTATTTTCCATAATATTAAATAACATTAAAGATCAGAAGACGCTATTTTTCCAATACGTTATAAGCCATATATAAATATGTTTGACGATATGTGAACAACACATTCAAATAGGGTAAAGATTAATTAATTGGATTGCTCATATGCTCATGCATCAAGCATTCAGCCATCAAGCATGATGTACCCGAGTATGATTTTCGTTGTTGTAAATCAACTTACGGTGACGATGCAATTGGTTTCTTTCGTTCAATATTTATAATTGCTTTTAGTTATTGTAGATGTGTTGGATATAATATAATTTATATACTAAAAGTATATTACTATTTCTTTTGAAAATCATATATCTAATTTTGTTGCAAACTATTTAATAGGTGGGATGATATTAAAATGGTCATGAACAAGTGAAGTGCAAGATTTAAGGATGAATGAAGGTACATATTATTTGGTTTCACAATTCTATGTATGAGCTTTCGGTTTCCTATCCTTTCAATAGATTCTATTTATATGATAATTAATTGGTTAAGAGGCTTTTTTTATGACGTTCTTTTACTGTATATTAAAGCTCCAAAAAAAAAAAAAAACGTTTGTCAACATTTCACATCTCTCATATTTCACATTAGTGAAATTGGGTATTTGTTGTTTAAAATATTAAGAAAATAAATTTGCATATCCTAAAACAATGACACAATATGGTTGTGATTGTACTACAATCTAATCACATTAGTCAATAACACTCAATTGTTTTGGACGAAGGGTACGAGCACCGAGATTAGCTTTAGAAGAAATTCTCATGGAAACATTTCGAACGTGATTGAAGATCTTACCAAACATGATTATGCAACATGACGATTTCCATTTCTACTAATTGAAAAGCATGTGTATAAAAATGTTATATTAATTATATGATGTATTCTTCTTCTTATTCATATATATATATATATATATATATATATATATATATATATATATATATATATATATATATATATATATATATATATATGAAACAATATTATTATGACTATAGTTCATAATTATAATTATGAATATGATTATGATTAATTATAATAATAATTATTTTTATTATTATTACATTTTAGTTCTAATTTATATAAGTATGATTATTATAGGTGTAATGTTTTTTATTCATGTAAATATATAGATCATGTTTATTTAATTAATTTCCATAAATAATTATATATATATATATATATATATATATATATATATATATATATATATATATATATATATATATACATACATATGCAATGATATCTACCAATGTAAATATAAAAATGAATAGTTTGAAACTACTGTTATTATCTATGTCATAGCTTAATTTTAAATTTATGACAACATTATGATAAGGAAAATGAAAACATTG
Source organism: Rutidosis leptorrhynchoides (assembly GCF_046630445.1). Taxonomy (NCBI): domain Eukaryota; kingdom Viridiplantae; phylum Streptophyta; class Magnoliopsida; order Asterales; family Asteraceae; genus Rutidosis; species Rutidosis leptorrhynchoides. The sequence continues at coordinate 191,128,354 of NC_092335.1, forward strand.
AAAGTAATCATATAATTTATGAGATATAAATTACACTTATTACGAATGAATGTTTATAACTAAATTTAATTAAGGAAAATAAAAAATTAACAGTTATTGAAAATTTTATAATGTTTATTAATAGTTAATTTCATATCAATTGTTATTTAATGTTATGAACCTCCAATTTGGTTCATGTTTATATTTAGAAGTTTCTTTCATGTATTCCAAGTAATTACTTATTGTCACATATGAAGTTATAAAGAGAGACCTTCAAAAATTCAATGGTAAATTGTAAAGGTAATATATATTTTAATATTATGAATCGTATTACAATATGTAAGTTTTATAATGTATTTTGGCATCATATGTTAACTCATTTGACCACCTTTAGTAAGCTTTTGTTTATATATAGTTTCATCATACATTAGTACATATGACCCGAATGTGCATATTTTCGTAGTGGCAAACAAAACATATGCACAAAAATCCTACTTGACCACTTGCATGATGAGACCAACATCAACTTTCACTTCAAGGTTACTTCCAAGTGCCATACACAAACCGTAAACATATTCGTGCAACACACGGGCATTGCAACTAGTATGATTAATACATAGCCAAAAAAATTTATCACCCCATATAACATTAGCTACCGATGAGTCATAGAAAGTTAATTATTTCTTATATATTGTTGACAGGTTGTTGCCTCCTTCATAACAAGATATAAACATTACGAAGAGTATGAAATTTTTTTAGTTTTCTGTTTACATATGACAAGTTAAAATTCATTAATGACAACGATCTTAAGCTGTGATGTAGTCATTAGGCAAGAACGTTTAAATTCGTTGTCATTAACGAAATTTAAAAACGTTTTTAAAACGTTATTGCTTATCGAGTATTGTTGACAATTCTAATAACCGTGATGAAACGACCCGACCCAATCCATAGGGACGAATACAATAACATATGATTACATCGCGAGGCATTTGACCTCTATATGATACGTTTTATAAACATTGCATTCTTTTGAAAAGATATACCATAAATGAATATTTAAAATTCAATGTTTTCGACATCTGATGATTTCTACATATAGACAATCACCGTAAATAACAGTTTACAAGAATACTTCCGTTGACAATGCAGTCAAAATAAATACACGGTGATGATTTTGTGAATGCAATGCTTTCTCGAATAAAACATGTATGACTCTATGCACATGGTTTCTCTAACATATATTCAAACAGCGGAAGACTTCTAGGAACCTGAGAATAAACATGCTTTAAACGTCAACATAAAGTTGGTGAGATATAGGTTTAATGCTAGCAGCGTTATAAATATAGACCACAAGATTTCATATACATAAACGTTTTAATAAAAAATATTCTAAGTTGTTGAGCACTTGATAACCATACTTAACATTTAATCAACGTCGCATATTCCCTTTATTATGAAATCTTACTACACCGTACCAAGTGTAGTCACCGAAACGAAGTACTGTGCAACCGTTGAATACTGGTCGTCCAGTCCGGTTGGGGTTGTCAGGCCCGATAGATCTATCAACAGGATTCACGTTTACAATACCTCATGTAAATAGTAGTTACCAAGTTACAGGGAAGTATGCCAGTGGTACAACTCAACGTAGAATATATATTTTTAATCACTTGTGTCAATAACGTAAATCATAAAATGCATGTATTCTCATCCCGAAATATTTAGAGTTTAAAAGTGGGACTATATACTCACTTTTGCCTTGAAGGTATTTAACTCGACTTGGTCTCCGATAGATATCACGAACCTAACCATATATATATATAATATATCAACATATTTTCTTTTCAAGTAATCGTTACATATATATATATATATATATATATATATAATATATATATATATATATATATATATATATATATATATATATATATATATATATATATATATACACTTATAATACTTTTAATATTTTCTTAGTCCGTAGTTAGCAGTCCGATGTTAGTGGTCCACAATTAGTTGCTCAATAAAATAAATAAAGACCCCATCGTATTCGTATTGATCAGAATTAATCTCGACCCATGGTACCATGTTGTCAAATGACGTGTTGCGTACATAAAGTACCGTGTTGTCAAATGACGTGTTGCGTACAATCATGAGGTCTTATGATTAATCTTCTCGTGTTGTTTACGGGTGGTCCTGAAATATATAAAATCAAATCATAAGTAATTATATATAAAATATCATATTAATTAGAAAAGATATGATTAATTTACTTTATCTCCAAATATTTTCGTAGCTAAACTAGCTTCGAATACCCAATCTTGTTTTAGTCGTAGTTTCTTCATTACAACTCCATTTTTGTTGGTTCAACTTGCCACTTCCTTGGATCGAGTCAAATTTTAAGAATATCAACTGAAAATACCTTAGTTTGTATTCGAAATCACAGGTTATAGGTCAAACTTTGATGAAACTTATGAAAGTGATCATTTTCCATCATAAAAACAACATTTAATGATCATTTTTCTAAAAATACTTACACTTTGAGTTAAACCAATTTTTATGTGTTAACATATTCATAAGAAATATCATTTTTCCAGAACATGAACTTCTAATTCAAAGTTCAAGATGGTTTTTAATTATCCAACCCAAAACAGCCCCCGGTTGCACTCCGACGACGTAGATTCAGTTTTTAAGGTGTTCTTTGTAAAACCAAGTTATATCTTGTTAAGTTAGCATATCATTATGATATATTACAGGTCTTGAAGTGTTTTAAAAGTTAAGTTAGAAGGATCTATTTAGTTTGCAAATAAGTTTGAAATCATTCAAATTATGTTCTTGTTGTTAAAATTTTACAACATAAAATAAGATAGCTATATAATTATGAATCGAACAAGATTATGAACAAGGTTACTACCTCAAGTTACTTGGACAAAGTTACTGTAAGAGATAAAAAAAATCTTGGAATCAAAGAGTGGTGGAGTTAGATCAAAAGGTTGGAAGTATACTTCTTCAAATGGGTGGTTATTTTGATATGTTCTTGAAAGAGTTTTCTTATGGTGTTTAAGGCTTGTAATTGAAGCTAAATGATGGGGAAAATGTCTGGAGACGATCAAGTATGAAGTTAGGAGTATTTTGAGAGAGAAATGAGGGTGTAGGTATGAGAAAATGGAGTGAAGAAATGGTGTTCATTCATAAAAACGTTTTTAGTTTATAAAGAAAGAAAATGATTCCTAATTTTGTTTTCTTACTAATAATTCATGCTACTTGACAAATCCTAGTTACCTCATATCTAGGGCAGTAATAATGATGTTGATTTGATGTGTATATACCAATAGTAAATACATATAGAAGCTGGGTATGATACGGGTACATATACCCTAGATATACGTATAGAAATCTTGAGGAAACGGAATGAGAATTCAAATATAGCTATCTTTTGTGAATATACTTATATTGTTTTATGTATTTAAGTCCTTAAAAAGTGATTAGATACATTATATATACGATACATGTATAAGCATTATAGGTTATAAGTATATATATCAAAGAATGTTACGTATAGTTATCGTTTTGAAAACTTAAGTTAGTAGTTTCAAAATATACTTATAACTCATTGTCATTAGTACACAATGAGATGTTAAACCATCCTTAGATCATGTTAAATATATATAAATACATATATATACACAAACGTATAATTATCGTATGTTATATAGTTCGTGATATCATCGGTCAAATTGGACGGCCAAACGTTGTGTAAAACTCTTTTCAAAAATACAAGTCTCAACAATTTGGATTGCTTATCATGTTGGTAAGGTTTAATTTATATAAATATTAATCTCATAAGTATAAAACGATTGGAAAAATCCGGGTCGTTACACGTGACATCTGCAAAAAGAAGTTTTTCATGATTAAAGTTATTGAAGTCCTACCTGCGGTTTACCATTGAACACTTAACGGATTGATATATATATATATATATATATATATATATATATATATATATATATATATATATATAGTGGTAGGATCAAGAGGGAAGTAACCAATCGGGGGGAAGCGGGGGGAAGCAAAAACTTTTTTTTTTTCGTTTTTTGAAAAAACTTTGTTCACGAACATTATAGATGGGATGAAAATATGAACATTTAGTAGAGACACTTTGTGATAAATGTTTTTATTTTGGCAGAAAAACGCTCGAAGAAGTAATATATAACAATTATCATGTTTTTCGAGCGTATGTTGATGTTTTAGCTATTGGGGTTTAGATATTAGGGTTTAGATATTAGGGTTTATAGGGTTTAGATATTAGGGTTTAGAAATTTAGGGTTTAGGGTTTAGATTTAGGATTTAGATTGAGTTTTTAACACGAACGGTTTAGAGTTTAGGGTTTAGAGTTTAGGGTTTAGGGTTTGGTGTTTTGGGTTTATTCCGGAATAAACCCAAAACACCAAACCCTAAATCCTAAACCCTAAACCCTAAACTCTAAATCGGGCTAAATTTTACTTCACAAAACATGAAAAAAAAGCGTTCATATTCTTCACGAACAATATTATCTTGAATGTTATTTTTGTCGATCGTTTTTCCGCCTAAATAATAATATTCATCACGAAGTGTCTCTTCTAAATGCTCATATTTTCGTGTGATCTTGATGCCGGAAAAAAAATTCCAAAAAAACGAATTTTTTTTTTGCTTCCCCCCGCATTCCCCCGATTGGTTACTTCCCCATTGATATATATATATATATATATATATATATATATATATATATATATATATATTGGAGACTATTAACTATTAAGTATAAATAGTTGAGTAACGAGTTTGACTCAAAAGTAGCTATAGAAATGCAGTTTAATTAATAACTAATTTTGATTTGATATAATGAGAAGATAAAATTTTTAGATAAACAATTTACTATGTTTGTTTTGAGAAGTTTTTACACATTACTTTTTTAGTATTATTAACAAATTTGAAAAATCAGTGAAATTAAATAAGTAGTAGTATTAGGAATTCAGTGGCGGAAGCAGAAATTTTTTTCACCGGGGGCGGAAATTTTTTTTAAGACGTAGCAAATTTTTTTACCCAAAATATGAAGGTTTTTGGGCAAAATTTGGGAGTTTTTTGGCAAAATGTGAAGGTTTTGGGACAAAATGTGGAGACTTTGGGGCAAAAAAAATTCCACCAGGGACATAATCGAAAAACCCAAAATTTTTGCACTAAAAATTGAAAATCTACTGGGGGCGGCTGCCCCACTCTACCCCTTCTAATTTTCGCCCCTGGATTTAGGATTAGTCCATTCGCATAGTGAATCGGATACTTAGATTAACCTAAAAATAATTAATATTTCTAAGCATCTTTTTGTGTTACAAAGTGGACCTTGTGAATTAATAAGAAAGACCATCATTTTTGTAACACGGTTGAAACCTTTGTTGACTGACAAAAAGGTTAATCGATCAATATAATATCTTGAAAAATTATATTATATTACAACTCAAATTCACATAACTTTATATACTATTTTAATGTCTTGCTTGATTGATGAACACTAGTTCGTAATTTTTTATGAATACATACATATACATATTTTTATTCATACACAATTATACATGTTTTAAAATATTAGGACCCTTTAAAACATGTTTAGTTATATACAAATAAAAACAGATTGTATATGGATCATCACTCTTTTTATATTTCTACTATAAAAAATGATGGATATATCATATTTCTTCATTATAAGCACTTATATACAATAAAGTATTCCATGCACAAATATAGTAAATTTATCATTTTTAATGGTGAATATATTATTTCTCTTTTATATATATATATTGAGTATATAACTTGGTGTCAAAGATGCTTCTTATATTTTTTGTTTGAATAATTATATTCCTACAACTTAATTCGTATTAATATAATTGAATTTATAATCCCCCAACTATAAATATAAAAATATATTTATATAAAGAGGAGTATTTAACATATTTGTCTTTTTTTCTTTTTCTCTTTAGATTTTTATTTATTACTGTACTTTTGAACAATAACTTATTTTTGACAAGTCTTCTATTATTTGTATAATTTTTTGATTAAATTAAAGGTTTTCAGACATCAAGCAAATACAAGAAACAAAGGTTAGATGAGAAATTTTTTATGGATGATGACAAATCATTGACAAAAAAGTAAACTCATTGTAACCACGGCATTTTTCATGAAAAAATAAGAAAATTTTGTATAAGTTAGCTTGTTCCGCTTGTTTAACTTTCTAATTTTTAGTAATTATTTTCATTTGAGATTTATATATTTAAGGGATTGTTTAATATGTGCAATTATTATTGCATTATATATTTAGACTTCAACAAGTCAAATGACCCGTGATTTTACGAGTTAGTTAAAAAACAACAATTTAAACTATTAAACTTATCAACATCACTAAAATATGTACATATCCATCATGGATGTTGAATTGTTGTAACCAACATTCTAAAAAAAAAAATGTCACCACAGTGATAAGATATATACCACAAATTCAAAGTTGAATTATTATCATAAAAATTGTTATATCTACTGCAAATGAATATTCCCTTAACTGGTAGCCTATACAGTGGCGGAACTTGAATTTTTCTTCTGAGAGGGCGAGACCATATATGTAAAAGAAGAAAAACTATTAGGAAGTATAAAAGAAACGTAAAAAAAAAACCGATAACCTATAGGAAAAACAATATAATTCTATAAACGTGCTTGCCTTTCCTCATCTTCCATCTCCATTCTCATTAACGGATCCCCGACCAGGGAATTTTTCCCCGTAAGGGGTATCCGTCAAGGAGATCCCATCTCTCCCTTTCTCTTTATCATTGTCGCTGAAGGCCTCAACATCCTCGCTAAGCGTGCAATTACAAACAATCAATTCTGTGGCATCTGCGTTGGTCACGACAAGATCGTGGTATCTCACCTCCAATACGCGGATGACACAATCTTCTTTAGCGAATGGAGCAAATATAACGCAAAAAATATCTCTAAATTATTAAAATGCTTCGAAAATATCTCCGGGCTTAAGGTAAACCTTAAAAAAAGTAATCTCTACGGAATCGGGGTCTCGAAAAAGGATGTTGAGGAAATGGCTACTTATATCGACTGCTCGGCCGGCTCAGCTCCTTTCACCTACCTCGGATTGCCCATTGGCACTCCTTCCACAAAAGCCTCCACATGGCAACCAATCATTGATAAATTCGACAAACGATTCTCCGAATGGAAAGCAAAGTCCATATCTTTTGGCGGCCGCTTAACCTTAATCAAATCGGTCCTCACTAGCATCCCTTTATATTACTTTTCCTTATTTCACGAACCCACTAAAATAATTAACACACTTGAAACAAAAAGAAGGAAATTTTTTTGGGGCGGGGCGGAAGTGGATAATAAAATAAACTGGATTAAATGGGAACATATCCTCTTACCTTACGAAAAAGGCGGGTTAAACATCGGGTCCTTAATCTGTAAAAACATATCTCTACTTTGCAAATGGTGGTGGAGATTTTCTAATGAAAAAAACGCACTTTGGGTTAAAATCATTTCAAGCATTTACCGGGGGGGGGGGGGGGGGGGGGGGGTTTCTACTAACGTTTTATCTAGAAATGTTGCAGGTCGCACAATTTGGAACGAAATCATCAAAGCAGGGAAATCTGCGGACGGCTATGGTGTTAACTTCACCAATTCAATATCCAAAAATATTGGGAATGGCTCTAACACCAATTTTTGGCATGATAACTGGTGCGGTACTGAAAAGTTTTGTATCCAATTTCGAAGATTATATATGTTTGAATCAAACAAAAACGCCACGGTTGGGGAAAGACTCAAGACAAACAACTCAACGACATCCACTTCATGGAACTGGTCCCGAGCACCTAATGGCCGGAGCCTCACCGAATTAACAGAGCTAAATAATCTTGTATCAACCATCAGTCTCTCCAATAAGCCTGATACCTGGAAATGGAATTTAGATCAATCCGGCATTTTTACAACAAAAGCTTTAGCTGCAATTCTAGACAACCTAAAACTTCATACACCGTCCTCCACCATTAAGACACCAAGGAATAAACTCATACCCCAAAAAATTAACATCTTCATTTGGAGAGTTCTATACGGGAGAATCCCGACACGTGTAGAACTAGACAAAAGAGGCGTTGATCTCGACTTCATCCTCTGCCCACTATGCAACCTACACATAGAGTCTATTGAACACATATTATTCCAATGCACGTTTACATCAAACGTCTGGGAATCAATTCTACAATGGTGGAACCTCCCAACCGACATCTTCACCAATCTCCGTGACATAACCTTAAATGATCAGCCCTTCACCGCGTCACAAAATGGTGCTAACATGGCAAGCCATTAAATGGGCATCCACTTACATTATCTGGAAATATCGGAATCTCAAGGTCTTCGGTAAAAAAGAATGGTGTGTTGCCACAATCTTATCCGAAGTCCAAACACAGTCATTCGCATGGATATCCAAAAGACACAAAAAAATCAATAGTTATGTGGCATCAATGGCTAGTCAATCCCATCTTCTACATCTCCTCAAATCATCAGAGATCCGGCATTAGCTAATTCTAACAAAGTCCTATTCGTCAGAGCATTCATGGATTGAATTTCCATTTTCACTTGGTTAAATGGGGAGTGTCAGCCGACTTTGTCATCGCAAGTGCGGTACTGTCTGGTTGCCTCTTCCCAGCTTGATGTCTCAAGTTCCGTGGTGTCTTTGGCCTCCTCGCCCATGAATCTGTACATTTTCCATATTCGAACTCATTATATTGTATAGTTTTATAGGGCTTTGTAACTCTCCGATATATTAATAATACTTTTTGCTTGCTTTTCAAAAAAAAAAAAAAATTCTATAAACGTAAAGGGTATACTTTATATTTGAAGCAAAATATTATCACTATTCAATAGTTAATAATTCAATAGAAGCATAAGACAACCAATTAAAGAATACTTATAACGACCCTCATTTTTTCATTATATATTTTTCCAATATTAAATGCCCAAACAATATAATTAAAACTTAATGATTAAACTTTAATCAACAATTGTTAAGTGTTAAGAGTTAGAAAACATATTAATTAACTTTGTGCAATAATTGACAAGTTAATAAAAGATGAAAATAATAAACTGTTAGTCGACACTCACTGCTAATTAAAATTTATGCATTTATGTAATATTATAACTAATAACCTATAAGTAATAAATAAAAATTGACATTTATATAAATAATAAAACAATTGGGAACTAAATATATACAAGTCATGAATTAGTAAAAAGAAAATAATGCTTATCATGTAGTAAATGTAAAAAATAATAATAGTAATAATAGTAATAATAATAATGAGACTAAAGAATCTTAAACAATTACATCCTTATGTTGACTAAAAATTAAAATAAAATATATATATAAACTAGTACCACCTATTGTTGACTAAAAATTATAAAGCAAAATAAAATCATTAATTAGAACATCCTTATGTTGACTAACACTCTAATACTTGCACTATATAAACTCCTAGTTTCTCATTCACAAATCACACCAAAATCCTCTCTCAAAAACAATCTCTCCCTCTCCCTCTCTTGTGGTATTCGGATCTTCAAGCTTGTTCTTCGTGTTCTTCAAGAATCTTCAAGGAGTTCTTCAAGATTTTCAAGGCTTTGATCTTCCATTTTCATCGTGTTCATCTTTTCTTTGTTAATTATCTTGAATCTTCAAAGGTATAACATAAACCCTAAACTATTTACATAAACTTTAATCTTTGTTAATTCATATTCATATTATAAACTTGTTATTCATAAGTATATACATAAACACACTTAGATTTATATATACATATATACTTGTAAAAAAATATATTTTTATATATATACATATATATATGAATTATATATACATATACATATTAAAACCTTAAACCCTAATACTACTTATACTAGTACTTAACATGTATACACTATTACTATTACGATTACTAGCACCTATAACCTACTACTTATATTGTAGCACAAAAATATTTTGGGATATGTATTAGAGATGTATAGATCTTCGAACTTTCTTGACGAATGGTTTCTACGAGATTCTATGCAGAGGGATTGGAATTCCGATTTAAAGGGTCCTATGGCTCAAGCCCCTAGATCTAAATTAGCCATTCGAAGGGAAAGGGGTGATTAGAAGCTTATCTAATACGGAAAGTATCCTAAAATGGAAAACACTCATAAAAGTAGAAACTCTCTAGTCATAGAAACTTAGTAAAATAAGAAACTTTCTAAAAATGGAAACTTTATAAAAATAGTAACTTACTAGGAATAGAAACTTAGTAAAACAAACTATACTTAAACTTAAACATGGGCAAAACACTTAACTACTCTTAAATGTCAATAGGTTGACTTTCCTGCTCACTCGTTTAACTCTTTATTTCGAGGAATAACTCTCTCTCTACTTACTAAGGTGAATTCATAACCCCTCTTTATTGCTAGCAAACTTACTTACTTTACTTAGGGTGAGACACACGCTGTTTTTACTTTTTACAATTTAGACACAAGTACCAACTGCTAAAACTATGCTATACCCGGCTATGTCCGACTAAGTCCCTACAGTGATATTTTTAAGTGCTGCGGCATGCTTATTTATTGGGGGTAGGCCTATCGGGAGTAACGTCCCCGATACATTTGACTAAGTCTTTGTATTACTTGATAATGAAATTAAACCGACAAGGACAGACACAACTTGTCGTGGGGCAAACTTGAATGTTTAGTCTAAATATTACGCACTGGCATAACTTTTGGATCTGCGAGATCTACTTTTTGATCCTGCGGGAGATCAACGTTACAAACTAAATCTTGTGGTCTAAAACAACGATAACTACTTTTGTTAAACCTATGAACTTCACTCAACCTTTTTGGTTGACACTTTAGCATGTTTTGTCTCAGGTGCTGTTTGATTCAAGCTTTCTTATCTACTACTTATGTGATGTTACTTGGACTTAGGATCAAGAGATATCGCATTTATTATTTCTGCATATGAACAATTACTTTATCTTTATTGTAACGACATTTTATTTTCCGCTGCGTACTCAATAAAGTTAAATTTTCTCATTTAGTATTGTTCTCGTATTATAATATGTTGGTTTATTTGATATTAGTAACATTTCTTCCAGACCCTATTGGGAGGACGTTACAATACTGCACAAACATTACAATTTACAGATTTAGCAACTTCGTTGAAGACTTCATGTTCATTATTTAATACTGAATTACACAACTCACAATTTAATACTATAAAAGAACTTCAAAACAATCAACTTGATTCAACAAAAGGACTGCAACTAATGAATGTTTCAACATAACATATATGGAATAACAAATTGTAGCATATTAATGAGATTCAAATCAAATCATTCAAATGGATATCGAGTCGATCGAAGAAGATAAATCTAGATTGGAATCAATGGCTTCTAAACCCGTCATCTTTTGACGATCATGGCTAGCGAATTCTTTCTTGTGTATTCTTATTCATAATGTAGTCAGTCTGTTTCCTTCAAAAGTATGTAATCACATACTTATCATTTGTACTTGTTTAATGTTATGATTTAATAATATATTGTTTTGCTTTTCAAACAAATAATAATAATAATAATAATAATAATAATAATAATAATTGTAGCATATAGAAGTTAGAAAAAAAAAATACCTCATATATACCTCATAATATAATATATAGTAGCCCTCCTTTGTTCTATTTCGTTGGAAGAATTCATGATAAGGCTAAAAAGGAACATATATTTCATAGCAAAATCCCCCAAGAAAGACAAGATTTTAGTTGCAATTGTTCCATTTTCAAGTGATATTCGTTTATATTAAATAAGTGCGAAGACAAAAGGCGAAAATGACGAATTAAAGACACAAAGGTCCAAAAAGCTCAAATATACAAGATACAAATAAAAAGGTTCAAATTATTGATGAAGAACGTCTAAAAATGACAAGAGTACAAGTTGCGGAACGCAAAGTACACGATATAAAATAGTACGAAAGGACGTCCGAAAATCCGGAACCGGGACCCGAGCCAAGAAGAAACGCCCGACGCAATGGACCAAAAATATCTAGTCTACTATGCACATAAATATAATATAATATATAAATAATTATTAAAATTATTTATATTTTATATATATTTAATAAATATGTCGACGAACAAGAAGACAAAAGATATGTGAGCTGTCCAGCGTGGCCATGCGAGTCGCATGGCAAATAGGCATAAACCCATGCGAGTCGCATGGCAGTAAAAATCTGGCCAAATGCCTATAAAAAGGCAGTTTATGCACGAACTCAAACACATCTTTTTCTTTTCCTTATCTGTAAACATATAACATAAATAAATAATTATAATTTTAATTATAATTTTAATAATTATGATTTAGTTTAGTATTGTAACAAATGATTTACGGGTTTTAAGTCAAGACTCTGCCCGTGTAATACTACGATATTAATACCCACTGTAAGTTATGTCTTTCCTTTTTAATTTAATGTCTCGTAGCTAAGTTATTATTATGCTTATTTAAAACGAAGTAATCATGATGTTGGGCTAATTACTAAAATTGGGTAATTGGGCTTTGTACCATAATTAAGGTTTGGGCAAAAGACCGACACTTGTGGAAATTGGACTATTGACTATTAATAGATGGGGGGTATTGTCTAATTGAGTGACAACTCATTGGAGTCTGTCGAACCTATCTTCAAATTAATTATCCTAATAATTAATAATGATTATGGTTGTCCTATTTAGTGACGTTCATATGGAATCTATTATAATCATTTAATTAATTATTCGGGTTGGGTAATTGATTATTCAAACTGATCAAGTGGGTAAATTAATATTCATATCTAATCAAAACAGGGGTAGATTACATACAGTGATAACTGGTGTAATTGTTGACAGAAGTGATAACTGCGTCACAGTTTAAATCCTTAATTAGTTGGAATATTTGACTTCGGGTATAAGGGTAATTTGACGAGGACACTCGCACTTTATATTTATGACCGATGGACTATTATGGACAAAAGCCAGATAGACGTATCAAATAAACCAGGACAAAGGACAATTAACCCATGGTAATAAATTAAAATCAACACGTCAAACATCATGATTACGGAAGTTTAAATAAGTATAATTCTTTTATTGTATTTCTCATCGTATCTTTATTTACTGTCATTTTATTACTCGCAATTTTATTTACTGTCATTTTATTTATTGTCATTATTTTACGCACTTTAATTATCGTCATTTATCTTTGCGCTTAAAATATAGAATCGACAAACCGGTCATTAAACGGTAAAACCCCCCTTTTATAATAATATTACTACTTATATAATTATATATATTTTGTATAAATATAGTTGTTAAAAATATAGTAAGTATCACCAGCTCCCTGTGGAACGAACCGGACTTACTAAAAACTACACTACTCTACGATTAGGTACACTGCCTATAGTGTTGTAGCAAGGTTTAGGTATATCCCATCCGTAAATTAATAAAACTTGTGTCATATTTTGTAGTATTTTGTATTAAAAATAATACTATTTCGTACCCTCACGCTACATCATCAAGTTTTTGGCGCCGCTGCCGGGGAGCACTAAAACGCTATATTTTTAATTTATATTTGCAAAAAAAAAAAAAAAAAAAAAAACGTAAAAAAAAAAAAAGTAAAAAAAAAAAAAAAAAAAAATTATAAAAAAATATATTTTTAAGATTTTGTCTATAAAAATTTTTTTTTTTTTTAGTTTTATTACCTTTAGATTTTTAGACTATATTCGCAACTTTTAGTATTAAGTTTAGTTTTGCCATAGTTATTTTTACTTCTAGAATTTTTAGTTTTGCCGTAAAATCCCTTAAGTGCTTTTTCTTTAGACTAAGATTTAGGTGCCTTAAAATTTTGCGACGCCATTTTTCGTGCTATTTTCTTATTTCGTATTTTTTCGACGCCTTTTACCTATGTATCAATTACAATTCCAATTAGTGATCTCCATTTGTAGCTTTAATTTTAAGATAGTGATCGTTATAAGGTTGGATTAACCGCGTGTTTACAAACCACTCTTCGTCTTTTTCATTTTTCGACACTTTTCGACGCGCAATCTTTTTCTCTCTTATTTCTCGCCATTCTAGTTTTTAGGACTTAGAATTTTTTCTACTTCTTCTCTAAATTTCTTAAAATTACGAAAATTTATTTTAAGTGGTTAAATTGATAGACATCAAAATTTTCTGGTTCGTAGTAATAGTTGGATTTGTACGTGGACCGGGTTATTGGAGCCAAACAGTCCTCAATTATATTGAGACCAAACGAATCCTGCCCCTCTGCTGCATCTTTTGGCTATTCGAAACGTGGGCAAAATCAGAAAAGTCTATTAATTGGATAACTTATTATAATTTTTCTTTCCTTTTTAAAAACTAATAGGATATTCAGTGAATGCACCGAGCAAAACGTTCACCACCTTTCATACGTTCACCACCTGTAACTCGATCAAGACATCTAGCAAATATTGTCGCCGTTGATTTTTCTTTAGAATCGTCATCTAGTCGAACAAGAACTCCAACTCAAATTTCCGATAATCCATCTTTTGAACCCGACTTCACAATTAAGAACCCGGAGCATATTCAAGGACAATTCCAAGATTCTGAACCACTAATTATTCCTCCTGAACCACAAACCGTTAAATCAGAGTCCTCTAGTGATTCGTATTCAACAAATTCAATTATGGAAGTAACGGAACCTCTAAGTATGGAAGATCGAATGAGAGCCACACGCACGGGCCAAGGTCACGCCATTATTAAGCCAGAAGTTAATGCGCCAGATTATGAAATCAAAGGACAAATTCTACACATGGTAACTAACCAATGCCAATTCAGTGGTGCACCGAATGAAGATCCTAACGAACACCTTCGTACGTTTAAAAGAATTTGTACACTATTCAAAATCCGAGAAGTGGAAGATGAGCAGATCTATCTCATGTTGTTTCCCTGGACTTTAAAGGGAGAAGCCAAAGATTGGTTAGAATCGTTACCTGAAGGGGCGATTGACACATGGGATGTTTTAGTTGAAAATTTTTTTAAACAATTCTTTCCGGCATCTAAAGCCGTGAGACTTCAAGGAGAAATTGTTACGTTCGCGCAAAAGCCAAATGAAACATTATATGAGGCGTGGACAAGATTCGGAAGGATGTTGAGAGGATGTCCTCAACACGGTTTAGACACTTACCAAATAGTACAAATATTCTACCAAGGTGTCAACGTTGCTACACGAAAAGACATCGACATAACAGCTGGTGGTTCCATCATGAAGAAAACCGCAACTGAAGCTTACAAAATTATTGATAATACAGCCTCCCACTCGCATGAGTGGCACCAAGAAAAAGATATTTTTCGTTCATCTAAAGTGGCTAGAGCCGATTCTAGCCATGACTTTGATTCCGTTTCCGCAAAAATAGATGATTTCGAAAGACGAATGGAAAAGATGAATAAAGATATTCACGCAATACGAATCAGTTGTGAGCAATGCGGTGGACCACACTTATTGAAAGATTGTCACATTGAACCAACGATGGAACAACGAGAGAATGTTTCCTATATGAACCAAAGGCCGGGAAATAATTATCAAAATAATTATCAACCGCCAAGGCTAAACTTAAATCGAAATCAAAACATTCTTTACAATCCAAAAGGACCCGAAAATAACTGGTATAACCAACAAGGTCCGAATAACCAACCGACTCAAAACAACACTTTCAATCAACAAAGACCTAGCTTGTATAAACCACCACAACAACCCGAAGAGAAAAAGCCAAATCTAGAAGAAATGATGGCAAAGCTGATTGAATCTCAAACACAATTCATTACATCTCAAACCCAAACGAACGAGAGATTTGATCAGTCATTAAGAACTCAACAAGCTTCCATTTTGAATCTAGAAAAACACGTAGGTACTCTTGCTAGCATGATGAGTGATAGGGAACAAGGAAAGCTACCGAGTAATACTGAAGTAAATCCTCGGAATGAGAATGTTAATATGGTTTCAACGAATTCTGAAAAACCAGCACCAGAAGATGGGAAGGTTTTAGATGAGAGTAACAATGAAGAAGTTACACCACCACCACCCGAGTATGTAAAGCCAATGGTGGCACCATACAAACCACCCATCCCGTTTCCAAGAAAAGGAGTTGAGTATGAGCAAGTGATAGGTAATAAAGATTGTGATACCTCTGGAAAGAAGAAGAAGAAAAAGAATAAGAAAGTGCAAGAAACAAAAGCCGTAAATATAAACCCGGTGAAGACAGTTCCACCAAAACCTCCACCTAGGGTAGGTGATCCGGGTGAATTTATTGTTCCTTGTCTACTTAGTGATTGTGTCATGTATGATGCACTAGCAGATTTAGGTGCAAGTGTAAGTGTTATGCCTCTTTCCTTATATAAGAGATTAGGTGTAGGTAAGTTAAGTCCAACGGATATGAGTGTTCGACTCTTTGATCAAACCATTAAGCACCCAGTTGGAATTGCTGACAACCTACCCATTCAAGTAGGTAATTTAACCTTTCTAGTCGAATTCATTGTCATTGACATAGAAGAGGACCCAAACATTCCTCTAATTTTAGGTCGACCATTCTTTGCGTCCACCGGGGCGTTATTTGATGTAGGAAATGGAAGAATGACACTTAGTAGTGGTAACAAATCGATCACCTTTATGATTCGAAAGTCTAAATCTCCACCAACCAAAACCATTGAACCAGCAAAAACGATTGGTAACAACCATGTTGTTTTACCAACTCCAACGGTAGTGCTTAATAATAATGAAACGCCTAAGTGTGGGGAAAATGAAGTAACACCTAATGATGACATGATAACAAAGAACCCCGTTGTTGATACGAAATTAAATGATCTCGTTATTAATAGTTCAATGAAGAAACTTATTAAACGGATTCGCGATGCTAGAACCAAGGGGAACTTTAAGTTATGTAACCGGTTAGTATCCAATCTATCACCTAAAGAAAAGGAGAAACTAGTTGAAATTGTGGATATTACACAGGAATCCGACCAATGGCTTAAAGAAAAAGTCACGGATATGCAAGTTGATTATGGACCAAGAGAAATTAACGATGAAGTTAATCACAATTTTGACACCACGGCTACCTAAGTGTGGGGAGATTCAAATGTTCTAAAAAGAAAATGCTATCTAGAGTTAGTTGTTCTGTTCTCGTGTAGTTCCGAGAATGGAACCCGATTGGTCTTTTCCGCTAGCAGACACTAAAGAACTAGTTTCCTCCCTCCATTCTGAATTTTTTTTTATTTTGTAGGTTTTATATAAAAATTAATATGCTTTTTAAATTTAAGTTTTGTGTGATTTTAAAAACAAA
This sequence comes from Rutidosis leptorrhynchoides, assembly GCF_046630445.1. NCBI lineage: Eukaryota > Viridiplantae > Streptophyta > Magnoliopsida > Asterales > Asteraceae > Rutidosis > Rutidosis leptorrhynchoides. The sequence continues at coordinate 191,145,772 of NC_092335.1, forward strand.
ATTTACTTTATTTCATTAAGTTAAAAAAAAAATTGATTTCTAAAATTCGTCGTGAGTTGAAGACTAGGTCCTAGAGCCGAAATTGCTTTACCCGAGAGCGGGGCGAAAAATTTTGTTATCATTATTTTTAATTTTATTGATCTAAAGTATGCCAAAAAAAATATTATATTTTATAAATTTTTGAACGTGGGGAAATATACCTAACTTCAAAAATATGTATATATGTTTGTAGTTTATATCATGAACACAACAGGGTAAAACAACGCACTTTCAAAGACTGTCATTAAAGTTCAGCAAAAGGTACCAATTTTGACGACAAGACGCAAAATAACAAATGTTATATAACAAATGGAGGAATGAGCGATGAGGCGCCATCAATCATTCGACGAGCTTTGTAATTACAAACTCGGTATTTTTAATCACTTTTCTACACTAATCACCCTCATGAATTTATAATTATAGTCTGATTTCATGCAAATGAGGGCATTGCATGATCTCAAGTGTGGGGAAGGGTTATAAATTCTCTCGGGTTTATACTTAGTTTAATTGCCAAATTTCATGAAAATTTGAAAAATTTTCAACTAAAATACTAGTAACGCAGTAGTTGTATTAGAATCTAGTGCTCTCTGATAACAAGGAACAGCCCTAGTCTTATATACTGACTACCCACTTCTAGTAAAAATTTTCAAAATTTTCAATTAAATGAAGTCAAAATCATGTTTATACATATTTATGAACGATGAAAACTAGGTGTTAATACCGAAATTATCGTTACCTCGAGGACATAAATTGAGAAACAACCCAAAACGCTTGAATTCATTTAAAAAGGAATAAAGGAGAATAAAAAGGCAAAGAAAGAAACTAAGTGTGGGGAGAATGTACCAAGTTATTCAATTAAAAACTATCTATCACATATCTTTGTACAAGATTATTGCAGGTACTTTTGTTTTGGATGATACTAATCAGTTTTACCCGATTTACTATAATACTTTTGAAAGAAAGATGGATCTACACGATGAATCAATTCCATCATTTGAAGGAAGTAAAGTCTTCCGAAAAAGACACGCGCTTCTTGATTTAGGTCATGAAGTTGTTGTCCAGACCAGCTGTAGGTTGACGAAAAATCTAGAAAAGTCATCTCTAAAATCAGCAGGAAATCCACGGACCTCAGCATCAAACAGGGTCGCCATGTGGTCAGATTTATCCTAACCATGAGAAGGATTTATCTCGTACAATGGGGGGGCACCGTGCAAATTAGCTTGATAAGACTAATGAATCAGATCCCCAGAAAGGATAATCTCCTTAAAGATTAAAAATCAGCATTTAAGCCTGATATTACTCAATCCTTGATATTGACCTTAAAGATTGAGAATTCAAACTCATGGAATTCAATGATATCTAAACTCGAGCTTGAACGAGAAAATATTTTGATCAAAAATACAAACCGATTTGTTTTCTGAAAACCCATTTTCAATGCGTTCATCACCATTGAACGTAAAATCCTAGGAATTCACCTGGAATTCATTAGGTCACCTGAACCAAATCGGGTGTCAACCGTAAGAACGGTGGTTGCATAGCATGGTCGGAGACAGGACCTTGTGCCAGACCGAAAAATCATAGGATGATCTTTACTATTGCTCCTACCAAGGATAGTACTAGCATCCGACACGTCAAAAGACCATAATCATCTGCATGTCATGGGACATTGCCTTAACAGTTTCTTGTTCATCACTTTCCTTTACAACCGGACGGTAGTTTACCGAAAGGTAATATACGGAACAAGTAAATTGAATGTGTGCTTTCCGATACAGGGATAGCAGTGGATTACACGAACCTAAATGTTTTTAGCCAAAATATTGATCCACAAATATATTTTGCAACACCGATGGTGGGTCAAATCAGAAAACTTGTCTAGGGTAAAATCTAGCTTGAATTTTTAAAAGATCAAATGTTTTCATAAAGATCCAATTTCCTAAAGGATCTACATTTTTATAGTCATGTGGGACTGTAAACCGCCTTTTAAATGTGCACTTTGCTTTGGAAACCGAAAGTAAATCGGCTATTTGATTGCAAGTGTCGTTGACCTAAACCCAAGGCAACTGTGGATGACACACCCACCTTTAACCATGGTTCTATTGTTAATATCATTGTTTATACCGCTCTATCAAAATCACTGATGTATAAAGTGTGAAGAATAAAGAAGTGATTCGTGTGATGTATTATATTATTTCAAGACTGTATTGCTTGAGGACAAGCAACGCTCAAGTGTGGGGATATTGATAAGGCTAAAAAGGAACATATATTTCATAGCAAAATCCCCCAAGAAAGACAAGATTTTAGTTGCAATTGTTCCATTTTCAAGTGATATTCGTTTATATTAAATAAGTGCGAAGACAAAAGGCGAAAACGACGAATTAAAGACACAAAGGTCCAAAAAGCTCAAATATACAAGATACAAATAAAAAGGTTCAAATTATTGATGAAGAACGTCTAAAAATGACAAGAGTACAAGTTGCGGAACGCAAAGTACACGATATAAAATAGTACGAAAGGACGTCCGAAAATCCGGAACCGGGACCCGAGCCAAGAAGAAACGCCCGACGCAATGGACCAAAAATATCTAGTCTACTATGCACATAAATATAATATGATATATAAATAATTATTAAAATTATTTATATTTTATATATATTTAATAAATATGTCGACGAACAAGAAGACAAACGATATGTGAGCTGTCCAGCGTGGCCATGCGAGTCGCATGGCAAATAGGCATAAACCCATGCGAGTCGCATGGCAGTAAAAATCTGGCCAAATGCCTATAAAAAGGCAGTTTATGCACGAACTCAAACACATCTTTTTCTTTTCCTTCTCTGTAAACATATAACATAAATAAATAATTATAATTTTAATAATTATGATTTAGTTTAGTATTGTAACAAATGATTTACGGGTTTTAAGTCAAGACTCTGCCCGTGTAATACTACGATATTAATACCCACTGTAAGTTATGTCTTTCCTTTTTAATTTAATGTCTCGTAGCTAAGTTATTATTATGCTTATTTAAAACGAAGTAATCATGATGTTGGGCTAATTACTAAAATTGGGTAATTGGGCTTTGTACCATAATTAAGGTTTGGGCAAAAGACCGACACTTGTGGAAATTGGACTATTGACTATTAATAGATGGGGGGTATTGTCTAATTGAGTGACAACTCATTGGAGTCTGTCGAACCTATCTTCAAATTAATTATCCTAATAATTAATAATGATTATGGTTGTCCTATTTAGTGACGTTCATATGGAATCTATTATAATCATTTAATTAATTATTCGGGTTGGGTAATTGATTATTCAAACTGATCAAGTGGGTAAATTAATATTCATATCTAATCAAAACAGGGGTAGATTACATACAGTGATAACTGGTGTAATTGTTGACAGAAGTGATAACTGCGTCACAGTTTAAATCCTTAATTAGTTGGAATATTTGACTTCGGGTATAAGGGTAATTTGACGAGGACACTCGCACTTTATATTTATGACCGATGGACTATTATGGACAAAAACCAGATAGACGTATCAAATAAACCAGGACAAAGGACAATTAACCCATGGTAATAAATTAAAATCAACACGTCAAACGTCATGATTACGGAAGTTTAAATAAGTATAATTCTTTTATTGTATTTCTCATCGTATCTTTATTTACTGTCATTTTATTACTCGCAATTTTATTTACTGTCATTTTATTTATTGTCATTATTTTACGCACTTTAATTATCGTCATTTATCTTTGCGCTTAAAATATAGAATCGACAAACCGGTCATTAAACGGTAAAACCCCCCTTTTATAATAATATTACTACTTATATAATTATATATATTTTGTATAAATATAGTTGTTAAAAATATAGTAAGTATCACCAGCTCCCTGTGGAACGAACCGGACTTACTAAAAACTACACTACTCTACGATTAGGTACACCGCCTATAGTGTTGTAGCAAGGTTTAGGTATATCCCATCCGTAAATTAATAAAACTTGTGTCATATTTTGTAGTATTTTGTATTAAAAATAATACTATTTCGTACCCTCACGCTACATCATCAATTCAGGAAGAAAGTAGCTTCGTAAATCGGTAATGGAAGGTGGGAAATTTTTTACAGTATTAAATTTTATATTTAGGCTATCTACTTTAAAGGGTTGTTGGAGATTTATATTAGTGGACTTGTGTTATTTACGGAGCATATTTGTTATTGGTATCCTTTTCATGTAGACATGAGAATTCCCGGGGGGGAATATTAATACATAGAAAAAAACCTAAAGCCTACATAATATAAATTTGCTAGTTATACTTTAAAAGTCAGGTGGGGCGACTGACCCTCCTGATGATGTCTATCTTCCACCCCAAATCTATATGTTATCAATTGTAGAATAATAAACAAAGATGCATAGATATATATCATATTACCACACTCAAAGTTTATGAAATATACTAAACTCTATATTAATACATTTGAAGTTTCTTCATAAAACTAACCTCTAAATATAGAATATTCAACTCCTACATGATAACAAAACTAAGAAAAATATTAATAAAACTTTAAGTGTATTAACTGTAGCGACCCGACCAAATCATCATTGACGGCGCCGTCTACTTAGGTCCCGTTACGTGGTCATAAGTCTTTAAAACAACGTTTGACCAAAAGATATGTCGCATTCATTTCAAATGTAAAGGTTGTTCAAGTTTACAAGAATAGTTCCACCACAAGTTACGATACAAAGTTTTAAGTACAAATGAAACTTATGCGACACAATTTAAAAGTATCCAAAAGACGTTCCATGTATGCATATATACTCGACATCCAATGCAAGTATCAAAATAATGAGCGGAAGCATGTATCATGTATCGTTCAAGGACCTGAGAAAAACATAGAAATCTGTCAACGAAAACGTTGGTGAAATCATAGGTTTAAGTAAGTAAGTACAAGTGAACCACAAGATTTGCATCAAAGAAATAATAGTAATACATTCCAAAAGTTTGTTTCACGAGCACCCAATTATCAAAGCTTAACATTCCATCCATTGTATACCCCATCCATAGTGCTAGAACAAACACTGATTCTCGAAAATATATTTCATCCGTAGACGGTAGCGAACCGTCAAAGATGAGGGTTGTCAACCCATATGGCCATATAACATAAGTTCTCGCTTACACCCGGCAAGTGTAACTAATGATAATCGAATTGAGGATTTTTGTTCTAAACTCGTATGTAGAATGTTTGTTTTCCCGTTCTTGTGTTCACTTAGTTCAAAAGAATCGTTTATGTTTTCTCATCCCAAATATAAGTTCAAAAAGAGTAAAAGTGGGACTATGATCTCACCTTGAGTGCACGTACGAAAAGTACTTCACAAAATAACGTGTGTGAAGGATAGTGCTAGTCTTGACCTAAACAAATAGATCGTATCAATAACGGTAAACACGATAGGTCAAAGATGTTCAATTAGTCCTATGGCTCGTTACGACTCGATTATTTAGCATGTGAAATCAAATTGTCAAGTTTCATGCAAGATACAAGTATATAAACAAGTTAGGAAGGTTGCATAATCATTTGGTTAAGTTTGACAAAAAGTCAAACCTTGGTCGGTCAAAGTCAACGAAAAAGTCAACACGTTCGGGTCGTGTCCCGAACTATTTTTCTGAGGTTTTTAATCATGTATGAGCATGTTAGGACAAGTTACATGTGAATCGGAGGTGCGTAGCATAGCAAACATTATTCAAAAATTGACCAAGTTGGACAGACCAAAAGGGCGCGCCGCGCGGGTATATGGCGCGCCGCGCCATTACCTGTGCAGAGAATTCTGGCAGTTTTTAAGTTTTATGCATGAACCTAACTTCAAACAATCACCATTTATGATCCGCAAACAATCAAGACAAGTATCTTATACCGTTGGGAAGGTAATTTGACGAGGAAAACAACTAAACACATTTCATCAATCAATCTACCTATTACAACAACCAAAACCGCATCTAATGCTTAACATTAACCGCATACAAGTTCATAAATGCAATTCAATGATTCGGGCAACCAATTTACATGAATGATATGCCGTTTCGAAGGTAATCAAGCATACAATCCAACTAAACACTTACCAATATTAATCCTTGGCATTCAATGCATCAAAAGTCCATTTCAAGTTCATCAAACCCTAACCCAAATTCACCAAAATCAATAATCAAGTTCATGAAGTTTTCTAAGGCAACCTACACATCAAATTGAAGCTAGTGATGCTAGTAACACAATTAAAACATCAACTTTTAACATCTAACAACATATGATCATCCAAAATTCAAGAACAACACACCAAAATTCAAGTTCATGCTAGTTACACTAAAACAACGAGATCGAGCATATAAATCATATATTCATGTTAGACTTGAGCCATAGACACTAATTAACACTTTTATAAGTTAAAAACATCAAGAACACAAAATCTAATGATTTTAGAAAGTTACCCAAATGAGATGAAGTTGGTACCAAAATGAAGAGGATGAAGAGAGGATCACAAATATGTAGTTTATTTTGTTGTAAGCCTCCTAGATCAATTTAGATGATGATTGAATGAATTTGGTAAATGGGTGTGTGTTCTTGCTAGAGAGAAAGAGAGAGATGGAGATGATAATGAATGGGTGAAAGGGGTTTGACCCTTTGACCTAGTCAAGGGTTTGATCCTTTGTCAAGTTTAGTCCCTCAACTTTCGTTCGGGTGCGGGAATTACCTAAACGAGATAATTTAAAACGCGTATCAACGGGAGATGTTATAAACATATAACGGAGTTTAAATTAGTATAACGGAAAAGAAAACGGAAAAAGGTGGGATGTTACATTACCTACTCCTTAAAAGAAATTTCGTCCCGAAATTTAAGTAGGCGTAGTAGTCGTTGTTTCTTCCTCGAGATCTTGCGTTTCTGAATTCACAAATAGATGAGGATACTTCCTTTGCATTTGATATTGTCTTTCCCAAGTAAACTCGGGTCCTCTTTTGGCATCCCAACGAACCTTGACAATCGGGATTCGGCTTTGTTTCAATGTCTTGACGGAGGTGTCCACAATTTCAACCGGTTCCTCCACAAAATGAAGTTTGTCATCCATAGTAAGTTCTTCTAGAGGGATGACGATATCGGGTTCGGCAAGACACTTTTCAAGTTAGATACATGGAAGGTAGGATGAACGGAGTTCAATTGAGGCGGAAGATCTAAACGATAAGCAACGGTTCCAATACGCTCCAAGATTTCGAAAGGACCAATATACAGCGGATTTAGCTTCCCGCGTTTCCCAAAACGGATTACACCCTTCCAAGGTGCGACTTTTAACATTACTCGGTCACCGACTTGAAATTCAAGATCGTTGCGTCGTTTGTCGGTATAGCTCTTTTGACGACTTCGGGCCGTCCTAAGCCTATCTCGGATTTGAATGATTTTCTCGGTGGTTTCGTGAATGAGTTCGGGTCCGGTGATTTGCACGTCGCCTACCTCGGCCCAACAAAGAGGTGAACGAAATTTGCGGCCATATAGCGCTTCAAAAGGTGCGGCTTTAATACTCGCGTGATAACTATTGTTGTAAGAGAACTCGGCGAGAGGTAAGTGCTTGTCCCAAGCTTTTCCGAAATCAACCACGCAAGCTCGTAACATGTCCTCTAAGGTTTGAATTGTACGTTCGCTTTGTCCATCGGTTTGAGGATGATATGCGGTGCTCATGTCTAAACGCGTTCCCAACGCTTCTTGCAATGTACGCCAAAATCTAGAAACGAAACGGCCATCTCGGTCGGAGATAATCGATAAAGGTACACCGTGTCGGGCTACGATCTCCTTAATGTAAAGTTGTGCAAGTTTCTCCATTTTGTCCGTTTCTTTCATGGCAAGGAAGTGTGCGGATTTGGTGAGACGGTCAACAATAACCCAAATGGTATCATAACCGCCCGTCGTTTTTGGTAGCTTGGTGATAAAATCCATCGTTATCCTTTCCCACTTCCATTGCGGGATCTCGGGTTGTTGAAGTAGTCCGGACGGTCTTTGGTGTTCGGCTTTGACTTTGGAACATGTCAAACACTTGGAAACATAAGTAGCTACGTCCCTTTTGATGTTCGGCCACCAATATAGTTGTTTAAGGTCGTGGTACATCTTATTGGCACCGGGGTGAATCGAGTATCGTGACTTATGGGCTTCATCTAAAATAAGGCTTCGTAGGTCCCCATAACTAGGCACCCAAATCCTTCCGGCGTAATATCGGAGTCCGGTCTCCCTAATTTCGAATCGAGAGACGAGAATGTTCAAGAGCTCGTGTGAAAGGTTTTCATCCTTGAGAGCCTCATCTTGGGCTACCCGAATTTGGCTATTAAGGTTTGTGTGGATGGTGATGTTTAAGGCTCGGACACGAAGAGGCACCGCTCTTTCTTTTCGACTTAAGGCATCGGCTACTACATTTGCCTTCCCGGGATGGTAACGAAGCTCGCAATCGTAATCGTTTAAGGTTTCAATCCACCTTCGTTGTCTCATGTTTAGTTGCTTTTGATCGAAAATGTGTTGGAGGCTTTTGTGGTCGGTAAAGATAGTACTCTTGGTCCCGTAAAGATAGTGTCTCCACATTTTAAGTGCAAAGACAACGGCTCCGAGTTCGAGATCATGTGTTGTATAGTTTCGTTCATGAATTTTGAGTTGTCGAGAAGCATAAGCAATGACTTTCGTTCGTTGCATCAATACACACCCAAAACCATGTTTCGAGGCATCACAATATACAACAAAGTCATCATTGCCTTCGGGAAGTGACAAGATAGGAGCGGTGGTTAGCTTCGTTTTCAAGATTTGGAATGCGGATTCATGTTCGGTCGCCCAGATGAATTTCTTTCCCTTGTGAGTCAATGCGGTTAGAGGACGTGCAACCAAAGAGAAGTTTTCGATGAATCTACGATAGTACCCGGCGAGACCCAAAAATTGACGAATGTGAGTAGGAGTAGTAGGAGTCTCCCATTTGCTAATGGCTTCGATTTTCGTTGGATCGACTTTAATACCTTGGTCACTTACAACATGACCAAGAAATTGAACTTCCTTTAACCAAAATTCACACTTGGAGAATTTGGCATAGAGTTGTTCTTGTCTTAAAAGTTCAAGCACAAGTCGGAGATGTTGTTCGTGCTCTTCTTCATTTTTAGAATAGATCAATATGTCATCGATGAACACAATAACGAATTTATCGAGATACGGTTTGCACACGCGGTTCATAAGATCCATGAACACCGCCGGTGCGTTAGTGAGACCAAATGGCATGACAAGGAATTCATAACTACCATAACGAGTTCGGAAAGCGGTTTTGGAGACATCTTCCCCCTTAACCCTCAATTGATGATAACCCGAGCGGAGATCGATTTTCGAATATACACAAGACCCTTGTAGTTGATCAAAGAGGTCATCGATGCGAGGAAGAGGATATCGGTTCTTAACCGTCAATTTATTTAGTTCACGATAATCAATGCACATTCGTAGGGATCCGTCTTTCTTTTTAACAAACAAAATCGGAGCGCCCCAAGGTGAATGGCTAGGTTGGATAAAACCACGATCAAGTAGTTCTTGGATTTGACTTTGCAATTCTTGCATTTCAGATGGAGCGAGTCTATATGGTGCACGCGCTATGGGTGCGGCTCCCGGAATAAGATCGATTTGGAATTCAACCGGTCGATGAGGCGGAAGACCCGGCAATTCGTCGGGAAATACATCGGAATAGTCACTAACAATTGGCACATCATCGATGTGCTTCTCATCGGACTCGACTTTCTTAACGTGAGCAAGGATCGCAAAACAACCCTTACGGAGTAGTTTTCTAACTTTAATACACGAAACGAGGTTGAGTCCGGTGCAACTCTTATCGCCATAGACGATCAAAGGTTCACCATTCTCGATAGGAATTCGGATTGCGTTAAGATCACAAAGAATGTGAGATTTCGTTTTGACTAACCAATTCATACCGATTATTACATCAAAGCTTCCTAGTTCCATGGGTATCAGGTCAATTTCAAATTCCTTACCCAAAATGTTCAAAGTACACCCCCGGTAATATGTGTCGGCACTTAAGAGTTTTCCGTCGGCCACTTTGATGGAATAAGTAGTATCTAAAGGGTGTGGTGGAGTGCAAAGGGTAGGAGCTAAAGTCTTGGACACAAAACATTTATCGGCACCCGAATCGAATAAGCAAGTAACATAAGAGTTGTTGAGAAGAAACGTACCCGTGACTAGTTCATTGTCATCTCGGGCTTCCTCGGTGTTGATGTTAAAGGCTCGGCCTCGGTTGTTGGGGTTGGCTTTCTTCTTTGGGCATGCATTTCTATAATGACCCGTTTGACCACATTCGTAACAAGTGCCCGTCTTTGGTGCATTGGGCCACTTTCGAGCAACGGGAGTGGCACTTTTACAATCGTTGGCCTTATGACCAACTCCTTGGCACCGGTGGCAAATTAACTTGCCACATTCACCAAAGTGATGTTTGTTGCATTTGTTGCAAAGAGGTAGGTTCCCGGCATAACCCCTCTTGCCGTCGTTGTTGAAGGGCTTTTTGGTGAAGGTGTTGTTGTTGTAGTTGGTTGATGGAGTGGCTTCCCATTTCCTTTTGTTGCCACCCGACTTGTCCTCGGCCTTAGGAGCCGGCACTACGATTTCGTCAACCGTTTCAATTAGTTGGCGAGCCATGTTCATAGCGGCTTGATGAGTAGTGGGTTTGGATGACATCACCCCTTGTTTGATGCTTTTTGGAAGACCGAGCATGTAGAGCTCAATCTTTTGAGATTCGGGGTTAACAAGATTAGGACACATCAAGGATAGTTCGGCGAAGCGTTGATTATAAGCTTTAAGATCGTTTCCGACCGCTTTCAAAGCTCTTAGTTCTTCCTCAAGCTTTCGGGTTTCTTCGCGCGGAAAATATTCAACAATAATCTTTTCCTTTAGATCGGCCCAAGAGAGGGCATGAGCTTCATCGGTACCCACCGATTGAACATAGGTGTTCCACCATGTTAGAGCAATTCCGGAGAAAGTGTGAGTGGAGTATTTGACCTTGTCTTGATCCCGGCAACCGCTTATGCTAAAGACGGCCTCGGTTTGTTCAAACCAACGAGTAAGCACAACCGGTCCCCCGGTTCCATCATAAGTGTGAGGTTTGCACCCCATGAAAGCTTTATAGGAGCATCCCTCGTTTGAGTTTCCGGCTCCATTGTTGTTGTTGTTGTTGTTGTTGTTGTTGTGGTTGTTATTATTATTGTTGTTGGATGAGTGACCGGCCATGGCCGCATCTACGGCGGTGGCTATCATCCGTTCGAGAGCTTGTTCGGGAGTTTCATTGCGGCGTACACGACGAGGAGCCATTGTTCCTTCAAGACACAAGAATATCATTGATTAGCATTCTCGATAATACTAACCGTGATATAGAATAAAGATAAAGAGAAGTTTTTCCTCGACTCGCCTTAAATTCTTTATGTCATAATGTCGGAACGTTCATATGAGTCACCGTAATATAATCCCGGAAATTATATTACCCTGATTCATATGTGCATTCGACATCATTTCATATAGTCAAGGTGGCGTGTCAATCAAATTAAACAACGTGAGATTAAGATGAACTAAGAGTAGATATGAGTAGAAGCGTTCGAGTATAAATGCACAAGTAGTCAAGTAATTCCTACTTCGAGTCTATATGCCGGTTGTAGTCTAGACTCACCAATGTACCCTATGACTCGGGGTTGACACTAATGAACTCTAAATCCCTACAACCAACGCTCTGATACCATCTGTAGCGACCCGACCAAATCATCATTGACGGCGCCGTCTACTTAGGTCCCGTTACGTGGTCATAAGTCTTTAAAACAACGTTTGACCAAAAGATATGTCGCATTCATTTCAAATGTAAAGGTTGTTCAAGTTTACAAGAATAGTTCCACCACAAGTTACGATACAAAGTTTTAAGTACAAATGAAACTTATGCGACACAATTTAAAAGTATCCAAAAGACGTTCCATGTATGCATATATACTCGACATCCAATGCAAGTATCAAAATAATGAGCGGAAGCATGTATCATGTATCGTTCAAGGACCTGAGAAAAACATAGAAATCTGTCAACGAAAACGTTGGTGAAATCATAGGTTTAAGTAAGTAAGTACAAGTGAACCACAAGATTTGCATCAAAGAAATAATAGTAATACATTCCAAAAGTTTGTTTCACGAGCACCCAATTATCAAAGCTTAACATTCCATCCATTGTATACCCCATCCATAGTGCTAGAACAAACACTGATTCTCGAAAATATATTTCATCCGTAGACGGTAGCGAACCGTCAAAGATGAGGGTTGTCAACCCATATGGCCATATAACATAAGTTCTCGCTTACACCCGGCAAGTGTAACTAATGATAATCGAATTGAGGATTTTTGTTCTAAACTCGTATGTAGAATGTTTGTTTTCCCGTTCTTGTGTTCACTTAGTTCAAAAGAATCATTTATGTTTTCTCATCCCAAATATAAGTTCAAAAAGAGTAAAAGTGGGACTATGATCTCACCTTGAGTGCACGTACGAAAAGTACTTCACAAAATAACGTGTGTGAAGGATAGTGCTAGTCTTGACCTAAACAAATAGATCGTATCAATAACGGTAAACACGATAGGTCAAAGATGTTCAATTAGTCCTATGGCTCGTTACGACTCGATTATTTAGCATGTGAAATCAAATTGTCAAGTTTCATGCAAGATACAAGTATATAAACAAGTTAGGAAGGTTGCATAATCATTTGGTTAAGTTTGACAAAAAGTCAAACCTTGGTCGGTCAAAGTCAACGAAAAAGTCAACACGTTCGGGTCGTGTCCCGAACTATTTTTCTGAGGTTTTTAATCATGTATGAGCATGTTAGGACAAGTTACATGTGAATCGGAGGTGCGTAGCATAGCAAACATTATTCAAAAATTGACCAAGTTGGACAGACCAAAATGGCGCGCCGCGCGGGTATATGGCGCGCCGCGCCATTACCTGTGCAGAGAATTCTGGCAGTTTTTAAGTTTTATGCACGAACCTAACTTCAAACAATCACCATTTATGATCCGCAAACAATCAAGACAAGTATCTTATACCGTTGGGAAGGTAATTTGACGAGGAAAACAACTAAACACATTTCATCAATCAATCTACCTATTACAACAACCAAAACCGCATCTAATGCTTAACATTAACCGCATACAAGTTCATAAATGCAATTCAATGATTCGGGCAACCAATTTACATGAATGATATGCCGTTTCGAAGGTAATCAAGCATACAATCCAACTAAACACTTACCAATAATAATCCATGGCATTCAATGCATCAAAAGTCCATTTCAAGTTCATCAAACCCTAACCCAAATTCACCAAAATCAATAATCAAGTTCATGAAGTTTTCTAAGGCAACCTACACATCAAATTGAAGCTAGTGATGCTAGTAACACAATTAAAACATCAACTTTTAACATCTAACAACATATGATCATCCAAAATTCAAGAACAACACACCAAAATTCAAGTTCATGCTAGTTACACTAAAACAACGAGATCGAGCATATAAATCATATATTCATGTTAGACTTGAGCCATAGACACTAATTAACACTTTTATAAGTTAAAAACATCAAGAACACAAAATCTAATGATTTTAGAAAGTTACCCAAATGAGATGAAGTTGGTACCAAAATGAAGAGGATGAAGAGAGGATCACAAATATGTAGTTTATTTTGTTGTAAGCCTCCTAGATCGAATTTAGATGATGATTGAATGAATTTGGTAAATGGGTGTGTGTTCTTGCTAGAGAGAAAGAGAGAGATGGAGATGATAATGAATGGGTGAAAGGGGTTTGACCCTTTGACCTAGTCAAGGGTTTGATCCTTTGTCAAGTTTAGTCCCTCAACTTTCGTTCGGGTGCGGGAATTACCTAAACGAGATAATTTAAAACGCGTATCAACGGGAGATGTTATAAACATATAACGGAGTTTAAATTAGTATAACGGAAAAGAAAACGGAAAAAGGTGGGATGTTACATTAACTATGATTCCATCATCAAACAAACCCGTGGTTCCATCTAATAAAAATTGATACGGAGTAACATATAATCAAACAAAATTGAATGTAAAAGTTAACAACAAACCTAGTTAAATCGAATAGGCATAATTAAGTTGAGGGTATTAAGAATAATCAACTTCCACATGATAACACAACTAAGAGAAACATCAATAAAACTTTGAGTGTATTAAGTGTGGTTCCATCAAATAAAAACTGATAACATATAATCAAACAAAATTGAATGTAAAATTTAACAACAAGTCGGGTTAGATCAAGTAATCGTATTTACAAGACTAGAATCTAGGATTAAATTGATTGTAAAGAAGAAAATCATGGTTGTTGAACAATAAAATGGGCAGAAGAATAAATTATAATGGATGAGAGTTTATTAGTTTTTAGTTAGGAGAGATTGGTATTTCCTTTTATAAAAGATGACGTATTATTTTTTAATTAAATTAATATAAAATAATAAAATCATCATTATCAAAATTTAAAAGTAAACAGTAAAATAATTACATCATTATTTTAGAGCTTTATATGAATATATAGATATATAGATAATTACCATATATAATTCTTCAAAATCTACCTCTTATCTTGTCATTTTTAATAATTCAAAATAATAGGACAGATATGAAAAATCATAAAAAATATAATACCGTATTGTTAGAGATTATTCTTGGAATTTAAATTTAACATGTAATTTAAGGGATTGTTTAATATGTACAATCATTATTACATTATAGATTTAAATTTCAATAATTGTTATATATAACTCATCTAAATATATCTCTTATCTTGTCATATTAAACAATTTAAACTAAAAGGATAGATATAAAAAATTATAACAAATATAATACCATATTGCTAGTTATTTTTCTTGGAATTTAAATTTAACATGCAATAATGATCTTATCATCTGTTTGAGCAATAGCAAATCTTAAAGACATTTTATTGAGTGGACCAATTATATATATAGTGTAAAATGCTATTTTATAGTGTATCATTATGCATATAGATTCACAATTAACATACATAATAATTAATGGGAGATCAATCAATTATACTATGCTTTCACTTAATAAATAGTTTAAAAATTCATCGATAATATTATTAAGATCTTCAACTATAAAAAAATTAGGGATAAATGTCTATACAAAGTTAAAAGTCTATAATATATTGAATATACATTATCTTAAAAAGGTATTAATTTAAAATGAATTTTTTGTCCTTAAATATAAATATTAGATATGGAAGTGAGAGTTAATATATGATTGAAGTATTGAATTTTATAAATTGAAGTCGTATAATAATGTAAACAAAATATGTGTTTGGTTATATAAAATGTAGCTACATAATTTAAAATTTTGGGAAGGCCATGGCCCCAACATACCCTCGCAATGATCTGCCACCTCTGTGTCAAACACAAATTAAATAATTCCATCTTTATTAAATTAGAGTTACTCTAAATATTATTGTCAACAACGTGTAACTTACTTAAAAAATATTACTTTATGCGTTCCAAACTAATAATCATATTTTGGCTTTAGATAAATTTTTGTGTGTCATATAATACTTATAATATTTATATTTATATGAATAAATCTAGTTTTATATGTATTTTTATTTGGTATAACTTCCATAAAGTATTATATAACACAAAAAACTTATCTAAAATCAAAGGTTATGAAATAAAGTCAAATCAAAACTATTTTTTGAGACAGAGGTAATAACAAAGAAAGTCGAATAGTATATTTTGAGAAGCGAAGGATTAAAAAGTTTCGATAAATGAATGGGATTGCATCAAGTTAGTTTATTGTGTAATTCTTTAATGATTTTTTCCCCACTATTGCGGTTCTTTTTTCTAAATAGAGTAATGATATATATTTCTATCTTTTTATTTTAATCATCATTCTACTCAATTCATCATTGACACTTGAGTTGACTAACAAATAATGGAAGGCAAGAGATAAGTACATAAGAGTATATGTTAAATATCTATTAGACTAAGAAAATAGATGTAATCTGTTGAGAGTATATATACCTCACTTAGCCTCGAAATTAAGCAACATCTCATAACACACATACACCTTCACCTTCACCTTCACTTTCACACACTCTAGAACTTTCCTCTCAACTTCCACCATTGTCATTTTAGTACAATGTTACTGAAACAAATCTGCAACTAATCTTCATTTGTTTTTATCATTATCATTAACCCGCATTCATCATCTTCATCACGCATATATACATGTTCACACATATACATATCAATATATACATACTTTTATATACAAATACAATCACAAACATGAATCTGAGCTAAACTATACCTTTACATGTGGTATCAGAGCGTAAGTAGCTACCCTACATCGATCCACATCCATCAATTTGTGTTTTTACAACTGCAAGGATCAAAATAGCATGTTCGTCACATTTTGACTTTTTCAGAAATAGTCAAACTCTAGATCAATCGAAGCACATATGAGAAAAAGTAAAATTGTAGAACTCTTTGAAACCATCTAGTGAACGTAACTGTAAATTTGATATTCTAATTCGTCCGTTGATCAACCAATTTCGTATTCAAAGTTTTAGTGAACTTCGAGTTATTTTTCAATTGATTCAGTGTTTTTCAGGACCAGAAGGTGATATGCGAGTCTTAATCTAGTAATTTCAAACACATTTTATTCGGACATCAGTACCTGAAACGTACTTGAACTCGATTTCAATTTTAACTTAAGAAAATATGGTGGTTCTGTGATTTGAAATCTCTGCGAAATGTAGTACTTTATACTAATCCGATATTATTCCTAGATGAACTAGGAATGTGCAGAAAGTATTAGCAACCAATTTTGATATCCATATTGTAGATTTACAGGTTCACCGGAGTGTTGCCAGAATCTTCTCGAAAATTGTATCTCATTGGAGAAGTTTGTTGAAATGTCCCGTTCATATTGATTATAAACGTTCCATATTAATTGATTTCGTCGCGAGGTTTTGACCTCTATATGAGACGTTTTTCAAAGACTGCATTCATTTTTAAAACAATCATAACCTTTATTTTATCGATAAAGGGTTAAAAAGCATTACGTAGATTATCAAGTAATGATAATCTAAAATATACCGTTTACATACGACCATTACATAATAGTTTACAATAAGAATATATTACATCAAAAATAAGTTTCTTGAATGCAGTTTTTACATAATATCATACAAGCATGGACTCCAAATCTTGTCCTTATTTTAGTATGCAACAGCGAAATCTCTTAATAATCACTTGAGAATAAACATGCTTAAAACGTCAACAAAAAATGTTGGTGAGTTATAGGTTTAACCTATATATTATCAAATCATAATAATAATAGACCACAAGATTTCATATTTCAATATACATCCCATACATAGAGATAAAATTCATTCATATGGTGAACACCTAGTAACCGACATTAACAAGATGCATATAAGAATATCCCCTATCATTCCGGGAATTCTTTCGGACATGATAAAAACGAATTCGAAGTACTAAAGCATCCAGTACTTTGGATGGGGTTCGTTAGGCCCAATAGATCTATCTTTAGGATTCGCATCAATTAGTAGAACGGTTTACTAATTCTTAGGTTACCAAGCAAAAGGGGCATATTCGGCTTCGATCATTCACCCATATAATGTAGTTTCAATTACTTGTGTCTATTTCGTAAAACATTTATAAAACTGCATGTATTCTCATCCCAAAATATTAGATTTTAAAAGTGGGACTATAACTCACTTTCACAGATTTTTACTTTGTCGGGAAGTAAGACTTAGCCACTGGTCGATTCACGAACCTATAACAAATATGTACATATATATCAAAGTATGTTCAAAATATATTTACAACACTTTTAATACATTTTGATGTTTTAAGTTTATTAAGTCAGCTGTCCTCGTTAGTAACCTATAACTAGTTGCCAAATGATGGTTCCCACATGTGTTAGGTGACTCACATGGGCTGCTAAGAGCTGATCATTGGAGTGTATATACCAATAGTACATATATCTAAAAGCTGTGTATTGTACGAGTACGAATACGGGTGCATACGAGTAGAATTGTTGATGAAACTAAACGAGGATGTAATTGTAAGCATTTTTGTTAAGTAGAAGTATTTTAATAAGTATCTTGAAGTCTTTCAAAAGTATATAAATACATATTAAAACACTATATGTATATACATTTTAACTGAGTCGTTAAGTCATCGTTAGTCGTTACATGTAAATGTTGATTTGAAACCTTTAAGTTAACGATCTTGTTAAATGTTGTTAACCCAATGTTTATTATATCTAATGAGATATTAAATTATTATATTATCATGATATTATGATATATTAATATATCTTAATATGATATATATACATTTAAATGTTGTTACAACGATAATCGTTACATATATGTCTCGTTTCGAAATCCTTAAGTTAGTAGTCTTGTTTTTACATATGTAGTTCATTGTTAATATACATAATGACATGTTTACTCACCATTTATCATGATTAAACATAGTGTAACAATATCTTAATATGATTCATATATAATTAGTAAGACGTTGTTATAACGATAATCGTTATATATATCGTTTCGAGTTTCTTAATTCAATAAACTCAATTTTATGTATATAACTCATTGTTAAAATAGCTAATGAGATACTTACTTATCATAATATCATGTTAATTATATATATAATCATATATATGTCATCATATAGTTTTTACAAGTTTTAACGTTCTTGAATCACCGGTCAACTTGGGTGGTCAATTGTCTATATGAAACCTATTTCAATTAATCAAGTTTTAACAAGTTTGATTGCTTAACATGTTAGAAACACTTAATCATGTAAATATCAATTTCATTTAATATATATAAACATGGAAAAGTTCGGGTCACTACATTTGTTATCACCGAAAAATGTTAGTTAGAGAGTATTCACACGCAACTAAACATCTCCTTTTAACACACTCATGTCTGATAACTTGAATTTTACACATGCACACATCTGAATCTTTGATATACATGTTCTAGACGCGTATCTGAGTTGAAACCAATGGCTTACGCTTAACATACACACGCATTTGAAGACACACGCGCGTTAGGAGAAAAATGAAATTGCACGAACTTGGGAGAAACGGTAATACGGGATAAGAGAAGACGACAATTGATCTATTTGTTCGTATGATTAATTGTTACAAGGTCCTTTCCAAACTTTAGGATTATAAGTAACGGGCCGAATTTATTATTAGAGTCCCAATTCGAATTAATAAGTCAATCCCAATCAGAATCAAGTGGATTAAAATCCTAACATCCATCATATATAATTTATGATCCAACAACTTAACTATGTGTTAACTTTTCAGTTAACTTTCTAACATAAAGAACTAACGGAGTCAAGAAATTTAACGATTCTCTTTATAATTTCTAACGAAATTCTCAAAAGTTCAGTTTCTCGATAATATCTGATCTTAATTCTTCGGTTGCTAGATCAACAACTTTCGAACCTTCAAGAGAGAATCTTTCAAAGATGGCTAACCGGATACATGAACTTTCAAGGAATGAGTTCCAGTTAAAAGAACAAATTTCAAAGCATCAAGTGGAGCTACAAAGTCAAATAGATTCTTTTGAAAAGGAATGAATCAATTTAGAGAAACTGTGTAATCAACTCAAAGAGAAAATCGTTCATCTCATAGAGGAAAATAAGTCAATTTGGACTCTTCAAGCAGAAAATTGTCATCTCAAGTCCAAACATGAGTTTAATTCAAAGACCACTCTACAACTTTGCACTCATATTGATCGTGTTCAAACTCTTAATCGAACATCAACTCATGAATTTGAAAAATGTATTTTTGATTTGCTTCATGAGTTATATGTTACATCGAATCCATCTCCAAAACCAACAATGATGTCGATGGGTATACAAGTTGAAATCTCAGAGTACATCAAGCCACAAATTTCATAATCAATATGTTGTTTTCCTACGTTTGAGAAAAAGGTTCCTTCATCAGAGATCCACAAGGTTACTCAACCTCACAAACTTGTTTCCCACAGACAACGAAGTTATTCCCATTACTATACAAAAAAAACCATATTTGAAACCTACCTATGGGAAATCTGGAATGCTCACTGGATTCCAAGATCAGTACGGATGGCTTGCTCATAAACCAAAACAACCAAGTTCAAAGAAACCAAGTAATCCATCGGCTAAACCTTCAAAACCACTCAAGTAATCATTCAAAGAGTTACTTTCCTTTAAGGAACAATCCTCAAATCTAGTTAAACCAAAACTCTTTCAAACCGATATCCAACATCGATGGAATGCAAGATCAATTAATCACATCGACCATACTTACAATTTGTATGCCAAAAAAATTGACAAATCAAATTGAGAT
The DNA here is from genome assembly GCF_046630445.1 of Rutidosis leptorrhynchoides. NCBI lineage: Eukaryota > Viridiplantae > Streptophyta > Magnoliopsida > Asterales > Asteraceae > Rutidosis > Rutidosis leptorrhynchoides. The sequence continues at coordinate 191,166,308 of NC_092335.1, forward strand.
AGCTACCACTCAAGAAACTAAATCCATGATTTTTTTTTTCATTTGTGCATCCCATTCTAATTCATAAGAATAACCGACTTCAGCACATTTGATTGAAGTGTCGCATTCCTAAACAACAAGAAATTTCGGTGTATGACACACCAACCTTTACCCAAAATTTGTCTTTATTTTTCTCATCATATCTTACGTCACAATGGTGGTTTTGTTAGAGCAAAATAAATCTCACCGTTCTGATATCCTAAAACATAACGATTAGCTGTGGTTGGCACATTACTTTACAACTGGTTCTTAACACTTACTTATCATGTTCATGTCACCATATCAACAATTTATTCATGATGTATTCGTCTCAAAAACACATCATGAGGGGAGAAAAAGTTAAAGTTAATACTCACATTCGAGAAGATATTTCATGATGACAAAGTATCCCTCATTAACTCAAGATCCTCCCTTATAAACTTAAAGATCGACACAAAATTGACATCTTCAACAAAAACATTCAAGTGTACCAATTAATCAAGCTTTCGCACCAACACTCTGAAGTACAAAACAAGACACAACATTCAAGAAATTACCCACTTTCTCAACAAAAGTTCATCATTAAAGCTCTCTCATCAAAAAATAAACTCAACTCACTTTCTCAACAAAAGTTCATCAAATTTTAGGTTAACCAAGAGATATCCAAAGATCAAGAGATTCTTCAAAAGGAGAAGATTCACAACAATTTATCAACATGACACAAATCAACCAAACCGTGAGATCAACAAAGACAGCTTCCAAAAAAAGAAGTTATCAACAAATTCATCAACACCTCAACTATACAACATCAACATTAAAGTTTCAAAGTTTATGAGAGTTTCAAAAGAAGAATTCTCATCAAGATTTCAAGATGACCAACAAATCTTCACCATCTACCAAAAAACTATCAACGAGAAGACACCATAAAACTCAATTTGCATTCAAGAATTAAAGTCATCAAAAAGCCTTTAAAAAAGTCTTCCTCAAAAGATTAAAGACAAGAGATACTCAACAACAAATCACATCTAAGGGGAGATTTTCAGGCTAAGAAAATAGATGTAGTTTGTAGGGAGTATATATACCTCACTTAGCCTAGAAATTAAGCTAGACTTCATAACACACATACACCTTCACTTTCTCACACTCTAGAACTTTCCTCTCAACTTCCACCATTGTAATTTTGGTACAATGTTATTTAAACAGATCTGCAACTAATCTTTATCTGTTCTTATCATTATCATTAACCTGCATTTATCATCTTCATCACACATATATACATATACATATCAATATATACATACGTATACATATAAATACAATCACACATATGAATCCGAGCTAAACTATACCTTTCAATATTACTAATATGATTAGAAGGATTGGTAGGTTGATTAATTAGGAAGAAAAATATTCTCTCCATCTCTATCCACCTTACTATTTTACTTGTCTCAAATTTATTGTCCATTACTCTAAATACAATTAAAAATCACTAAGGTTTCAATGTCCCTTTCAATATTAAAAATTTATCATTAAATATAACAATTAATTTATTTGTTACTCTTTATAATAATATTTAATGAAAATCAAAATAGACAATTTGTTAATATTCTAAATTCAATAAAAAAGTTAAATCGAAATGTTTTTATGAGACGAAAAGAGTAATGATTTCCTTTTTTAAAAATAAAAAATATATATAAATAAAGGTTATTAAAAAAATTCAAAAACATAATGAGATATAATACTTATGGCAAAGCATTTTTTTCACCAAAAATCTCCACTACACATAAGTGGAGCTTTATAATGGCACACACTCATCATTATCATTATTAATTATAAATAATAATAAAAAAAGCTCGAATCTGTTTTGGTTCAAAATAATATTTTTATTTTCAGGCAGAGTAACAAATTTATGAGGAATGACTTTCTGAGAAAAGATTCTCTTGATATTTGTATAATTAATAATCAATTAATTTTAACTAATACTAACTGTGATGAGCTAATAATTGTTTATAAGAGTATTTGTGATGGTGGTGTTGCCGGAGTGATATGGTGGTCATGATGGCGGCCGGTTAAGGGAGGGAGGGAGGGAGGGAGGAAGATCTAGGATTTGTGACTTTGTGTTGATTGATATGAGATGCAAAATAAATTTACGGAGTATAATATGTTTATCATTGTCTTATACTCAATTGGCTATGCCTTTTTAATTATTTATTGATATTGATTTTGGGCTTTTATTGATGCAGTGGGTGCCATTTATTTGTAATTAGGCCCATGTTTAATTACATCATAACATGTTTATAAATGCTACAACTGACACACTTAATTTGTTGAAAAGAATCTTACTTACAACTGGCCATGGAGGTTCGCCTGCAATGACTCCGGGCTGCTCACGTAGCGAGTAGTCGCCCTGGGATTAGTCAAGTTGACCGTTTGGATACCCAGGTTAAATTTTTTTTTTTTTACTTACTGTAGTTTGTTATGTAGTATTATTTTTTAGATGCAACTTCCTTATAAAAACTAACCGAACAATAATCGGCAAAAATCACCTCTTTGATTAACCGATCAAAACCACTCCGCAGTAAACCGTAAGTTTGTTTTCCTTGTTGTTTACATTCTACCATTATATTCTCATACTTCATATATGCAGAATTTGAGTGGATATCCAAAAGAGCAAAAGACAAATCGTTCACGTGGCACTATTAGCTCATTAATCCGTCCTCTTTTGTTTTTCGAACACAAGCCAAATCAGGAGTCGGATAATAAATTGTTGTGTGTTTTAGTCATGTTTGTATTGAGTATTTGGGCTCTTGTTACTGCTGTGATCTTCGTTCTATATTGGTCAAAATGACTACACAGGTGTATAGATATAGATCGAGTCCATTGTAGATAATACGCATGTTTAAGCATGCATTTCTCGTACAGTTTTTTTCTGCAAGTAATATATTCAGCTTTGAAAAAAAAATATATGCAAAATTTGATCATTGTTGATTCGGGTAGAAACACATGAGTTGGGGTGTCCTCACCTTAAATTCGACTGAGATAAAGGAAGATAAAAATAGAAATAAAGAAGATAATTTGAAATGGGTAAAAAGTATTATTATTATTATTATTATTATTATTATTATTATTATTATTATTATTATTATTATTATTATTAACAAAAAGAATAATAATTATAGTTGATTTGTAATAAGTGAAAAGTTATATGGTTGATCTATAATAAGTGAGAAAGTAATTATTCATCATTTTGTATTTTACTTTATGTTTTGTCGAGAGGAAATACTCAAATGCTCAATCAATAAAGTGAGATGTACGTCGACGATTTATATAAACCATTTAATAGAATTGAAAAGACTATTATATATATATATATATATATATATATATATATATATATATATATATATATATATAAATAAATATATAATATAATATAATAATAATAATAATGAGTAGTTATTAAAAGTAAAAAGTTATGTGACTGATTTGTAAAGTGAATAATTATGTGGTTGATTTATAATAATAATAATAATAATAATAATAATAATAATAATAATAATAATAATAATAATAATAATAATAATAAGTAGTTATTAAAAAGTAAAAAAGTTATGTGGTTGATTTGTAATAAGTAATAAACTTTGTGATTGATTTGTGAAAACTAAAAAAAATTGTATTGATTTGTAAAAAATAAAAATATACCATTTATAGATTTTGTGTTTTAGATAAAGGAAAAATATAATAATTTGTATGCGTCCTTGCTAACAGCCATAGAAACATACGATATAACTTAACTTCGCATACCAGAAAAGCTTACTAAATCAATATATAAGGCAACACTGGAATAAGAAAACACAATCGAAAAAGCGATAAGAACTAAAAAAAAAAATATAGAAAGAACCGAGGCTCGGATTGATTTATTAATTAACTAAGAAAGCACGAAACCTCATGGGTGCAATATGTAGATTTCCCCGTCAGTATATGATTCTATTATTTTTTGAACACCCAACCCATATCATCCAAATTGATCATGATCGCTTTTTCGTATATATTTTTCCACTTTATATATGAACTAACGGACATCGAAAACAGAGAAGAACATAAAAATAAAAAGTAATGAAGCTAATATATGTGCATAAAGTGAAACACCCTTAAACTTGCACAATTTTTTTTCTAGTTAAGTGCACAAAGCGAACCTTGTAAATGTGTGCGGAGCGCACTAGTGCTACACATTATCTATTCCAAATTAAAAATTATAGTGTGGGGAGCACACTTTCTGGTGCGCGGAGTGCAATATGCATGTGTAACAACCTAACTTTTTCCGTTAAATATTCAACGATCGTTGCGTGAATTCTGTGACTTTTATTTGAATTTAATTCATAAAACATTAGAAACATACTATTTTAATATGTGAAGCATATTACTTGATCTTATGCTTCGGTTTAGAGGGATTTGAAACTTTTTAGAAACCACCTCGGTTAGCGAAAACTGAGAAACCTCTTTTGTGACTTCTAAAAATCTTGACATTTTTATGTCAACTACTATTTATATATTATCATTTGTGATGTATTTCGTGCTTATGTGTTTAATTAATTAAGATGAGTTTGATTTAAAATGTTTATACATATCGCGTAAGCACCAAACCCCTTTCGAGCAAACATACACAACGTTCCGTGTTAATTTGTAAAAAAATGAAGTTTCCCCCTATAACTCCAAACTGATCAGCCAAGTGTATGGGAGAGGTTCTTTGTGTAACTTTTGGTCTAATTAGGTTATTAAGAGTTTACTTGCTCATTAATTCACAAAAGCTAAACCAAAAATTGTTCTTTCTCTACCTTTTCTTGAAAATCATGGTCGTGGCCATCACCCAACACCAAATCATCTTCAAAAACTCATATTTTCATGAAATTGATCATCCATACATGTTAGAAATCAAGAGCACGTATCCAATTAGTCATCTTTATTGATTGAATTCGCGTTCTAAGCATTTAATTGTAACAATCCATAAACCTTAATTTTTATTTTTTGGGTTTTATCAATTATTAATGTCACAATCACAATAGGGTTAATGTATGTTCATTATCCATGTGTTCGTTTGTTAAACTGATTTATCATTGTCTATATTCTTAAAAATTCGTATTTGTATTCTGCTGATTTGGGTCATGAAAATTTCTTTTTTATTTTTATTTTTGTTGTTGATAATTTTAGATATGAAATCTACATGAAAAATATATACTTTTCATGTAATACACTTAAATTTTCGATAAACAACGTATGTGATATGATTTATTTAAGTTACATATGTTCTGCTGAATCTGAAAACTGACATTTTGGTGCGTATTGAATTGTTGTGATTTTTAGGAATATATTTAGACACTGATTAATTTTTGTATTAATAGCATACTTCAAATTCAAAACTTTTTCAAGTGGTCTCATGTTGATTAAAGTCGTAGTTATTTAATTATAAATTTTTTAAATTGTATGTTCTGTGCTGAAATAAAAACTGATATACGTGTACGGTTTGCATTGCTGCGATTTTTTGATAGAGAGTTAGACTTTGAGATTTGTACAGTAGATTTATGACTTACAAATGGAACTTTACCAATTGGCCTCAACTGATTTGGAGTTGTATTGAATTTTTTTATGTATTTTTCAAAAATAGGGTTTTTAGATGTTGAGTCAAACTCAAAAGTCGATTTTTTTGAATAAACCGTGCCAATTGGTTTGGTCAATGACTCTCAAATTTTAACTGTAGATAGGCAATGTAATTATCTAAATTCTCCAACTTTAATGACTTGTTTTGTAAGACCCGATTAATTAGTGTACAGCAGAGTAATTATGGCACATAGAGTGTGGGTAACATTGTGCAGTTAAACAGAAGTCAGAAGCTGCCCAGACCAGGGTGCGCTCAGCGCACACATAAGGGTGAGCGTGGTGCACTACTATTGTAGCCGGATTCTGCTTCTTTTAATTTGATATTTTGGAAGGGCTTTTTGGTCATTTCACCTCGGGACGAGTTTAAGGCCACTAGATCAGATCTTGAGGGTGTCATTACTCCACTTCCAACTACTTCATCTCTTCCACTTAAATTTGAGAGAGAGAGAGAGAGAGAGAGAGAGAGAGAGAGAGAGAGAGATTCCTAGTGTGAGAAAGCTCAAGCAAAGGAAGAAGAAGTTAGTTTTGGGTCCTAGCTCGAGTTATAAAGTTGTTCATCTCATCACTACCTACGTTTTGATTGTGGTGGTAAGTCCTAATCTTGATTTCCTTAGTTTAATTGTTTAAGGGTTAGGGTTTTGGGGTAGTGATGAACATAAAACCCATATTTGGTGATTTTGAGCGTTCTTGGGTAAGATTGGGTCATGAGGACCCAAGGATGACTAACCTAGAGTTTTGGAAATGTTAAATGGACTTATGAATCATAATTGGTTAGTTAATTACTAGCACACCTAGTTATTAAACAAATGGGTGTTAATGGGGTTAGTGGATGACCCGAAATGGGTGTGTGACCTTAAAATGGTCAAATGGATAATAATTGACCTAGTTGGGAAAGATGGGTACGAAATACACTAATTGTGTATTAGTTAGTGTTATTGGACATTAGTCACTAGCTTTTAGTGATATGTGATGGTCTTGACCTTAAATGGACGGTTTTGGTGAAAATGGGGCATTTAATGCATTTAAGTCATTAAATGCACATGAGCGAATGGTTGGTGTTTAGTCTAACTAGTTTGTGTGTTGATTGAGTACTTATTATAATAGGTGCGTTACGTTGAAGGTTGCGAGCTTGGTTTAACATTCACCAACGGCGTTAAGGTGAGTGGAATAATTATGCATGTATTAGTGTATTTATTTGTGTGCTATGGTACGAACCACGGAGCCGGTAGTGCCATAGTATGTGCGAGTATGCTATGATGTGAACCACGGAGCTGGTAGCATCATGGTACGTGTGTTGTAGTGTGAACCACGGAGCCGGTAGCACTATAGCACGAGTCGTTAAAGTGTGAACCACGGAGCCGGTAGCACTATAAAAGAGTATGACTCGAGTTGTGATGTGAACCACGAAGCCTGTAGCATCAAAGTGTGAACCATGGAGCCGGTAGCACTATAAAATGAGGTGTGAACCACGGAGCCGGTAGCACCGAAGTTTGAACCACGGAGCAGGTAGCACTATAAAAGGGTATGACTCAAATGCGTAGTGACGTGAACCACAGAGCCGGTAGTGTCATAGCATTGCGTATGGTTTGAACCACGAAGCCGGTAGCACCATGACGCGTTTATGGTTAATCATATAGTTTGTGTATTTGTCGTTGCATAGCATAATATATTATTTCGGTGAATATGCTATTGATTACGCTAGTTGCGGTATTTAGAGGTTATTAGCTTATACTTGGAGTTTGTATGCTAATTGTTATTGCTAGCGATTATACGGTGTATGTAAGTGTATGCAAGTAGGTATATTATATATGTATATGTATAATTATTGCATTCACTAAGCTTTGCTTACCCTCTCATTGTTTACCTTTTTATAGGCTCGGGCGTTGACAAGGGTAAGGCGTTCAATTGGATTAGAGATCCCGCTTTGTTTTGATAGGGGACGCTTTTGGAAGTGTTAGCTTTTGAAGTTTGACCAAGAGTTGGGTATTTTAACCCCCAAACATCATGCTCTAGTGTCGTTTGGAATTTAAACTAATTCGGTTGAAACTTATATATTTTGTACGAAACTCGTATTTCGGCCATATGTGGGCCCGAGTTCGTAAAACTTGTTTTATTATTGAAAAGTGTTAGTTTTACATATTAGAACATGTTGTGAAAAGCATTTCGTCTAAATATGTCGGGAAGTGGGAGATCTTTAATTGAAATTTGACAAAATCGGACAGAAGCTGTTGGAGCTTGTGCGTGCCGCGCACCTATGCTGAATAAAAAAAAAATATTTCGCGTATCGGTTGGATATTGGGTTGGGTTGTTACAAGTGGTAGCAGAGCATGGTCTAAGGGATTTAGGTTACTTGAGATAGGTGCCTAGACTTAGACTTTATTGTGTATGCGCGTTATGCGGGACTTGTAGGACACGGGTCGGACCGGAGATTTGTTAGTGCCTAGGTTTAGGTGAACTAACTATGCGCTAATTGTTTTGTGTTGTGTTTTGCAATCATCAAGCGAGATAGACGTTGTACTAGCGAGTTAATGCGACGTGCTCGCGTAACAATGATTAACTACCATTGTTACGGGTTCAAATCATGTCAAACGAGCGATGTACGACGATTGTTGAGCAAGATGGGGCGGTGAGGTGTGTATGTATATATTTGTGTCTTTTCCTCTCATTTCATTGTTTAATCTATTTCCGTTTTATAGTATGAAGACGAGAAACGGACCCGAGAACAATGATGGAGGTACGAGTGAGGATGTTGAGTTTACGGCCAAAGTTGAGGCCATCTTTAAACGTCAAAAAACGGAGTTTCTCGAAGACGTTAAGAAGATGTTTCTAGATACGATTGACGAGCAACTAGTCAATGTGGTTAAGGAACAAGTTAAGCTTGTTCTACAAGAAGATAATGTGGGAAGACGGGACTTCTTTTATAAAAATTTCAAGGATTCTCAACCTCCCACTTTTGATGGCGAAAGGGATCCACTAAAAAGTAATCGTTGGATCTCCGATATGGAGGGGGCTTTTCGAACTTGTGAATGCCCTCTCGAAAAGAAGACAAGGTACGGGTGTAGTATGTTGCGGGGCGATGCTAAATTGTGGTGAGACGTGAAGATCCAACTTTATGGTGAAGAACAATGTATGGATTTCACTTGGGAAGAGTTCAAAGCGGAGTTTTTCAACGAGTACCGAACTTCGGCTGATCTTACTAGACTTAAGGACGAGTTGCGTGTCTTGAGGCAAGGGTCGATGGATTTGAACACTCTCAAATTCGTTTTCTTATTAAAGACCCAATTTTGCCCGAGTATGTCGGGAACGATAAAATGTTGAAGGAAGACTTCTATCGAATCTTGAACGACAACTATCAAGATAAGATTAGTGTAAATGTGGTGAAAAGTTTTGATGTGTTGTTTGATATGGCCAAAGGTTTTGAGTCGCTCGCTTTGCGAAAGAGTGGCTTTACTTTTGGCAAGAGGAAGTTTGAAGCTACTAGTCATTCGAACAAGAAAAGTAAGGGTGCGAGTGAGAGTGTTGGTAGTGCGAAGAAGGGTACGTCCGGGGGTTTTGGACCCAAATGTTATAATTGTGGACGACAAGGACACATGGCTAGCGATTGCACCAAGCCATCTTCTACAACCAAACTCACTTGTTATAATTATGGTAAGGAAGGGCACCGAAGGCCGGAGTGTCCCGATTTGAACACCGATCATGTTAAGAAGTTGGAGAAGGCGGCGGGTACGGCTAGGGGACGAAACTATTTGATGACCAATGATAAGGCTAAGCAATCCAACGAAGTTGTCTCAGGTACTTTCATGGTTAACTCTAATCCGGCAAGGATCCTATTTGATAGCGGTGCTAATTTGTCGTTTGTTTCTCCAAGATTCGTGCCTAAACTAAATAAGCCGCTAGCTAAGTTGAGTCATCTGGTAGAAGTTGAAATAGCAGATAGTAAGACGGTACTAGGGGTTGATGTGTGTAATGATTGTGATGTTGTGTTTGGTTCCGAAACGTTTAAAATTGATCTTATCCCGATGACCTTAGGTGAATTTGATATTGTCGTTGGTATGGATTGGCTCGATCGTTATAGAGCCGATATTGCATGCCATGAAAAATCTATTCGTGTGAATACCCCAAGTAGGGGAGAGTTAATTATTCATGACGAGAGACGGAGAAGACTTGTGCCATTATGCACGTATGCAAGGGCACGTCATTTTCTTGTTAGTGGTGGCATGGCTTTTCTTGCTCATGTAGTTGATACTCGTAAAGAGCCACCATCCATTCGTGAAATTTCGGTGGTTAGTGAATTCGAAGACATTTTTTCGGATGAATTACCGGGTGTTCCGGCGGAAAGACAAGTTGAATTTCGCATTGAGTTGGTTCCGGGAGCTACTCCCATTGCTAAAACTCCTTATCGTTTAGCACCAACGGAAATGCAAGAGTTGTTAAATCAAACCTAAGAGTTGCTTGAAAAGGGTTTTATTCAACCGAGTGCTTCACCATGGGGCGCTCCAATTTTATTCGTGAAGAAGAAAGATGGTAGTACGTGGATGTGCATCGATTATCGGGAGTTGAACAAAGTGACGATCAAGAATCGTTATCCATTGCCTCGGATTGACGACTTGTTTGATCAACTTCAAGGTGCAACGTATTTCTCTAAGATTGACCTATGGTCCGGCTATCACCAAATGCGGGTCCGTGAGGAAGATATTGAGAAAACGGCTTTTCGAACGCGTTACGGGCATTATGAGTTTGTAGTTATGCCTTTCGGTCTTACGAATGCACCGGCGGCGTTCATGGATCTTATGAACCGAGTGTGCCAACCTATGTTGGACAAGTCGGTAATTGTGTTCATTAACGACATACTTGTCTATTCGAAGAGTATGAAGGAACATGAACATCATTTGCGTGGTGTGTTGAAGACGTTGCGGAAGGAGAAGTTGTATGAAAAATTCTCCAAATGTGCATTTTGGCTAAGGGAAGTTCAATTCCTTGGCCATATTGTGAACAAGGATGGTATTCAAGTAGATCCGGGGAAGATTGAGACGGTAAAGAGTTGGGGATGACCGACTACGCCTACGAAAATCCGAAGTTTTCTCAGATTGGCCGGTTATTATCGTCGATTTATCCAAGACTTTTCTAAAATCGCTTCTCCATTGACAAAATTAACGAGAAAGAACGATTAGGAAAATGAGCAAGAAATTGCTTTCCAATTGTTAAAAGAGAAGTTATGTCAAGCTCCGGTTTTAGTGTTGCTGGAAGGTGTAGAAGACATGACGGTTTGTTGTGATGCTTCTTTAAATGGGATCGGTTGTGTTCTAATGCAACGAGGTAAAGTCATCACGTATGCCTCTCAGCAATTAAAGGAACACGAAACGAGATATCTGACTCATGATCTTGAGTTGGCGGCGGTTGTTCATGCGTTGAAAATTTGGCGCCATTACTTGTATGGTGTCAAATGTAAGATTTATTCGGATCACAAGAGCTTAAAACATCTTTTTGATCAATGAGATTTGAATTATCGTCAACGTAGATGGATGGATGTGGTGAAAGACTATGATTGTGAAATACTTTATCATCCGGGTAAGGCGAATGTGGTCGCGGATGCGTTAAGTCGAAAGAGTCAACATCCGGCGATACGAGTAGGATTGTTACACATGATTATTACTAACGAGTTTCTTGTAAAGCTTGGCGAGACTCAAATCGAAGCTTTTGTTAACAATAAGCATGAGGAACGAATCATGGGACAAACGGAGTTTATTACCTTAGGTCCGCATGGTTTGTTATCTTTTCAAGGAAGAGTGTGGGTGCCTAAAATGGGTGATCATCGACGAGTGCTACTTGATGAAGCACATAAGTCAAAGTATTCCATTCACCCGGGCGCGATAAAAATGTATCTTGATTTGAAGAAAGAGTATTGGTGGCCGGGCATGTGATAATGCTAAAAACGAACATATATTTCATAGCATTATCCTTCAAGAAAGACAAGCTTTTAGTTGCAATTGTTCTATTTACAAGTGATATTCGTTTAAATAATAAAAGGTGAAGACAAAAGACAGATTCGACGAATTGAAGACGCAAACGACCAAAAAGCTCAAAAGTACAAATTACAATCAAAGTGGTTCAAATTATTGATGAGAAACGTCTCAAAATTACAAGAGTACAAGACGCAAAACGCAAAGTACACGATATTAAATCGTACGAAAGGACGTTCGAAAATCCGGAACCGGGACCTGAGTCAACTTTCAACGCTCGACGCAACAGACTAAAAATTACAAGTCAACTATGCACAAAAATATAATATATATATATATATATATAATTATATAAATTATATATATATATAAATTATATATATATATATATATATATATATATATTAAAAAATTACAGCAGCCCACGTTTAAATCAAGAGACGAGCTGGAATCCACAGATCCGCACTCGCGGTACTTTTGTGAAGGAAACTACAGCACTCGCGGAGGTCTACAGTAAATTGTGGGGCTATAAAAGTCGCGCATTCTGTTCGTATTTTTTACATCTTTTTCTATTTTCTACTCTATATACATAATATATGTATCAATTATCACTTCAAATATTAATCTCAATTTGTAATTTTAATTTTAAGTTAGTTATAATAATAAGGTTGGGTTAGTCGAATGTGTTAAAGTTTTGTAAGTCGGAACTTTGTCCGTGTACCACTACGCTAATAATACCCACTGTAAGTTATGTTTAATTTTGTTGTTAAATTAATGTCTCGTAGCTAAGTTATTATTATGCTTATTTAAGACGAAGTAATCATGATGTTGGGCTAAAAATATTAAAATTGGGTAATTGGGTTTTGTACCATAATTGGGGTTTGGACAAAAGAACGACACTTGTGGAAATTAGACTATGGGCTATTAATGGGCTTTATATTTGTTTAACTAAATGATAGTTTGTTAATTTTAATATAAAGATTTACAATTGGACGTACCTATAAATAACCATATACACTCGATCGGACACGATGGGCGGGATATTTATAAGTACTAATAATCGTTCATTTAACCAGACACGGGAATGGATTAATAGTTAATAGACTTATTAAAACAGGGGTGAATTATGAACAAGGACACTTGGCGTAATTGTTAACAAAGTATTAAAACCTTGTTACAGTTAAAATCCCCAATTAGTTGGAATATTTGACTTCGGATATAAGAATAATTTGACGAGGACACTCGCACTTTATATTTATGACTGATGGACTGTTATGGACAAAAATCAGACGGACATATTAAATAATCCAGGACAAAGGACAATTAACCCATGGGAATAAACTAAAATCAACACGTCAAACATCATGATTACGGAAGTTTAAATAAGCATAATTCTTTTATTTCATATTTAATTGCACTTCTAATTATCGAACTTTTATTTATTGTCATTGTATTTAATTGCACTTTTAATTATCGTACTTTTTAATTATCGCAATTTTATTTATCTCAATTTCATTATCGTTATTTACTTTACGTTTTAAATTAAGTCTTTTATATAATTAATATTTTACATTAGGTTTTAACTGCGACTAAAGTTTTAAAATCGATAAACCGGTCATTAAACGGTAAAAACCCCCTTTTATAATAATAATAATATTACTTATATATATTTTCGTATTTTTACAAATATAGTTTTAAAAATATAGCGTTAAACTTGGCAAGTTCCCTGTGGACGAACCGGACTTACTAAAAACTACACTACTGTACGATTAGGTACACTACCTATAAGTGTTGTAGCAAGGTTTAGGTATATCCACTCTATAAATAAATAAATAACTTGTGTAAAATTGTATCGTATTTAATAGTATTTCGCAATAAAAATATAACTATTTCGTATACACCTCGCATAACATCAAGTATTTTTGGCGCCGCTGCCGGGGAAAGTTCAACGCCGAAGCGAAACGCTATATAAATTTTTTTTATTAAGTCATAATCTATTTCTGTAAAAATATACGTTTTAAATATTAAAAATACAAGAAAAAAAAACTATATCTATATATTTTTAAGTTTAGTTAAATTAAAAAGTTTATTTTTTTATTGTTAAAAAGTTATAAAAAAAAGTAATAATTTATAGTTATATTTTATATATTTTAAAAACAGAAAAATAAAATAAAAAAAATAAATAAAAACACTGAACCTGCACGAGCATCTCAGCTGAATCTGTATAATCCGCACTCGCGGTACTTTTTGCCAGCTAGGATCCTCACTCGCGGAGGTTACTGACAGGTCAAACCTCAGACAGCATTAATTACGATTTAGGGTTTAATTTAATTAATATTATTATTATTTAACCCTAATTAGGGTTAGTTATTTTATTAATTAGTTTTACTTTTATTTAATTTGTAATATTTAGTGTAAATTAATTTTATTAATACTTTTATAAAAATAATAATATAAAAATAATATTTTTTATAAAAATTAGTAATTTTATCATTTTTTTGTCTCTTTTTATAAATTGTATATTTTTATTATTTAGTACGTAATTTGTTTTTTAATCGCTCGTAATTATTTTTAAGTTATAGTTTTTGCCATAGTTATTTTTATTTCTAAATTTTTAGGTTTTGCCGTAAAATTCCTTAAGTGATTTTTCTTTAGACTAAGATTTAGGTGCTCTAGAATTTTGCGACGCCGTTTTTATATTTTAGTACCTTTTTAAGTTATTGCCGTTTTGGATATAGAATTCCTTTAAGCTTTAATACCTTTAGACGTAACTTTTAATTCTTAGTTTTTAGTTCCTTTTAAGTTTCGACGCGCTACTTTCTTATTTTTATTTTTCGACGCCTATTATTTTTCAATCTTTTATTTTTCGACGTTTTCCGACGCGCTCTCTTTTTCTTTCTTATTTCTCGACACTCTAGTTTTTAGGACATAGAATTTTCTATTTCTTCTCTAAAATTTCTTTAAACTTCAACGAAAAAATTATTTTAAGCGGTTAAATTAATAGACATCCAAAATTTTCTGCTTTGTAGTAATAGTTGGATTTGTTAGTGGCTGAGTTGTGACCTTCCGATTTAAAGGGTTCTGGCTCCCTGCTATATCTATTGGCTATTCTAAACGTGGACAAAAGCAGAAAAGTCTATTAATTGGATAACTTATATAATTTTTCTTTCTTTTTAAAAACTAATAGGATATTCAGTGAATGCACCGAGCAAAACGTTCACCACCTTTTGTACGTTCACCACCTGTAACTCGATCAAGACATCTAGCAAATATTGTCACCGTTGATTTTTCTTTAGAATCATCATCCAGTCGACCAAGTACTCCAATTCAAATTTCCGATAATCCATTTTTTGAACCCGACCTCACAATTGAGAATCCGGAGGATATTCAGGGACAGTTCAGAGATCATGAACCACTAATCTTTCCTCCAAAACCACCAATCATTCAAACAGAGATTGTCGAGGAACAACCCATTAAATCAGAATCCTCTAGTGATTCAGATTCAATAAATTCAATCTTGAAGAATCTAGAACCTCTAAGTATGGAAGACTGAATGCGAGCTAAACGCACTGGCCAAGGTCACGCAATTACTCATCCTGACATTAATACGCCAGATTATGAAATCAAAGGACAAATTCTACACATGGTGAATAATCAATGCCAATTTAGTGGTGCACCGAAGGAAGATCCAAATGAACATCTTCGTACTTTTAATAGGATCAGTACTTTATTTAAAATCAGAGAAGTGGAGGATGAACAGATATATCTCATGTTATTTCCCTGGACTCTAAAGGGAGAAGCCAAAGATTGGTTAGAATCATTACCTGAAGGGGCGATTGATACATGGGACGTTTTAGTTGAAAAATTTCTTAAACAATTCTTTTCGGCATCTAAAGCCGTGAGACTTCAAGGAGAAATTGTTACGTTCACGCAAAAGCCAAATGAAACTCTATATGAAGCATGGACAAGATTTGGAAAGTTATTGAAAGGATGTCCGCAACATGGTTTAGACACTTGTCAAATAGTACAAATATTCTACCAAGGATGCGACATCACTACAAGGAAAGACATCGATATAGCAGCTGGTGGTTCCATTATGAAGAAAACCGCAAATGATGCTTACAAAATTATTGATAACACTGCTTCCCACTCACATGAGTGGCACCAAGAAAAAGATACCGTTAGATAATCTAAAGCGGCTAGAGCCGATTCTAGCCATGACTTTGATTCCATTTCAGCAAAGATAGATGCTGTCGAGAGACGAATGGAAAAGATGACTAAAGATATTCACTCAATACGAATTAGTTGTGAGCAGTGTGGAGGACCACATTTAACAAAAGATTGTCTCAGTATTGAACTAACAATGGAACAAAGAGAGAATGTTTCATATCTAAACCAAAGGCCTGGAAATAATTATCAGAATAATTATCAACCGCCAAGACCGATCTACAATCAAAGCCAGAATTATAACCGAAATGTTCCATACAACAACCAACAAGGTCCAAGCAATCAACAAGTATCCAACAATACTTACAATCAGCAAAGACCTATTTTTCAAAACAAACTACCACAAACCGATGATAAAAAGCCAAATTTAGAAGACATGATGTCAAAGCTAGTTGAATCTCAAACACAGTTTTTCACATCTCAGAAACAAACTAATGAACAAAATGCTCAAGCATTTAGAAATCAACAAGCTTCGATTCAAAATTTGGAACAAGAAGTAAGTAACCTAGCAAGGTTAATAGGTGAAAGAAAACCGGGAAGTCTACCAAGTGATACAAATGCTAACCCCCGGAATGAAACAGCTAAAGCCATTACCACAAGAAGTGGTATTACATTTAAACCACCTGAAATACCTATAATTTCTGATGAAGCTATTCCTACTCCACAAGAACCACAATCTGATCAAGATAAGGAAAAAGAACCGGTAGTTGAAAAGGTTAATGAAGATAACATAGTTAAGGCAAAACCTTATGTTAAACCATACCAACCACCACTTCCTTACCCGAGTAAAATGAGAAAAGAGAGACTTGAAGCCGAGCAATCCAAATTCTTGGATATGTTTAAACAAATAAATGTCAATCTTCCTTTCATTGATGTGATTTCAGGAATGCCTAGATATGCTAAATTTTTTAAAGATGTAATCACAAATAGAAAGAAAATGGAAGAACTCTCGGCTGTTACTATGAATGCTAATTGTTCTGCAGTACTGTTGAATAAGATACCAGAAAAACTTTCAGATCCAGGAAGTTTCACAATTCCATGTTTTCTGGGAAGTCTTAGTTCAATAGAAGCATTGGCAGACTTAGGTGCTAGTATAAATTTAATGCCGTATTCACTATACGCTAAACTAGACCTTGGAGAATTGAAACCAACACGAATAAGCATACAACTAGCCGATCGATCAGTAAAATATCCTAGAGGGATAATGGAGAACATGCTAGTTAAAGTTGGTACTTTAGTATTTCTAGTAGATTTTGTTATTCTGGACATGGAAGAAGATTCTCGAGTTCCTCTCATATTAGGAAGACCATTCTTAAACACGGCTAAAGCAATAATAGACGTGTTTGGTAAGAAACTGACCCTAAGCATAGAGGACGAGAGTGTTACCTTATCAGTTGATAGAGCAATGCAACAACCGCAATCTGCAGATGATACATGTTATTATATTTAAACTATAGATTCACATGTAGAATTGTTAGAAGAATTTTCAGAATTACAAGGAACAGGAGAATGTTCTTTAGGAGAAGGAACTAAACCAATTAATGAAGCTGAAATGTTAGCTACACTTATGGCTAATGGATATGAACCAACAACAGAAGAAATTCAAATGCTAAAAGAAGAAGACAGATATCGATATAAATCATCAATAGAAGAACCACCGACATTAGAGTTAAAGCCACTTCCAAACCATTTGGAATACGCTTATTTACATGGTGAATCTGAATCACCTGTAATAATATCGTCTTCTCTGACTGAAAATGAAAAATCACAACTCATTTCTGTGCTAAAAGCTCATAAACCAGCTATTGCATGGAAGATTCATGATATTAAAGGAATAAGTCCTTCGTATTGCACACATAAAATCCTTATGGAAGAAGGTCATAAAACGTATGTGCAACGCCAAAGAAGACTAAATCCTAATATGCAAGATGTTGTTAAGAAAGAAATTATTAAACTGCTTGATGCAGGTTTAATTTATCCAATTTCTGATAGTCCATGGGTACGCCCAGTTCAATGCGTGCCTAAGAAGGGTGGCATGACTGTCATCACAAATGAAAAAAATGAGCTTATTCCTACTAGGACTATAACAGGATGGCGTGTTTGTATTGATTATAGAAAATTAAATGACGCCACCAGAAAAGATCACTTTCCCTTACCTTTCATTGATCAAATGTTGGAAAGATTAGCCAGAAATAGTTACTATTGTTTTCTTGATGGTTTTTCTGGATATTTTCAAATTCCAATAGCACCCGAGGACCAACAGAAAACCACATTCACGTGCCCTTATGGTACTTTTGCTTACAAACGCTTGCCATTTGGACTTTGCAACGCCCCTGCAACTTTTCAAAGGTGCATGATGGCGATTTTTCACTACATGATAGAAGAATGCATGGAAGTTTTCATGGATGACTTTTCAGTCTTCGGTGATACTTTTGAATCATGTCTAGTTAATCTCGAACGAATGCTTATTATATGCGAACAATCAAATCTAGTTCTTAATTGGGAGAAATACCATTTCATGGTTAAAGAAGGCATCGTTCTTGGACATAATATTTCAAAGGAAGGAATTGAAGTGGATAGAGCTAAAGTAGATGTAATTGCTAAACTTCCACATCCCACCAATGTTAGAGGAGTTAGGAGTTTTCTAGGGCATGCCGGTTTTTACCGACGTTTCATAAAAGATTTTTCTAAAATTGCCACTCCTATGAATAAACTCCTAGAAAAGGATGCTCCATTCATCTTTTCAGATGAATGCATCAAATCTTTTAATATTCTTAAAGAAAAACTCACTAATGCGCCGATTATGATAACTCCAAATTGGAATTTACCGTTTGAACTAATGTGCGATGCAAGTGATTTTGCAATGGGAGCCGTTTTAGGACAAAGGATTGAAAAACGATTTCAACCTATATATTATGCTAGTAAGACGATACAAGGAGCACAAACGAACTACACAACTACTGAAAAAGAACTCTTTGCTATTGTCTTTGATTTTGATAAATTTCGTTCATATCTAGTTCTAGCTAAAACGGTGGTCTATACCGACCATTCTGCTCTTAGATACCTATTTTCGAAACAAGATGCCAAATCAAGATTAATCCGTTGGATCTTACTCTTACAAGAGTTCGATATTGAAATCCGAGATAAAAAGAGAGCAGAAAATCTCGCCGCTGATCATCTTTCTCGTCTTAAAAATCCTGAATTAGAAGTTCTGAATGAATCGGCCATACAAGATAACTTTCCTGATGAATATCTATTGAAGATAGATTATAATGAAATTCCATGGTTTGTAGACTATGCAAACTAGTTAGTTTGTGGATTCCTTGAAAAAGGATTATCGTACCAAAAACGAAAGAAATTCTTTAGTGATATAAAACACTATTTCTGGGAAGATCCACATTTGTTTAAAAGTTGACCCGATGGAATAATATGCTGATGTGTATTCGGAGAAGAAGCTAGTAAAATCTTAAACCATTGTCACACAGGACCAACAGGAGGGCATTATGGGCCTCAACTTACAGCAAGAAAAGTTTACGACGCTGGATTCTATTGGCCTACAATTTTCAAAGACGCACACCTTCTTTGCAAATCCTGTGATGCATGTCAAAGGGCCGGAAAAATAAGTCAACGTGATGGAATGCTACAAAATGTCATTCAAGTATGTGAAGTATTTGACGTTTGGGGTATTGACTTTATGGGTCCATTTCCAAAATCTCATAATAATCTCTACATTCTCGTTGCCATTGATTATGTATCTAAATGGGCTGAAGCACAAGCTCTCCAAACTAACGATGCACGAGTTGTAGTCAACTTTTTAAAACGTCTTTTTGCAAGGTTTGGAACACCGAAAGCTTTAATAAGTGATCGGGGTACTCATTTTTGTAATAATCAACTTGAGAAAGTTCTTAAAATATATGGAGTAACTCATAAAATCTCCACCGCTTATCATCCACAAACAAGTGGACAAGTTGAAAATACCAACCGAGCTTTAAAACATATTCTAGAGAAAACCGTAGGATCAAATCCGAAGGAATGGTCCATGAAATTGGAGGATGCACTCTGGGCTTTTAGAACAGCCTACAAAACTCCAATTGGAACCACACCTTTTAGACTCGTTTACGGAAAAGCATGTCATCTTCCAGTAGAAATTGAACACAAAGCATTTTGGGCTTTGAAGACATGTAATCTTGATTTACATGAAGCCGGACGTCTATGATTAAGTCAACTAAATGAATTAGAAGAATTAAGACATGAAGCATACGAAAATTCGTTAATCTATAACGAAAGAACGAAGAAATGGCATGATAAAAGAATCAGAAGTTCAAAAGAATTTAAAGAAGGAGACAGAGTTCTTCTTTTCAATTCACGATTCAAGTTATTTCCTGGAAAATTGAAATCAAGATGGTCTGGACCATTCATAGTCAAAAGAGTTTTCACATACGGAACAGTAGAGTTAATAAATTCAAATAGGATTGAATTTAAAGTTAATGGTCACAGAGTTAAACATTACATAGATAGTCCGATGGAAGTCGACAACGAAGTTAATCATAATTTCGACACCACAGCTAACTAAGTGTGGGGAGAATCAAGTCTTTAAAGGATAATATGTATTTCTGTTGGAGTTAGATTTTCTATTTTTGTGTAGTTTTCGAGAATGGAATCCGAATGGTCTTTCCCTAGCAGACCCTAAAGAACTAGTCTTCTCCCCCCATTCTGAAATTTTTTTTTTTTTAGGTTTTACGAGATGAAGACTTCCTGTGAACTAAATCATGGTCTAATGCTACACGCTTTGATCACTAAACGTAATAATGACACCCTTCCAAATGAATTGGTATCATTAATCAGAGGTAAATTGGACAGAGTAAGAAAAGAATCCAGGAACGAAAATAATAAGTTACATTTTGGTAAAGGAAAATCAAAATCCGCAGCGAAAAGAAGAGCACGACACCTTGAAAGATGTCACAAATGCGGAAAATGGTCACACGAAGGTAAATGTTCAAATAATCAAACATATTCCAATACCGAGTTTGTTACTTTATGCAGAGATGGACCGTTCATATGTTTCGAAGAAAAAACGTTGAATGCTCGAGGTTACGCCTATGTAGCTATGGAAAATCAATTAGTCTGACTCGCTTATGAGTGGGCTAAAACAGGTCACTAAGAATTCTATTTCACAGGTAAGTATGTACAGTTTTTATTTTAATTTTATTGCTTTTAACCTTTTGATAATAAACGCTAAATCATACGCTATAAAGTATTAAATTGGTACTCAATAAAATTAGGTTTTGCGACCGAAATTATTGATATCATACAAAAATTTATTACATCACTGCGAAATTTACCGTTTATTCTTAAGGTATAAATATCTTTAATCAATCAACCCAAAATATTTCAAAAATTCGTCAGGTGTAAAACTAGGTAATATAGCCGAAATTACTTTACCGAAAAGAGGGGCGTATATTTTTGATAATATTTGATTGATTAAAGTGGGATAAAAGACCAAAAAGATTTTTAATTTTATTTTTACTTTGTTTTTAAAATTTATATTAAATTATTAATGTAAACTTTTTAAAATCAATATATTTAAGTTTGTAAATATTTGAAAATTTTATATTTTTAATATAAGTTTGCATGTATAAAAACAAAAATATAATAAAAATTTGGTGTGAATTGTTAATTTTAATAATATGAATTTTTAATTTTATGCATTTTAAATTAAAGTTTGGTGTGAATTTAAAAACAAAAATTTACTTTATTTCGTTAAGTTAAAAATATGATTTTTAAAATTCGTCGTGAGTTGAAAACTAGGTCGTTGAACCGAAATTGCTCTATCCAAGGGAGGGACGAGAACTTTTATTATCATTATTTTTAATCTTATTGAATTAAAGTATGCCAAAAACATTAAAAAACCTAAAAATCTTTGCTTTTAAAACAACGCTTTAAAATGATGAAATTTTAAGATTTTGTCGAGGGATGGACTAGGACAACGATCCGAAACGCCCTCATCCTAAAAAGAAACAAAATTTAAATTTTTAATTAATTATATGTTTTATTAAGTTTAAGGTTTTATAAAAAAAAAAAAAATTTCAGCACTCGCGGTACTTTGTGGGTACCCACATCCGCACTCGCGGAGGTTTGGAAACTCAGTTAGATAAACTGGTCGACAGACCAGTTTCTCCAAACACAACACACCCATATTTTTTTTATTTTTCTACGAAAAACCCACAAAAACCACTCCCAAAATCGCAATTTTTCACCGGTAAACATCAAATTTTTTGCTAAATTCATGTTGAGAAGGATGCTACCAAGAAGTTACTCAAGGAAATCGGTAATTTCTACACCTAAACACTCTTTAATTCGAATTATTAGTGTTCTTGAACAAAAATATACCTAATTTAATTTTGATAATTTCTAGTGTAATTGTGTTTAAATTGATTGTATATTGTGCTTGTATAACCTAGATTGATGCTATTTAACATGATTAGAAGCCTTAAACTTCAAATTTTGAGTAATCTAGGGTTTGTGTTCTTGAGCAAAATTGGGGCTTTTTGATATAAATGAGTTATGGCTGAATTTTGTTGTTAGTTTATACTAAATTGAGTAGTGTAACATGTTTAGGTTGCTAAATGATCAAAACTTTGATCCTAAACATGATTTTCAAGAATTAAAGTGGACTTTTTGAGTCAAAAATGCATGAACTCAATTTAATTGATATGAATGCCATTTGGAACTTGTTTAATTGTTAGTTATGATTATTTTGACATGTTATTTGAGATAAAAGCTAAAGAACATTGTATGCATTCTCATATATGTTCATTTGTAAAAGTGTAGAATTGTTAATATTATAAAAATGCGTATAAAGTTTAAAATAGATTAAACATGTCATTATAATTGTTTTGAATTATGATTTTGCTAACACTAATGCATATTTGGATGCACAAAAATTGTGTTTAATGTGTTTTGCAGACTGAAAGGGGTGAATCTTCATCCGCATCTCAGGCTCACAATGCTCCTCCTGAGAATGCAGCAGAACAGGAGATTAATGACCTATATAGACAAGATCTACCACATCAATACATTCCATATTCAAATATAGAATTGGCAGATTTACATCCTAATTTAAGGTTTGATCGACATTGGATAGATTATCCAAAATACCAGAGGAACTTCCACACCCTTCAGTCTAATGTTGTTGAAGTACCTAGAGTCATAGATTGGGAACCGTTAGAAACAGTTGGATTGGCCGGTCCAATCAGAGAATTACTTACACAAAGGTATGGTAATTCTACTTTTACTGATTGGGAACGTTTGTTTAATATACGTAGGCGTGTATATAGAGAATGGTGTGTGGAGTTATTATGTAGTATTGAAATAAATGATCGGGTATCTACCTTAACCGATCGTAGTTTTATTAGATTTTTATTAGGAGGTGTGATGCGCCATATGTCTCTACTAGACATGGCTCAGGCTTTGTGTATATATACGCCTGAAGAGCTGGCATCTACTGATTGTCAAGGGTTGATACTTAATGGTAGGAGAATTGATGAGAATTTTGATATGAATGGTGTATGGAGTAGAATGACTAGGCATACCCGATTTCGTGAGGGGAATAACTCTTATACTGATATTGATAGAGCTGAGCTAAGAGTAATCCATAGGTTCTTAGCAAACTCGATTACACAGCGAGGTAAGAACAAAGAGAAAGTAAATGAGAATGATTTATTTTTTCTCATGTGTATTCGAGACCCACAAAGTGGTGTGAGTATACCTTATTGTATGGGTTATTATTTATCATCTATAGTTAAGAGTATAAGGCCTAATGGGATAATAGGAGGTGGTATCTTTGTTACCCTAATTGCTGAGTATCTCGGTGTCGATAGAAATCGGGGGGGATTAATAATTGTAGCACCGGAACCCCGTGATACAATTGGTTTGAAAGTATATCATGGTGCTAAGGTTTTAAAGAAAAAACATAACGCTACAGCACCATATGATGGCTCGCATCCACAGGTCGAAAGAGATCAGCAGCAAGGTAACGCGGGAGGGGGGAATGAGATGACAGAAATGCAACTTTTTATGGCTCATCATGAGTATGAAATGGCTAGACAACGAGCATTTCAAGATTGGCAATATCATCAAAACCAAATCATGAGTCATCGTGCACACATAAATGCAACTTACATTGCGACTCCAATGCCCGTATTTCCTCCCTGGACTATACAGACCCGACCACCGTACCCTACATATGACCCAACTTAAGCATTCTACAGTACATACGGCTATGAATGGGATCCCTACTGGCACCATCCTTATCAACCCTGATTTTCTTTTACTTTTATTTTTATTTATTTGGTAACTTGTAATTTTATACTTTTAATATTTCTTTTGATACTTTAATAGTTTTTATAATTTTCTAACTTTTCTTATTAAATTTTTAATAATTTTTGAATGTGGGGTGATATACCCAACTTCAAAAATATGTATATATATGTTTGTAGTTTAACTCATGTACAAAACAGGGTAAAACAGCGCATTTTCAAAGACTGGCATTAAGTTCAGCAAAAGCTAGTACTTTTGACGACAAAACGAAAAACAAAAGTGATGAAACAACAAGACGGAATGAACAAATGATGTGCACAATTTATCATTCAACAAACAAACGCCAATATGTTTGGAAACTTTGGTAAAATTTAATCATTTTTCTACGCTAATCACCCTCAATAATTTAAATTGTTACTGATTTCTTGCAAATGAGGGCATTGCAAGATCTTAAGTGTGGGAAGGGGTTAAATTCTTTCGAATTTTTAAAATTTTTTGACTTATAAACTTGGTTACCATTAAAAATACTAGTAAAGCAGTAGTTGTATTAGAATCTAGTGCTCTCTGATAATAAAGAACATCCCTAGTCTTATATACTGACTACCAAATTCTAGTAAAATTTTTCAAAATTTTCAATTAAATGAACTCAAAATCATGTTTATATATATTTATGAACGATAAAACTAGGTGTTAACACTGAAATTATTGTTACCTCGGAAAGGACATAAATTGAGAAAAACCCAAAATGTTAGAATTCATTTAAAATGGAATAGAGGACAATAAAAAGGCAAAGAAAGGAAAATAAAAGCCAAGTGTGGGAAAATTTACCATGTTATTTAAAACATATGTCACATATTTCTGTAACAAATAATTGAAGATACTTTTGCTTTGGACTAAACTAATCAGTTTTACCCGGTAAATTGTAATATATTTGAAAGAAAGATGGGTCTACACGATGAATCAATTCCATCATTAAAAGGAAGTAAAGTCTTCCGAAAAGACACGCGCTTCTTGATTTAGGTCATGAAGTTGTCGTCCAGACCAGCTGTAGGTTGACGAAAAATCTAGAAAAGTCATCTCTAAAATCAGCAAGAAATCCACGGACCTCAGCATCAAATAGGGTCGCCAAGTGGTCAGACTTATCCTAACCATGAGAGGATCTGTCCCGTAAAATGGGGAGGACGTCGTGAAAATTAGCTGGATAAGACTAATGAATCAGACCCCCAGAAAGGATAATCTCCTTAAAGATCAAAAATTAGCTTTTAAGTCTGATATTACTCAATCCTAGAGATTGACCTTAAAGATTGAGAATTACAAACTCATGGAATTCGATGATATCTAAACTCGAGCTTGAACGCGAAAATATTTTGATCAAAATTACAAACCGATTTGTTTTCTAAAAACCCTTTTTCAATGCGTTCATTACCATTGAACGTAAAATCCTAGGAATTCACCTGGAATTCATTAGGTCACCTGAACCAAATCGGGTGTCAACCGTAAGAACGGTGGTTGCATAGCATGGTCAAAGACAGGACCTTATGCCAGACCGAAAAACTATAGGGTGAGCTTTACTATTGCTCCTACAAAGGATAGTAATTGCATCCGACACGTTATAGACCATAATTAAAAGCATGTCAGGGGACATTGCCTTAACAGTTGCTTGTTCAACGCTTTTCTTTACAATCGGACGGTAGTTTACCGAAAGGTAATATACGGAGCAAGTATACTGGACGTGTTGCTTTCCCAATACAAGGTTAGCAAGTGGGTGACACAAAACCACAAGTTTTGAGCTAAAATTTTAAAATCTGAAACCTGCCAAACCCACAAAAACAATTTGCATACATTGGTGAAGGGTAATTCCGGAAAACTTATCTAGGGTAAAAGCTAGATTGAATTTTCAAAAGATCAAATGTTTTCATAAAGATCCAATTTCCTTAAAGGATCTAAATTTTTATAGTCATGTGGGACTGTAAACCACATCGTTACTACCATTGTTTATACCGCTGTATAGAAATCACGGTTGTACAAAGTGTGAAGAATAAAGAAGTGATTCCAGTATTTTTATTTCAAGATTATATTGCTTGAGGACAAGCAACGCTCAAGTGTGGGAATATTTGATACTGCTAAAAACGAACATATATTTCATAGCATTATCCCTCAAGAAAGACAAGCTTTTAGTTGCAATTGTTCTATTTACAAGTGATATTCGTTTAAATAATAAAAGGTGAAGACAAAAGACAGATTCGACGAATTGAAGACGCAAACGACCAAAAAGCTCAAAAGTACAAATTACAATCAAAGTGGTTCAAATTATTGATGAGAAACTTCTCAAAATTACAAGAGTACAAGACGCAAAACGCAAAGTACACGATATTAAATCGTACGAAAGGATGTTCGAAAATCTGGAATCGGGACCTGAGTCAACTTTCAACGCTCGACGCAACGGACTAAAAATTACAAGTCAACTATGCACAAGAATATAATATAATATATATATAATTATATAAATTATATATATATTATATATATATATTAAAAAATTACAGCAGCCCACGTTTAAATCAAGAGATGAGCTGGAATCCACAGATCCGCACTCGCGGTACTTTTGTGAAGGAAACTACAGCACTCGCGGAGGTCTACAGTAAATTGTGGGGCTATAAAAGTCGCGCATTCTGATCGTATTTTTTACACCTTTTTCTATTTTCTACTCTATATACATAATATATGTATCAATTATCACTCCAAATATTAATCTCAATTTGTAATTTTAATTTTAAGTTAGTTATAATAATAAGGTTGGGTTAGTCGAATGTGTTAAAGTTTTGTAAGTCGGAACTCTGTCCGTGTACCACTACGCTAATAATACCCACTGTAAGTTATATTTAATTTTGTTGTTAAATTAATGTCTCGTAGCTAAGTTATTATTATGCTTATTTAAGACGAAGTAATCATGATGTTGGGCTAAAAATATTAAAATTGGGTAATTGGGTTTTGTACCATAATTGGGGTTTGGACAAAAGAACGACACTTGTGGAAATTAGACTATGGGCTATTAATGGGCTTTATATTTGTTTAACTAAATAATAGTTTGTTAATTTTAATATAAAGATTTACAATTGGACGTACCTATAAATAACCATATACACTCGATCGGACACGATGGACAGGATATTTATAAGTACTAATAATCATTCATTTAACCGGACACTGGAATGGATTAATAGTTAATAGACTTATTAAAACAGAGGTGAATTATGAACAAGGACACTTGGCGTAATTGTTAACAAAGTATTAAAACCTTGTTACAGTTTAAATCCCCAATTAGTTGGAATATTTGACTTCAGATATAAGAATAATTTGATGAGGACACTTTCACTTTATATTTATGACTGATGGACTGTTATGGATAAAAACCAGACGGACATATTAAATAATCCAGGACAAAGGACAATTAACCCATGGGAATAAACTAAAATCAACAAGTCAAACATCATGATTACGGAAGTTTAAATAAGCATAATTCTTTTATTTCATATTTAATTGCACTTTTAATTATCGCACTTTTATTTATAGTCATTGTATTAATTGCACTTTTAATTATCGTACTTTTTAATTATCGCAATTTTATTTATCTCAATTTCATTATCGTTATTTACTTTACGTTTTAAATTAAGTCTTTTATATAATTAATATTTTACATTAGGTTTTAACTGCGACTAAAGTTTTAAAATTGACAAACCGGTCATTAAACGGTAAAAACCCCCTTTTATAATAATAATATTACTTATATATATTTTCGTATTTTTACAAATATAGTTTTAAAAATATAGCGTTAAACTTGGCAAGTTCCCTGTGGACGAACCGGACTTACTAAAAACTACACTACTGTACGATTAGGTACACTGCCTATAAGTGTTGTAGAAAGGTTTAGGTATATCCACTCTATAAATAAATAAATAACTTGTGTAAAATTGTATCGTATTTAATAGTATTTCGCAATAAAAATATAACTATTTCGTATACACCTCGCATAACATCAGCATGAAACGTGATGTTGTAAAGTATGTTGAACAATGTGTCACGTGTTTACAAGTTAAGGCCGAGCACCAAAAGCCGTATGGTATGTTACAATTGTTGAAAGTACCGAAATGGAAATGGGAGCACATTACCATGGATTTCATTACAAAGCTAACAAAGACGGCGAGAACCCAATTTGATACGATTTGGGTGATAGTTGATCGGTTGACGAAAAGTGCCTTGTTTCTTCCCATTCGAGAAACGATATCGTCGGAGACTTTGGCTAAATTATTTATCAAGGAGGTGATATCGAGGTATGGAGTTCCTATATCTATTATTTCGGATCGAGACACTCGTTCACATCTCGGTTTTGGAATAATTTTCATGAAGATATAGGTACACAATTGAGAATGAGCACGGCGTACCATCCTCAAACGGACGGTCAAACCGAACGTACGAATCAAACTTTGAAGGATATGTTACGGGTGTGTATTATTGATTTTGGTGGTAGTTGGGATGAGCACTTGCCCTTGGTGGAATTCTCGTACAATAGTAGTTATCATACTAGTATCGGGATGCCACCTTATTAGATGCTTTATGGGCGGAGATGTCGAACTCCGATTTGTTGGGGCGAAGTGGGTCATAGAGAAATCGGGAGTACCGATTTGGTTTTAGAGACGAATAGCAAGATTGATATGATTCAGACTCTTTTGAAAAAGGCCCAAGATATACAAAAATCTTATGCCGATAAGCGTAGACGACAAATTGAGTTCCAAGAAGGCGACATGGTGATGCTTAAAGTTTCGCCATGGAAAGGTGTTATTCGGTTTCGAAAACGGGGAAAGTTAGCTCCTAGGTTTATTGGTCCTTTTAAAATTTTAGCTCGTGTTGGTGAGGTAGCGTATCGTTTGGAATTACCCGAAGAGCTTGCGGGGATCCATAATACATTTCATGTTTCCCATCTTCGTAAGTGTCTTGCGGAAGATTCATCATGGATGCCATTAGACGAAATTGAGTTAAACAACAAGTTGGAGTATGTTGAGGAGCCGATTGCTATACTCGATGAGAAGGTTAAACGGTTGAGGAATAAAGAAGTGAGAACTTATAAGTTCAATGGTGTCATAGTAAAGGTTCCGAGTTTACTTAGGAGCCCGAAGAGTTTGTGCTAGTTTATCTTCCCTCTTGTCATGCAGCTTGGATCGCGAGGACGTGCTCCGATTCAAGTGGGGGAGAGTTGTAAGACCCGATTAATTAGTGTACAGCAGAGTAATTATGGTACATAGAGTGTGGGTAACATTGTGCAGTTAAACAGAAGTCAGAAGCTGCCCAGACCAGGGTGCGCTCGGTGCACACCTAAGGGTGCGCGTGGTGCACTACTACTGTAGTCGGATTCTGCTTCTTTTAATTTGATATTTTGGAAGGGCTTTTTGGTCATTTCACTTGGGGGTGAGTTTAAGGCCACTAGATCAGATCTTGAGGTTGTCATTACTCCACTTCCAACTACTTCATCTCTTCCACTTAAATTTGAGAGAGAGAGAGAGAGATTCCTAGTGTGAGAAAGCTCAAGCAAAGGAAGAAGAAGTTAGTTTCGGGTTCTAACTCGAGTTATAAAGTTGTTCATCTCATCACTACCTACGTTTTGATTGTGGTGGTAAGTCCTAATCTTGATTTCCTTAGTTTAATTGTTTAAGGGTTAGGGTTTTGGGGTAGTGATGAACATAAAACTCATATTTGGTGATTTTGGGTGTTCTTGGGTAAGATTGGGTCATGAGGACCCAAGGATGACTAACCTAGGGTTTTGTAAATGTTAAATGGACTTATGAGTCATAATTGGTTAGTTAATTACTAGCACACCTAGTTATTAAACAAATGGGTGTTAATGGGGTTAGTGGATGACCCGAAATGGGTGTGTAACCTTAAAATGGTCAAATGGATAATAATTGACCTAGTTGGGAAAGATGGGTACGAAATACACTAATTGTGTATTAGTTAGTGTTGTTGGACCTTAGTCACTAGCTTTTAGTGATATGTGATGGTCTTGACCTTAAATGGACGATTTTGGTGAAAATGGGGCATTTAATGTATTTAAGTCATTAAATGCACATGAGCGAATGGTTGGTGTTTAGTCCAACTAGTTTGTGTGTTGATTGAGTACTTATTGTAATAGGTGCGTTACGTTGAAGGTTGCGAGCTTGGTTTAACATTCACCAACGGCGTTAAGGTGAGTGGAATAATTATTCATGTATGTATATAGTGTATTTATTTGTGTGCTATGGTATGAACCACGGAGCCGGTAGTGCCATAGTATGTGCGAGTATGCTATGATGTGAACCATGGAGCCGGTAGCATCATGGTACGTGTGTTGTAGTGTGAACCACGGAGCCGGTAGCACTATAGCACGAGTCGTTAAAGTGTGAACCACGGAGCCGGTAGCACTATAAAAGAGTGTGACTCGAGTTATGATGTGAACCACGGAGCCGGTAGCATCAAAGTGTGAACCATGGAGCCGGTAACACTATAAAATGAGGTGTGAACCACAGAGCCGGTAGCACGGAAGTGTGAACCACGAAGCAGGTAGCACTATAAAAGGGTATGACTCAAATGCATAGTGACGTAAACCACGAAGCCGGTAGCGTCATAGCATTGCGTATGGTGTGAACCACGGAGCCGGTAGCACCATGATGCGTTTATAGTTAACCATATAGTTTGTGTATTTGTCGTTGCATAGCATAATATATTATTTCGGTGAATATGCTATTGATTACGCTAGTTGCGCTATTTGGAGGTTATTAGCTTATACTCGGAGTTTATATGCTAATTGTTATTGCTAGCGATTATACGATGTATGTAAGTGTATGCAAGTAGTTATATTATATATGTATATGTATAATTATTGCATTCACTAAGCTTTGCTTACCCTCTCGTTATTAACCTTTTTATAGGCTCGGGCGTTGACAATGGTAAGGGCGTTCGATTGGATTAGAGATCCCGCTTTGTTTTGATAGGGGACGCTTTTGGATGTGTTAGCTTTTGAAGTTTGACCAAGAGTTGGGCAGTTTAACCCCCAAACATCATGCTCTAGTGTCGTTTGGAATTTAAACTAATTCGGTTGAAACTTATATATTTTGTACGAAACTCGTATTTCGACCATATATAGGCCCGGGTTCGTAAAACTTGTTTTATTATTGAAACGTGTTAGGTTTACATATTAGAACATGTTGTGAAAAGCGTTTCATCTAAATATGTCGGGAAGTGGGATATCTTTAATTGAAATTTGACAAAACCGGACATAAGCTGTTGGAGCTTGTGCGCGCCGCGCACCTATGCTGAATAATAAAAAAATATTTCGCGTATCGGTTGGATATTGGGTTGGGTTGTTACATGTTTTCAAGTTATAACGATTAAGTTATGTGCATTTCAAAATGGTAGTTCGGTTTTGATTTTCAGTCGAGCAAAACTACTATAACTTGAAATGTATTTTGAGTTGGACAATGTGACTGGACTTTTTGAAAAGGTCTTTTGATGAGCTACCGATCTGGAAAGTTTGGTAACATTTTGTATATTTTCGAGTAAGATATGCACACTTTCGTGTTAAGTGTCGTTTGTTGAAAACTTAAAAAAATTACTTTGGACGAAATCCAAATCAATGAAAAACTTCAATTCATTGAAGAACCCGTCGAAATAATGGATCGTGAGGTTAAGAGACTTAAACAAAACAAGATACCGATTGTTAAGGTTCGATGGAATGCTCGTAGAGGACCCGAGTTCACCTGGGAGCGTGAAGATCAGATGAAGAAGAAATACCCGCATTTATTTCCAGAAGATACGTCAACACCTCCGACTGCTTAAAATTTCGGGACGAAATTTATTTAACGGGTAGGTACTGTAGTGACCCGAACTTTTCCATGTTTATATATATATTAAATGAAATTGTTATTTACATGATTAAGTGTTTCCAACATGTTAAGCAATCAAACTTGTTAAGACTTGATTAATTGAAATAGGTTTCATATAGACAATTGACCACCCAAGTTGACCGGTGATTCACGAACGTTAAAACTTGTAAAAACTATACGATGACATATATATGGTTATATATATAGTTAACATGATTTTATTATAAGTATGTATCTCATTAGGTATTTTAAGAATGAGTTATATACATAAAAATGAGACTATTAATTTAAGAAACTCGAAAACGATATATATAACGATTATCGTTATAACAAAGTCTTACTAGGTACATATGAATCATATTAAGATATTGATACACTTGGTTAATTATGTTAAATGATAAGTAAATATATTATTAAGTGTATTAACAATGAAATACATATGTAAAAATAAGACTACTAACTTAATGATTTCGAAACGAGACATATATGTAACGATTATCGTTTTAACGACATTTAACTGTATATATATCATACTAAGATATATTATATATCATAATATCATGATAATATAACAATTTAACATCTCATTTGTTATAATAAACAATGGGTTAACAACATTCAACAAGATCGTTAACCTAAAGGTTTCAAAACAACATTTACATGTAACGACTAACGATGACTTAACGACTCAGTTAAAATGTATATACATGTAGTGTTTTAATATGTATTCATACACTTTTGAAAGACTTCAAGACACTTATCAAAATACTTCTACTTAACAAAAATTCTTACAATTACATCCTCGTTCAGTTTCATCAACAATTCTACTCGTATGCACCCGTATTCGTACTCGTACAATACACAGCTTTTAGATGTATGTACTATTGGTATATACACTCCAATGATCAGCTCTTAGCAGCCCATGTGAGTCACCTAACACATGTGGGAACCATCATTTGGCAACTAGCATGAAATATCTCATAAAATTACAAAAATATGAGTAATCATTCATGACTTATTTACATGAAAACAAAATTACATATCCTTTATATCTAATCCATACACCAACGACCAAAAACACCTACAAACACTTTCATTCTTCAATTTTCTTCATCTAATTGATCACTCTCAAGTTCTATCTTCAAGTTCTAAGTGTTCTTCATAAATTCCAAAAGTTCTAGTTTCATAAAATCAAGAATACTTCCAAGATTGCGAGTTTACTTCCAAGTTTTCTAAATCCATTCCAAGTAATCATCCAAGATCAAGAAACCTTTGTTACTTACAGTAGGTTATCTTTCTAATACAAGGTAATAATCATATTCAAACTTTAATTCAATTTCTATAACTATAACAATCTTATTTCGAGTGGAAATCTTACTTGAAATTGTTTTTGTGTCATGATTCTGCTTCAAGAACTTTCAAGCCATCCAAGGATCCTTTGAAGCTAGATCTATTTTTCTCATTTCCAGCAGATTTATCCAAGGAACTTGAGGTAGTAATGATGTTCATAACATCATTCGATTCATACATATAAAGCTATCTTATTCGAAGGTTTAAACTTGTAATCACTAGAACATAGTTTAGTTAATTCTAAACTTGTTAACAAATAAAAGTTAATCCTTCTAACTTGACTTTTAAAATCAACTAAATACATGTTCTATATCTATATGATATGCTAACTTAATGATTTAAAACCTGGAAACACGAAAAATACCGTAAAATCGGATTTACGCCGTCGTAGTAACACCGCAGGCTGTTTTGGGTTAGTTAATTAAAAACTACGATAAAGTTTGATTTAAAAGTTGTTATTCTGAGAAAATTATTTTTATTATGAACATGAAACTATATCCAAAAATTATGGTTAAACTCAAAGTGGAAGTATGTTTTCTAAAATGGTCATCTAGACGTCGTTCTTTCGACTGAAATGACTACCTTTACAAAAACGACTTGTAACTTATTTTTCCAACTATAAACCTATACTTTTTCTATTTAGATTCATAAAATAGAGTTCAATATGAAACCATAGCAATTTGATTCACTCAAAACGGATTTAAAATGAAGAAGTTATGGGTAAAACAAGATTGGATAATTTTTCTCATTTTAGCTACGTGAAAATTGGTAACAAATCTATTCCAACCATAACTTAATCAACTTGTATTGTATATTATGTAATCTTGAGATACCATAGACACGTATACAATGTTTCGACCTATCATGTCGACACATCTATATATATTTCGGAACAACCATAGACACTCTATATGTGAATGTTGGAGTTAGCTATACAGGGTTGAGGTTGATTCCAAAATATATATAGTTTGAGTTGTGATCAATACTGAGATACGTATACACTGGGTCGTGGATTGATTCAAGATAATATTTATCGATTTATTTCTATACATCTAACTGTGGACAACTAGTTGTAGGTTACTAACGAGGACAGCTGACTTAATAAACTTAAAACATCAAAATATATTAAAAGTGTTGTAAATATATTTTGAACATACTTTGATATATATGTATATATTGTTATAGGTTCATGAATCAACCGGTGGCCAAGTCTTACTTCCCGACGAAGTAAAAATCTGTGAAAGTGAGTTATAGTCCTACTTTTAAAATCTAATATTTTTGGGATGAGAATACATGCAGGTTTTATAAATGATTTACAAAATAGACACAAGTACGTGAAACTACATTCTATGGTTGAATTATCGAAATCGAATATGCCCCTTTTTATTAATTCTGGTAATCTAAGAATTAGGGAACTGGCACCCTAATTGACGCGAATCCTAAAGATAGATCTATTGGGCTTAACAAACCCCATCCAAAGTACCGGATGCTTTAGTACTTCAAAATTTATATCATATCCGAAGGGTGTCCTGGAATGATGGGGATATTCTTATATATGCATCTTGTTAATGTCGGTTACCAGGTGTTCACCATATGAATGATTTTATCTCTATGTATGGGATGTGTATTAAATATGAAATCTTGTGGTCTATTGTTACGATTTGATATATATAGGTTAAACCTATAACTCACCAACATTTTTGTTGACGTTTAAAGCATGTTTATTCTCAGGTGAATACTAAGAGCTTCCGCTGTTGCATACTAAAATAAGGACAAGATTTGGAGTCCATGTTTGTATGATATTGTGTAAAAACTATATTCAAGAAACTGATTTCGATGTAACATATTTGTATTGTAAACCATTATGTAATGGTTGTGTGTAAACAGAATATTTTAGATTATCATTATTTGATAATCTACGTAAAGCTTTTTAAACCTTTATTTATGAAATAAAGGTTATGGTTTGTTTTAAAATGAATGCAGTCTTTGAAAAACGTCTCATATAGAAGTCAAAACCTCGCAACAAAATCAATTAATATGGAACGTTTTTAATCAATAAGAACGGGACATTTCAGTTGGTATCCGAGCGTTGGCCTTAGAGAACCAGAAAATTTGCATTAGTGTGTCTTATCGAGTTTGTTAGGATGCATTAGTGAGTC
Source organism: Rutidosis leptorrhynchoides (assembly GCF_046630445.1). Classification (NCBI taxonomy): domain Eukaryota; kingdom Viridiplantae; phylum Streptophyta; class Magnoliopsida; order Asterales; family Asteraceae; genus Rutidosis; species Rutidosis leptorrhynchoides. Next base: position 191,201,909 of record NC_092335.1, read on the forward strand.
TGGACTTCGACCGTGTTTTCTTTAAAAATGATTGCTTAACATTTTTGTTGGAAACTATATATTATTAACATGTATATATTATGTGATATATTAATCTCTTAACATGTTTGATATTGTGTGATAGATGTCTACCTCTAGCACAAATACTATTGACTCACCTAATAATAACGAAGAGTCGAATATATATTGGGCTGATTCACAAGTTCCCGAAGAAGAACCGGAAGAAGAATCAGAACCGGAAGAAGAATCAGAATCGGAAGAGGAGGAACCGGAGGAGGAAATAGAACCGGTGGGGGAAATAATAAAACGGTTAAGTAAAAGAAAATCCTCAACCAACCGACCAAGGTTAATTATGGTCAATGGTGTTTCCGCCAAGGAAGCAAAATATTGGGAGGATTACCAATTCTCCGATGAATCGGATTCCGACGAGAATTCCGATGATGTTATAGAAATTACCCCAACTGAATTTAAAAAGGCAAAAGAAAATAATAAGGGAAAGGGCATAAAAATAGAGAAATCTAGTTCCAACCCCGATGAACTTTATATGTATCGTCAACCCCCGAAGCCCTTAAGTTGTAACAATGACCCGGGAACCTCTAAACCACCAGGTTTTTCTAAACCGTTGTGGAAAACGACAGCTCGTATTAGGGGAACATCATATATCCCTAGAAACTTGGCAAAACGAACCAAAATCGAAGAAGAAGAAACGAGCGAGTCAGAATAAGATAGTTGTATTCGTGTGGTGTAATATAAGTAATATAGTGTGCTTATGCTTTATGATATATGTAAAAATTGCTTGTATTAATAAGTATTTTTTTTATGAATCTAACTCTTGTCTATTTTACAGTATAAAAACACAAAATGGATAGACAACCCAATATTTTAAGAGACCTACCCGGAGACATGATTGATGAAATCTTGTCTAGAGTCGGTCATAATTCTTCGGCACAACTATTTACGACGAAATCAGTTTGTAAGACATTCGAAGAACGTTCCAAGAATGTCTTGGTTTATAAGAGACTTTCGTTTGAAAGATGGGGGATATCACATTGGGAAACCTTTCCCATAAGTTACGATGTGTTTACTTTGACGCATATATTGCGGGGAACACAAATGCTATTTTACGCAACGGGTTAAGAAATTATTTTGACTCAATGTATCCGAATATAGGACTTCATGATTTAGAAAAAGCGTCTAACATGCAACATAAAGAAGCATGCTATGCTTACGGGTTAGTAATGTTCGCTTCTCACCAAAGTGAGAAAAAGAACATCGGGCTACAACTATTAAACAAAACGTTCCCACAAGTGACGGAGTCGGTAATTGGGGTAAGAAATGAGGTTTTTAGGTTATTACGAGACTGTTGGTCATTACGTAACCCTCGTCCCTTTGACGATGTTACAACACGCTGTCTTATCAATGGCCATAACGGTTATGTTTCACAAGACCAAGGATGGGAAGTAGTCCTAGTAAAACCAGAATGCATGACTTGTTTCTGGATGTATGAATTACGTGTCTTTATTGCCTTTGCTGAACGACTTGTGTACTAGCTAGAATTATCTTGACAACTATCTTGTATCAAAATTTTGTGTGCTATATTTCATGCTTTATGTAAAATAAGCGGTATTGTAAGTTTGTAAAATATTGTATAAAAGTTTGAACGCGAAATATTATTATAATCAGTTTTTCATATAGAATTGTAGTAGTTGAATTGTATATTAGCTACTAAGTATGAACTTAACGGGTAGGTACTACCCGGATTTAAACTTATAAAACGCTAATATGAAGAAAAAGCTTTTATAAATGAGTTCATATTATGCTATGAAATACTATTAACTACTCTTAATATTCTGTATGATTAACTTGTTCCATTTGACTATTTTGAAGGAAATGGCACCGACTACTCGACACACCGTGAATATGAATGAAGAGGAATTCCGTACTTTTCTAGCTTCAAACATAGCCGCAGTACAGGCTGTGCTACATACCAACAATAACCTTGGATCTAGCAGTACAGGTAATCGTGTAGGATGTACCTACAAAGAATTCACTGCCTGCAAACCTTTGGAATTTGATGGAACCGAAGGACCGATCGGATTGAAACGGTGGACCGAGAAGGTCGAATCGGTGTTTGCCATAAGTAAGTGTACTGAAGAGGACAAAGTGAAGTACGCTACGCATACCTTCACAGGTTCTGCGTTAACATGGTGGAATACCTATCTAGAGCAAGTGGGACAAGATGATGCGCACGCACTACCATGGTCAGCATTCAAGCACTTGATGAACGAGAAGTACCGTCCCAGAACCGAGGTCAATAAGCTCAAGACAGAACTTAGAGGGTTACGAACCCAAGGATTTGATATTACCACGTATGAAAGACGATTCACAGAATTGTGCCTATTGTGTCCGGGAGCATTCTAAGATGAGGAAGAGACGATCGACGCGTTTGTGAAAGGATTACCGGAAAGAATCCAAGAAGATATAAGTTCACACGAGCCCGCCTCCATACAACAGGCATGTAGAATGGCTCACAAACTAGTGAACCAGATTGAGGAAAGAATTAAAGAACAGATGGCTGAAGAGGCCAATGTGAAGCAAGTCAAAAGAAAGTGGGAGGAAAACGGTGATAAGAATCACCAATACAACAACAACAGCAATTACAATAATAATCGCAACAATTATCCCAACAATCGCAACATCAATCGCAGCTACAACAAACGACCCAACAACAACAACAACAACAACAACAACAACAACAACAACAACAGCAACTACAAAAATCATCCCAACAACAATAACAACCGCAACAACAACAACAATCAGAAGCCGCTATGCCAAAGGTGTGAAAAGTATCACTCGGGGTTCTGCACCAAATTTTGCAACAAGTGTAAAAGAAATGGTCATAGCGCGGTGAAGTGTGTGGTCTACGGACCAGGGGTTAACAGAACGAAAGGAACAAATGGTGTCGGAACGAGTAATGGCGGAGCAAGTAGTGTCGGAGCAAGTTATGCCAATGTAGTTTGTTATAAATGTGGAAAACCGGGCCACATTATTAGAAATTGCCCGAACCAGGAGAACACGAATGGACAAGGCCACGGAAGAGTTTTCAATATTAATGCGGCAGAGGCACAGGAAGACCCGGAGCTTGTTACGGGTACGTTTCTTATTGACAATAAATCTGCTTATGTTTTATTTGATTCGGGTGCGGATAGAAGCTATATGAGTAGAGATTTTTGTGCTAAATTAAGTTGTCCATTGACGCTGTTGGATAGTAAATTTTTACTCGAATTAGCAAACGGTAAATTAATTTCAGCAGATAATATATGCCGAAATCGAGAAATTAAACTGGGTAGCGAAATATTTAAGATTGATTTGATACCAGTAGAGTTAGGGAGTTTTGATGTAATAGTTGGCATGGACTGGCTGAAGAAGGTGAAAGCAGAGATTGTATGTTATAAAAATGTAATTCGCATTGTACGAGAAGAAGGAGAACCCTTAATGGTGTACGGAGAAAAGGGAAACATGAAGCTACATCTTATTAGTAATTTGAAGGCACAAAAACTAATAAGAAAAGGTTGCTATGCTGTTCTAGCACACGTCGAGAAAGTACAAACTGAAGAAAAGAGCATCAATGATGTTCCCGTCGCAAAAGAATTTCCCGATGTATTTTCGAAAGAATTACCGGGACTACCTCCACATTGATCTGTTGAATTTCAAATAGATCTTGTACCAGGAGCTGCACCAATAGCTCGTGCTCCTTATAGACTCGCACCCAGCGAGATGAAAGAACTGCAAAGCCAACTGCAAGAACTATTAGAACGTGGTTTCATTCGACCAAGCACATCACCATGGGGAGCTCCTGTTTTGTTTGTAAAGAAGAAGGATGGTACATTTAGGTTGTGTATTGACTACAGAGAGTTGAACAAACTTACCATCAAAAACCGTTATCCACTGCCGAGAATTGATGACTTATTTGATCAACTACAAGGCTCGTCGGTTTATTCGAAGATCGATTTACGTTCTGGATATCATCAAATGCGAGTAAAGGAGGATGATATTCCAAAAACTGCTTTTAGGACGCGTTATGGTCATTACGAGTTTATGGTTATGCCGTTTGGATTGACTAACACACCAGCTGTGTTCATGGACCTTATGAACCGAGTATGTGGGCCATATCTTGACAAGTTTGTAATTGTTTTCATTGATGACATACTTATTTACTCAAAGAATGATCAAGAGCACGAAGAACATTTGAGAAAAGTGCTAGAAGTATTGAGGAAAGAAAAACTGTACGCTAAGTTTTCAAAGTGTGCATTTTGGTTGGAAGAAGTTCAATTCCTCGGTCACATAGTGAACAAAGAAGGTATCCAGGTGGACCCGACAAAGATCGAAACCGTTGAAAAGTGGGCAACCCAAAAAACTCCGAAGCATATACATGAATTTTTAGGATTGGCTGGTTACTACAGAAGATTCATCCAAGATTTCTCCAAAATAGCAAAACCCTTAACTGCATTAACGCA